>NC_080087.1:117648733-117952938 GCF_950005125.1 Chionomys nivalis
AGGATCAAAACTAGGGTCTTGTGTCTGTTCTGCACATGCTTCCATTGGCCTATATCCCAGTCCATCACTCCTGTTTTAACTTGGGTCAGTTGATGCACAAACGCATAAATGCTTTCTACATTTTTCTGCTCTGTGGGTCCTGAAAATCAAACTCAGTTCATTCAGCATGGTGGCAAGTACCTTTACCCACTGAGCCAACTCACCATCCTGTGTTTGGACTTTTAAAAATCATGATGAGACAAAGTTGTAGGACAGAAAATTCATTCTGTTCAAAACATTTTATCCAAAACTAGGTATCAAATAATCACTCTTAAAACTCATACTCAGTCAAACTTGGACACATTCTTATTTAAAATTTGTATAGGTAGATTATTTAGAGCGAAACTCTAAAATCCATGCTAATTAACCAACTGATTTAGGCCTCATGGTCTTATCACTGAGGTTGTGGCTAAGTGATACATAGGTTACATTTAAAAATTTGAAACATGGTCAACATCACTAAAATAAGAAAACCTTTAGCCCCATTTCTCTGGCTAGTTTTTGTTTGTCTTTCCCATAGAACAACCTTTAATCATACCAAAAACTGCTCATTTCAATAGTTTCAATAGCATAAGAAATGGGACTTATATTGCCAGAATATACGAATGAGAGACAATCTAGTCTAGCAACTTCATGCAGCAGGAAGAAGCTAAAGCCCAAGAGAAAGTGTTTCCCTGGAATAAACAATATAAGCTGACCTATCCTGGGCACGTTGCTCAGAACAAATTCTGCAAGAACACAGGGTTGGATGGATAAGACACCTCTAAGCCTCAGGATACAT
Organism: Chionomys nivalis; assembly: GCF_950005125.1. Lineage (NCBI taxonomy): Eukaryota > Metazoa > Chordata > Mammalia > Rodentia > Cricetidae > Chionomys > Chionomys nivalis. The sequence goes on from NC_080087.1 coordinate 117,649,554, forward strand.
CATCTCCTTGGGCTTCTTTCTCCTGTGGCTATGACTAAGATCAACATGGCATCAAAATCCCATAGCTGACTAGGTACCAGGTTCCAGGGGAGAACCAAGTACTATTGTTATGCTAAATGGACATAATCACAAACTGCACCCTAAGTTCTTAACTTTCTACCCACAAATGAGAGAGTCTCTTGAACTTCATCAGTGAAGCTTCTTTTGCAGTAAATAAAAATTAATACAGAGGCCAACAACCAATCAAGGTACAGAGAATAAGAAACTTTGGGATGCTCAGCGCTAGATGGGAATCTGTACCACGACCCCTCCCTCCAAGGCTCAGGGGCACCAGGGAGGGGCAAAAAGATGATTAAAAAGCCAGGGATTTTAGACATCTACAGCAAAGCTGAATTTACTGGGCATGACAATGCCATTGTACACATAAATTCAGAGTGACTTGGATTACATGCATAAGACTTGTACAAGATCGAGCCAGCTAAAATCTGTGTAATAGACATACAGGGACTCATGAAGTCCCACCCTTATCTCAGGAGCTATTGATAATTGAGGGTGGTTAGGGGAGGATTGTCAGTGTTCTTCAGGGATGCAGGACCTGAAAAGTTGCTCACACACTGGTAAAAGATTGTGCTAAATAGACTCAGTGGATATTAGAGGGAAAGAAACAGGGGCAGAGAAGAAACACAGGGAAATAAATTTGGAGGGGAAACTAAAGTAAATGGGAGGAATTGGAAGGGAACGAATGTGATGCTGTATGGATATCAAAATATTAAATGTACATGAAAAACTGTAAGGGTGGTTAATTCGAAAAGAATCTACAATGAGCAACCATGGGGGCCTACATTTTACATGGAAGGATATCCAAAGAGCATGGAACCCATCACAAACAATGTTCAATAAAAATGCCTATGTTTCTAGAGAGTTCACACCGAACCCAGATAAACAAAACAAACAAATTCTAAGATACCACAGCCAAAACAGAGTGAGGATATGAAGATCCTTCTTCCCACTTCCTTATTTTAATCTTTATCATTTCACCCAGAGTTCCACTTCTAACCACTGGGCTCTAAAGGCCACATTATGAAATTACTGATCTAGTTCGGTCCTTCTGTGTCACTAAGGAACAAAAGCACAGGAGCATCTACTTATTCATCCAACAAGACTGGGCATCAGTCAGAACCAGAAACCAAGTTTCTGGACTCCTATGCAAGACTGTTTCCAGAGAGTCACTACTCCAGGTGAGCTCACGTAGCTTCCTACCTACATTGACAGCATTTCCATGGACTCTTATCTTCTGGTTCCGAGATCAGTGCCTGCAGCTTCCTCTGCATTCAGTACCCATAGATAAAGGGCAACCAGCATGCTCTTAGAGAAAGGTATCCCCATCAGAGGTGACAGGAAAAGGTGTCTGCACACTGTACTGCCCACCTGAGCTCTCATACTTGTCCTCTGAGTGAGTGAGTACCAGTCAATGCAGGCAGAATGGAAGCACTTGCAGAGTTTAGAGTGTTAGACCATGAGTCTCACTTGATAAATAGGACTATGCAAGCACTTTGTAAATTGAAAAGTAATTTGGAGATAAAAATTCTGGGTACACTTGAAATAGAAAGGGCACTGGTCAATGAGTGTGATACATGGACTATTGACACTGGAATTACTAGGGAATTACTGTTGGAATTATTAGTGAAAATAGAGTCTCCTAAGATACAGTGGGGAGGGCCTTGGTCCTGCCTCAAGGTGATGGGACAGACTTTGTTGACTTATCCTTCTCTGAAGAACAGATGGGGATGGGGTGAGGAGAACATGGGAGAGTGAGAGGAGGGAAGGGATGGTGAACTGGGATCTGTACGTAAAAAGAAAATATAGGCTTCCAGATGAAGCACAAATCTGCATTTTCAACAATCTCCCCAGATGGATCTTCTGAGAATACCCAGGAACAATGGGGAAGGAAACAGAGCCATCACTGGTAAATAGACTTGTGGTCAAAACCTAGATCTTCTCTCATCTACGAGTGTGAACTGTCAGAAGAAACCTCACAGCCTTCCGTATTTCCCATAGCATAGCACCAGCATTCTGGGTAAGAGCAGCAAAATGCTAGGCTAATAAGGAAGCATTCATGCTTGTCAAGGGATTCTCTGGTCCCTTTCCAAATAATTGAGTCAGCTGGTTCTCTGAGACAACTCCCTGTTGTAGCATAACAGAGCCCTTCAGGGCAGGTTGACCTACATCTTCTATCAACTGGACAGCAGTTCCCTCCCAGGCATTGTGGGGGTGGGGGAGGGGTGTAAGCAGAGACTGCCTGTTTGTTCCTGGCCACATAGACACAAAACAATCACACAGAAACTATATTAATTACAACCCTGCTTGGCCAATCACTTATGCATATTGCTAGCTAACTCTTATATCTTAAATTAACTCATTTCCATTATTTTGTATTTTACCACAAGGTGCCATATTTACCAGTAAAGTTCCTGGGCATCTGTCTCCTTCAGCAGCTACATGGCGTCTCTCTAACACCGCCTTCTTTTCTCCTCTATCTCTGCTTGGAATTCCTGCCTTGCTCCATTCTGCACTGTAATAGGCCCAAAGTAGCTTCTTTATTAACCAATGGTAATAAAACATATTCACAACATACAGAGGGAAATCCCACACTAGGGGGAGGTTGTTTCAAAGTCAGGTGGGGGCTGTTTCAGGGCCCCAAAGTCTTCTTTGGTTTCTCTGTTTTGAGGGTAGAATAGTAAAATTGATCTCTTCTGTATCATCCCTTTTATTCTTTCTTCTTACTTCTATTTTTTTAATTAATACACATTCATAAGAATGAAGTTCTCAGGAAATGTGAACTTCTATTATTATTATTAATTGTCACTGTTATTGAGAGTCTAAGGGAATTTTAAAATCAACTAAAGGCAAGGATTGAAAGTCAATTCAGAATTCAAATGGAAGCTGATATGAGGTCTCCATTGGAAGTATTTATTATTATTTCTTCTATTTTTGAGAATATAATTACAACATTTTTCTCTTTCCTTTCCTTCCTCCAAACCTCCCACATGTTCTTTCTTGCCTTCTTTCAAATTCATAGCTTCCTTTTGCATTGACTGTTCTTACATACATGTATGTATACACACATATGTATACATATGTGTATATGTATATATGTGTATGTATATGTGTATGCATACATACACTCACACACACATACATACTCCCACATATAACCTGTTCATTCTGTGGTTTTCAGAACTAGAGATGCCCCAGGTTGTTCATTTCCTGACATCCCAGGCTTTCCTTTGAAATCTAGCCTTGATGACCCTGTAGTTTTGGCATTCTGCATAACTATAAAAGTTGGCATGATGTGGTGACATCAAGGTTTGCTGCCAGCTTGGATCATGGCTGCAGTGGCGTCTAAATATTTGCATAGCTGAGCACTGTGAGATGAACCCTATGGAAACGACCTTAGGTGGCTCTGTGTGAATGGGATGCTCTGGAAATGCTTTAGCTTCTCTTGGAAAAGTCTTATAAATTAACTTACAGTCCTTCACCTGGAACTTTAATGTACAGGGTTTTGTTGCTTCATGGGATGCCTTCGGGGCATCGTTCCTTTTGCCCAGATGTAGAGCGCCTGGTACTAATCTCTTCAGAAATCACACATTCTCAGCACCAACTTTACCAAGATTTTCTGTCCAAACCACCTTTGTTTGGGTCTTTCTCATCTGTTTTTTGCTCCTGACTTAAACTGTAATTGTGGCTTAAAATAGCTAGCAATAATCATGCCACAGCCTGAATGCTTCAGCATCTTGAAAATTCCTCCACCAGATTAGCTCATCTATCACCCTTAAACCTAGACTCCCTTAAAGTCTCAGGGCACAAACAAAATGTAGACAAATTCCTTGCCAGACCATAGCGTTGGTCTGCAGTCAGATCCCCAGTAGCATTCTTGTTACCATCTAGACTCTTATAAGAACACCCTTTCCTGTCTTCATACATACCAGCATTCAGTTTTCTGAATTCCCGAAAGATCCAGTCACTACTCTCTAATATACATTTCCAAACTTTTCCAAATTATTTTGGAATTAAAGCCAGCAAGGGCTAAAGACCAACCCAGTCAAATTCAGTCACAACTGCTCTTTCATTTTCTAGGTGTGTTGGGGTTTGTGACACTGTAACAAAAACTTTTAAAAAAAAATGCTTCAAAATGAGGAAAGATTGTTTGGGCTCTGGTTAGAGTTTCATCTAGAGTTGTTTTGCCCCATTGCTGACAACATCACGGCTGAGAGAGCCTAGTGGACACTGTTCTCCCCAGGGCAGGCAGGAAAGGAGAGAGCAAGCATCTCTGCACTAGTGGGCTTCTTGTAGCCTTTCCTAATTTCATCTGGGTCCCAACCTACCAGGTAGGACCACCTATAGTCACGGTACGTCTCCCCACTCCACCACCAGTAATTAACTGTCTCTGTAAACCCTCCCAGACACACAGAGGGTTGTTTTATGAATCGCTTAGGCCCCTCTCTCGCCAGTGAAGTTTTCAGTCAAGTTTAACCGTGACACTTCAGCTACTTTTCTTATACAGCACACCTGCCTAGGGATGCTAACACTCCCGGTGGGCTGGGCCCTCCCATGTGAATCAGTGTCTTCTTCATTAGGTTTTATGTTGCTATGGCAAAACATTATGACCAAAAGCAACTTGAGAAGGAAAGGGTTCGTTTTATCTCATACCTCCAGGTAAGAGTCCATTTCTGAGGGAAGTCAGCAGGGAGATTTAAGAATGGCATGAACCTGGAGGCAATAGCTGATACAGTGACGGTAGAGGAATGCTGCTTGCTGGGTTGCTCACCCCCATCCCCATGGCTTGCTCAACCTGTTTTCTTATACACCTCAAAGGTGACCCCACCCTCAATGGGCTGGACTCTCTCACACAGTCACTAATAAAGAAAATGCCTTACATAATTATCTACAAACCAATCTTTTTGTTTATTTTTTTTCTTACATACCAATCCCAGTTCTCCCTCCCTCCTTCCCCCCCCACCTTCCCCCATCTGTTTCTCAGAGAGGATAAGCCCTCCCCTGGGAAGTCAACTAAGTCTGTCCCATCACCTTGCTGAGGAATGACCTAGACTCTCTCTGCCCTCCCCCACACACACACACACACTCATTCTCTCCATAGAAAATGGGCTCCACAAAGTCGGTTCATGCCTTATGGTTAGATCCTGGTCCCACCGCTTATGGAGGCATTTTCTCATGTAAGAAAAAAAAAGAAAAGAAAACTCCCTACAGACATGCCACAGGCCAATCTAGTGGAGGCCACTCCTCAGTTGAGCGTCTCTCTCACAAGCGACTCTCGTTTGTGTCCAGTTGACAATAAAAACAAACCAGGATAAAATCTTATTCGTTTCTGCTCAGAAACTCCTATGAAAATATTCCTAACCCCCCCCCCCCCATTGTTTGCAGACACCACTGATCTCAAATTCCTTCTACAGACCCCTGCTTCTCATTCAACTGAGAGAAAACCATTTCAGTCCCTTTCAAAGCCTGGGGAGACTGGGAATCAACAGTCTCCAAGCCTGGTGATTGCCAACTCTATGAGGAAACTATAGAGAGCTTTCCAGTGTGGGGGTCTGCTCACACCCAGAAACAGTATAAGTGACCCTGACCTTAGACTCCCAGGGATGTCTATCTAAAGGATGCAGCAAAGAAAGACAAAAGAAAGCATCTTTAGGAAACCACACTTCCCAAACTCCTACCATATCCAACCTTGCCTTGGTTTTTACTGCACATCAATGAAGGTCATTGCACAGGACCACTTGAGAAGGAAATAAATGGAGTTGGCATAGAAATGGGCTTTCGAGAAAGACAAGATGCATCCAGTGTTATATCATTCGTGCATCCGTCTTCCAGTTGACCCTTCAAGAGAGGGCCACGTAAAGCGTTTATGATGCTTGGCTGACTGCCCGGTTTCTGCTAACAGGATTGAGTCAGGACTCTCGGGACTGCCTGTGGACCAGGATTGTACTTCTCTGTCTCTCTGACTGCAGTAGAAACGGTGATGAGCTGATACTCGGTGTTTGCCTGTGGCAGGACTGTCAGCTTGTAGGGCAATTACAAAGGTGATGTCCCCAGTTTTCTCTACCTAACCTTAGACCTGTTTGGGCTCATCTTGATGTATAAATCAGTCCCAAAAAATGCTTGGAAAAGCAGGCTGTAAAGTACGAACTAATCAGGAAGCAAAAATACAAGTCTCTCTACTCCTGTGTCTTCAGAAGCAATGTAACCCTTCAGTAGAGCCCTTTTTACTAGATTTGTCCACACTTTTCACTCTTGGGGTGGCAATCATTTCTCCTGCCATCAACAGGTTAAAAACAAAGAGAGCAATGGACGAGGGTACCCCTTTCTCCACAACCTCTCCAGCAAAGGCTATCATTGGTGTTTTTGATTTTAGCCATCCTGACAGGTGTAAGATGATATCTCAAAGTTGTTTTGATTTGCATTTCCCTGATCACTAAGGAGGTTGAGCATGACCTTAAGTGTCTTTTGGCCATCTGAATTTCTTCTGTTGAGAATTCTCTGTTCAGTTCAGTGCCCCATTTTTTAATTGGGTTAGTTAGCATTTTAAAGTCTAGTTTCTTGAGTTCTTTATGTATTTTGGAGATCAGACCTTTGTCTGCTGTGGGGTTGGTGAAGATCTTCTCCCAGTCAGTAGGTTGCCTTTTTGTCTTAGTGACAGTGTCCTTTGCTTTACAGAAGCTTCTCAGTTTCAGTAGGTCCCATTTATTCAGTGTTGCTTTTAATGTCTGTGCTGATGGGGTTATACATAGAAAGCGATCTCCTGTGCCCATATGTTGTAGGGTACTTCCCACTTTCTCTTCTATCAGGTTCAGTGTATTCAGATTGATATTGAGGTCTTTGATCCATTTGTACTTGAGTTTTGTGCATGGTGATAGATATGGGTCTATTTTCATTCTTCTTCAGGTTGGCATCCAGTTGTGCCAGCACCATTTGTTGAAGATGCTTTCTTTCTTCCATTGTATACTTTTAACTCCTTTATCAAAAATGAGGTGTTCATAGGTTTGGTTTCTAGCCATAAATAAAGGACATTTGGTCTATAATTTGTGATCCTAAAGAAGCTAAATAAGAAGGTGAACCCAAAGAAAAACGTATAGTTATCATCCTGGATATGGGAAGTAGACAAGATTGCTGGGCAAAAAATTGGGATCTTGGAGGTGGGGTGGGATGGGGGTAAGGGGAGATGGGGAGAGAAAAGTGAGAAGGGGAGGATGGGGGGAACTTGGGGAAATGGGATGGTTGGGATAAAGGAAGGGTGGATATGGGAGCATGGAAGTATATATCTTAATTAAGGGAGCCATCTTAGAGTTGGCAAGAGACTTGAACCTAGAGGGGCTCCCAGGTGCCCAGGGTGATGTCCCCAGTTAGTTCCTTGGGCAGCTGAGGATAGGGAACCTGAAATGGCCCTATCCTATAGCCATACTGATGAATATCTTGCATATCACCATAGAACCTTCATCTGGCGATGGATGGAGATAGAGACAGAGACCCACATTAAAGCACCGGAATGAGCTCCCAAGGTCCAAATGAGGAGCAGAAGGAGGGAGAACATGAGCAAGGAAGTCAGGACCACAAGGGGTGCACCCACCCACTGAGACAGTGGGGCTGATCTATTGGGAGCTCACCAAGGCCAGCTGGATTGGGACTGAAAAAGCATGGGATAAAACCAGACTCTGAACATGGCGGACAGTGAGAAGCCAAGGACAATGGCACTGGGTTTTGATCCTACTTCACGTTCTGGCTTTGTGGGAGCCTAGCCAGTTTGGATGCTCACCTTCCTAGACCTGGATGGAGGGGGAGGACCTTGGACTTTCCACAGGACAGGGAACCCTGACTGCTCTTCGGACTGGAGGGAGGGGGAGAGGAGTGGGAGGGGAGGGAAGGGGAGAGGAGTGGGAGGAGGGGGAGGGAAATGGGAGGCAGGGAGGAGGCGGAATTTTATTCCAATAAAAAAAATACATAAAAAAAAAAACAAAGAGAGCCTAACAACAGAAATCCACGGGAGGCATGAACCCAGGAGACTGGGTCGTTCTGCTCTAGCCAAGAGAAAGAGCTTCCACTGTGATACGATCCAGAGAACAAGTGAGGAGGCCACAGGAACCTTAAATTCCATCAAAGAATGAGCTTTGCAAATATCAGCGAGACCTACATGGGGCTCAAATCTTCTGCTGCCGTACAATAAGCCACCCTGGTTACTTCGTACAACCACCAGCACAAATGAGCCCTCGGAGGGCTCCTCTAGACTATGTTCTCTCAGCGTCCATCTAGGGTGACAGTCAGTGGTCATCTTGAAACTTTTTCCACTGAAACAAGCGGTGCCTGAGCAATGGAAAGCATCTTGGGGTGGGACAGCTGGCACTCGTTGGACAACGTCTTTTATCTGCCCATTGACTCAAGACACAATCCCACCCAGACGGCAGCTGTAGTGTAAATGTAGTGTAAACTGATCTCTTTCTTAGAGAGAGAGAGAGAGAGAGAGAGAGAGAGAGAGAGAGGAGAGCGCTACACAGAAGGCTGAGAGGCAGAGTGAACTCCCCAGTGCCTGCCTTTCGGTCCCTAGCTTTGAAAGTCTCAAGGGATACTCCCACTGCTTCCTATGGGTTAGCAGTGAGTCATTAGGCTGCCCTACATTCAAGGGCAATTACATCTGCCTTTTATTAGAAGGAGTATCAAAGAATTCCCATGCATGTTTGAAGCCTATGGAGTGTTGTAAGCTCTGTGCACACATTCAGATCACTCAATGAGCATTATGCAAGTCCTGAGCCTTGGGCCGGACCCCATCAAAGAATTTCTCTGTGTGCTAACCAGGTACCAACTTCTTCACAGCATGCACCCATGAAGAAGAATCATGGGTTTTAATAAGAAGGAGGTCCCTTTTCAGCATGCAGAATAAAACCTAACTTAAACTTTTCTCTTCTCAAACCAATCCAAAGCTCTGCTTCTCAACAGCAAGCCAATCCAGTAGCTTTGGTTCATCAGATATATCATGAAATGTTTTCTTTATGCTCTGGTTTCAAATGTACAGGTTCTATAAATTCCTTACATATACAATTTCCAAAACCATATAGTAGCCTAATAAGCCTAAATGAAATGTATAAGGATAATTGATAATAAAAAATGTGAATGCCATGAGATAAATGCTCATAGCAAAGACACTTCTACTATATATGGAGTCACCATGGAGACAGAGCTACAAATTTGTTGTGATGGAGATATGAATGTCAGAAGCAGTCTGATATCATTGCTATGACTTTCCAAAAATAAAGCTATATCAGTTCTCTGGGGTGTCCATAATAAAATATCAAGGATGACTTAAACCACAGAAGAAAAAAGTTTTTCTCAGAGTTCTGGAGGCTGGAAGTCCTCTGATCAAGATGTTGACAGGTGCAGTTTCTTCTGAGGCCTTCCTCATTGGTTTGTGAATGGCTACCATGCCATCTGTCCTAACAGCCATCTCTTTCCCTTATGGACATCCCTGATGTCTCTCTTGACAGGTTCTCATCCCCTCTTCTTCCAAGGATACCCTTAATATATGGTTAGGGACCACACTAATGAGCCAATCTGAAGTCAATCATCTCCTAAAGCCTTCTTTCTAAATACAGTCATCATAAGGTCTTAGAACACTGTACTGGGCCTCTGGAATTGTGCAGGCTGAGAGAGAATTTATTTGTGCAAGGTTATTGGGTATTGAGAAAGTCAAGCACCACCAGTTGCCTCACTAAAGGATAAGAACATCACTTCAATTGCTATGACATTTGAGCTATTCCCTAGAGAACAGAGCTGGGACCCCCGAGGAATTTGATTTAAAGGAATCCAGTATTCAATCTAAGTGCTTAACTCATCAGGAAAAAAATTATTATCATTTACCTTAATTGTTGAGGAACATTTAACTTTCGATACTAGATTTTCTAGAATTGTGACACATTATTGCTGTGTTTGATACTTAAATGATCACAAGGCTTGTTGATATACTGCTAATTGCCTAAGTAAAAAAAGGCCTCCAAATAAAAGCTGCCTCACCTTTTATGATTTCCCAAACTGCCCAGATTAATGATTCCATCCTTTGATTTAGTATGTAATTTAAAACTGATCACGTTCAGTAAGCCCTTAGAACTGCCCCCTCCCCTTGTTTAAGATTTGGAAAAAGCCAAAACCAACTGCCATTGATCAAATCAAATCAGGAACATGTCAGTGGTGAATGGGACCTTGGATTTGATATGGTCTGCATAAGAACCCCTGAAAAGTATAAAGGACAATTACAAAAGAAGGGACAAAGTTGGCTATCCAGCCATATCGTTGTGCTCAGTCCCAGAACCAGTGGGGGCAAACAAACCAGCTTGGAAAGACAGCTCCTTACCACAACTCAGATGAGAAGTCCAGAATGCGTGCACAGGCACACGTGCATGCACACACGCACACACTCACAAACACACTGTGATGTGTGTAGCTTCTCCCCAACAAGCCATGGATCCTCCTCAGTGTGTGAAGCAGGTGGAGGGGCTCCTAAGAGTACGACATGTTCCCTAGTGTTAGACTTTGTTTACAGTTGGTCGTCTCAAATTTCACTCTTATTATTGACGTACAGGTCCAGGCACAAATAATCAGAAGCATTCACTACACAAATAAATGGGCTGATCTTGAATGGTCTGCTTTTACACAGCCTGAAACTCGACATTTTCATCCTATGTTGCCTCTTCCCTCCTCCAGCTCTGTTGAGTATTCTGACAAATAGCACAATTCCAGAGGCCAGACAGCCCCACAAAGGTGAGAACTGACTACCAATTCCCCATCTGTTTCTGCTCTCGGTATCTAGAAGTTTCTTCAGTGTAGAAAAAAGAAAAGAGCTACAGTTTCTTTTCCCTAGTAAATCTTCCTTTGATTATGACTTTTTCTTACACAACATGAGAGAAAAAAATTTATGCTCTTGCGTATATGTTGAAAATAGCAGACACCTTATAAAATATTAGGAGGAATAGAGTCTATGAGCAATATGAATCATAATACAAATGACTGCCGTTTAATATGTATTTTTGAATAGATGGATGGATGATAGGACAGGTTCAGTGATGTATAACCTATGAAGGTGACTATAACGACAGATACAGGCTCCAACTAGATACCATCTTCTAGGGGAAAGAAAGAAGGGATGATTTTATTTTCCCTAAGACCTTCAAAATCACATGGTTTAGATCATCGTGTTAGTGAGACAGGCTCAGCAGGAGAAGTGCTTCCCATCCAAGCCTGATATCTTATGATATATATATAGAGAGAGAGAGCCAATTGCCAAAAGTTATCCTCTGCCCTCTACAAATACAACATGGTGTGCATGTGTCTACACACACACTCTTTAAAAACATGTATTTTAGATAATATTTTTAACTAATCATTATTTATATTTTGAGTAATTAAATGATCCTCAAGGACTGTGTTCTGGAAAGAATAGCTGGTGTTTACAGTACATGGCCTTCTTGTGACAGTACTTTGTGTTTGGCAATTTTATCCCTGCGGTATTCTGTCCTTGGAGTATTGAGAGTGTTGGAACAGAGTGGAACTTAAGAATAGGCTCTGTGCCAGTAGTGGATAGCCATGGTTCTCAGGTATCCATCGTGTTTCCATGGTGATCCAGTACCATGGGGTCACTTTTCCACATTGTGTGGTGAGAAGTATATATGCTACAGAATGTCAGAGAAGACAGTAACCAGAGCTGGGCTTCGCTAATCTTTCCCACTTCATCTTCCCAAGCACAATTACGGAAATGGTCTAAGATTGATTAGATCACACAAACATTGTCGATTTGAGTCAGCACCTCGACCAAAAATACCCAATATGAGTACAATTGCAATTCAGTCACTCTAATAATAATGCAGTTAAACTATTCTGCTAATATAGAAGAACTGAATTTGAACAACAAAACTAATTTTTCTTCTTGGCTATTCCTAGTATGTATCACCTTAGTGACCCTTGGACACCTGATGTAAGGCAATTGTTAAGCATCATTGAATAGCTTCCTTGAAACCCAAGGAATTTAAGAAAAGTGCAAAAGGTAGGCTTATTTGTAGGCCCAGCACCCATAGATTTCCAAGTCTTTGAAAAACCAATCACTATCTATTTCCTTAGTTGCTATGTTCCATACCTGAGAATAAAATATATCAGACGTCCAAAACTAAATAAGAGTCCCCCCAAGTAACTGAGCTATCCTAGCGTGGTGATGTATACCTTTAATCTCTACTGCTTAGGAAGCTGAAACAAAAGGATCGTTATTTCAAGGCCATAATGAGTAACACAGAGTGATTCTATCACTCATATGCATGTGTACACATACATATATTCTACATGTGTGAATATGTGAACATAAATATATAGATAGTAAGAAAGACCATACATGCCAGGTGGTGGTGGTGCATGCCATTATTCCCAGCATTCAGGAGGCAATGACAGGCAGACCTCTGGGAGTTTGAGGGCAGCCTGGTCTACAGAGCAAGTTCCAGTATAGCCGAGGCTATACAGAGAAACCCTGTCACGAAAAAAACAAACAAAAAGACAATCTATAATCACATATACTGTAATGCTAGGTGTTCTATAGAGTTACTAATGAGTTCTAGCAATATAGTTCATTCAAATGAGGGGTGAATATGTAGAATAAATATCAGAATAAATAAAAAAATAAAATAACACACCTAAGCTTTACACTAATTACATATTTGTAATTCTGTCTTAGTTACTTTTCTATTGCTATGACAAAATACTGTGGCAAAGGAAACTTATAAAAGAAAGCATTTAATTGGACTTACAGTTTCAAAGGGTTAGAGTCCACGATGGTGGGACAAAGTCATGGTGGCAGAAACAGTTGAGAGCTTATGTCTTGATCTTTGAAAGTAGGAAGCAGAGAGTGGGGAACACTGGGAATAGAGTCTTCTGAAGGCTAACCTCCTCCAAAGAGGCCATACCCCATTATCCTGCTCAAACAGTTCTACAGATCAGGGACCAAATATTGATGTATACGAGTCTCTGAGGGCTATTCTCATTCAAACCACTGCAGCTATTAATTAATTTTATGTGTCCGCTAACTGGGCCATGTGGTGGCCTGGTTTGTTCTGACAACCTGAGTGCTTCTGTAAGAGAGTTTTAGAATGAAGTTGGCATTTACATGACTATAATGATAACGCATATGCCTTCTTTTATTTTTAAATGACAATCAATCATTTATTGGTTTATTTCATCTCTACTAGCACATCGATCATCCACCATTTAAATACCTGACTTCATTAGAAACCGTTTGAACACTTCTTTCTTTCTCCTGCTATAAAAATACAGTAATTTGCTTTTAAACAAAAACAAAACAAAAAAACTGAACAAGCATCCTGGGTCTGCCTACTTTCCTAATGCTTCTGAGACAGACGTTTACAGCAAGTCAGCAGGCTGAAGCCGGAAAGCCGGTCTTCTACTTGAAAGTGCTGCCCTCTGGATCTCTTCTCTATACCCTTCTTCTTCGTGGCCTAAAGTATGTACAGCTGAAACCACCAACTTCCAACTACCACCTAGTGTTCATTCTCTCCGCTGTTAAAGTAAACACAACTTACGCCTTCTATAATGAAGTTGGCCCTTATCAATACATTCAATAAATAATGAATAAGCCACCAAGTTTAACTCTCCAGAAATAGCAGACAACTCTCCCTGTCTGACGTCCTTTGTTTCAGTGCCTTAGACTGTTGTATTAGAACACCATACACTGGACACCCCACAAACAATAACAGACTTCTCCTAGTTCTGATGTCTGGGAAGGCCAAAATCAAGGCATCGGAAGGTTGAGTGACTGGTTTGGACCTGCTCTATTACTCAAAGATGGCTATCCTCCTGCTGTGCACTCAGATGCTGGAAGTGGCCAGTGAGCTCTCCTGTCAACCACTAATCTTCTGCCAAAGGCTCCATCTCCTCATGTCACCACATTAAAGTCTAGAAATTCAACATACAGCATCTAAGTGGTGATGGAAATGCTGTACACGTAGCCACCTTTGAACTAGACTATCAGCTTCCTCCTGTCTTTACAATATAACTGGGACACAAGCTCTTTTACACATACATGACATAAAATATGTAACATATATAAATATATAGAGACAGTGTATATATGTGTGTGTGTGTTCATATATATTATTAGTTTTGTTAGCCTGAGAGCATTAATACAATATTGAGGTCATATTCTTGGTAAACTGTGTTAAGTAAAATATATTCTTATTCTTATATGATGCCTATGACTTTTCCTAATACAATTAACCAAAATTTTTCAAATAATGTATATGGGTCATATTACAATTGTATTGGCCTGCACACATAAGTGTGTCATCTGTATTGTTTAGAGCTTACTAAACAACTTTGTGCTCCGGATAAAGCCATGGGTTCCACTGGGCAGTGATTTTGACAGTTGCTATTGGTCTCTGACAGAGTTCTGTGTGAGGAAAAATTCAAAACAGAAGAGCAAAAGACATGAGGAAAGTACAGAGGCCTTAAACTGCTTGCCATGTCTGTAGAACAGCGGGTACCCAATGAGGAAGCAGGCAGCAAGAGATGAGGCTGAGGGGGAGCATGGAGAAGCACAGGGGGAAAGTCTTGATTAGCACAGGAAGAGCTCAAGTTTATACTGGGCACAGAGGCAAACCATGAAGGTTTCAAGCAAGTGACTAGTGTGACTAGGTCTTGCTTATTCTGGGAGCAGAGCGGGGATAGGGAACAGCAGCATCCATAGCATGGAGAAGGAGACCTTGCCAGGAGATGATAAGAATGAAAATTAGGTCAATGATGGGGAGAGGAGACAAGTTTGAAAAGCATGGTAGACGACTTCCAAAGCATCAAAGAATACAGTGCTTGTATAGTGCACTATATACAGTGCTTACTTATGATCAGAAGGATGGAGTCCCTTGACCCGTGACAATGCTAATTGTCTAGCTTGGGGGCACGCTTATTTTCAGACAATGAGATAATAAAGTTTCTAAGAATCACTAGCAGATTCTTCTTTTAAGCACAGGTCTTTTCAGGGCTTTCCCCATTCCTCCTTGAGTCCTCCAAAGTCTGAAAGGGCAAGAGCTTGCCCCAGTGTTTCTTCAGAGAGCTTCCTTTCCAGGGAACTCCTCATTTTTCTCATGCTGTGCTATGGTTGACAAAAAGGAGCCCACAAGACCAGAGCCTGGGCAGGCATACATTGCTTCTTTCTGCCTTCATCTCCTACAAAGGCCATTAAAGTCTGTGCTGCGTGTCTTATCGTGTTTACACAACAGCTACTTAAGACTTCTGTAATGTTTTCAATTTCCTTGGGGAGGAAAAAAATGCTACTCTCCCCAGGATTCACAAGGAAACAAGAGGAGTGTTTAATCAGTAGTCTTCAGAAACAAACACTAAAGTGTTCCAAGGAAGGAGGAAAGGACGGAGCTAGCAGGAGAATTAGTGGATGCAAAGAAGAAGGAGAAGGAGAAGAAGAAGAGAAATAGATAAAGCCATAGTAAGTAAATAAAGAAGGATAGAGGAAAAAAATGAAAATATTTGCATCAGTGGAACAGAAATGTGCAGATGATGACACTAAATACTTTATACACCCACTGCCCACAGCTGTATAATTAGCATTATGTCCTTCTTTATTAATTAGACTTTATCTTTATTGTCAAGAATCTGAGGGAATTGGTATCGACTGTGGATCTTCACAGCAGCCTTTGGAGTGGAGCCTTCTGGACAGTCACAGGTGAAAGGGAAAATTGGGTAATACACACAAACCCCACTGGTTTTGACATCTCAATCTGTGAGTTGGGTACTGAAAAAATCTGGTCTGCTCATAAGAAAAGTGCAGAAGACTCCAGTCTCTTTTCATTTATTTATTAATTTATGACTGCTCTGCCTGCAGGCCAGAATAAGGCATCAGATCCCTTTATAGATGGCTGTAAGCCACCATGTGGGTGCAGGGAATTGAACTCAGGACCTCTGGAAGAGAGCAGTCAGTGCTCTTAACCGCTGAGTCATTTCTCAAGCCTGCGTACTCCACTCTTAAAAGCATTCAGTATTTGTCTATGAATTAGTTACCTTTCTGCTGTAGCGTTAAAACATGACCAAAGTGATCTACAGAACAAAGAGCACATTTGGGCTTATAGTTCCTTGTGGATAAGAGTTCTCATGTTAGGGAATCAGGGCAGCAGGGAGCAGTCATGATAGCAGGAACAGCTGAGAGCTCACATCTCCAACCGTAACAATGAATCAAAGAGAGTTTTAGAACCTTAGAACCCACCCCCCAGTGACATACTTCCTACAGAAAGGTCATACTTCCTAACCCTATTCAAACAGTGCCACCAACTAGGGACCAAGTGTTCAAACATCTGAGCCTATTGCGGGGACTGTAGTGAACTGAATAAGAATGACCCCTATAGGCTCATAGATTTGAATGCCTGGGCATCTGAGAATGGAATTACTTGAGAGTGACTAGGTGTGGCCTTGTTGGAAGAAGTGTCACTGGGCCTAGAGGTTCTCTCTACCTGCTGCCTCCAGATCCGGATGTAGAACTCTCAATTTCTCCAGCACCATATGTGCTTGCTCACCATTATGATAATGCACCAAACCTCTGAAAATGTAAGCCAGCACCAATGAAATGATTTCCTTTATAAGAGTTGCTGTGTCATGGTGTCTCTTTACAGCAGGAGAACATTGACTAAGACAGGGACATTCTCATTCAAACCACATCTACTGACCAGAAGCATATTCAGAATGTTAGTAAGGGAAGCTGGAGATGGCACTCACGATAGGTTTGTTGTAGGCAAGAGAAATGCACTTTGACTGTCTGAAGTTATAAGAGTAAAGTATTAAAATAATACCCAAATTTTTAAAAGTAGAAGCAAAACTGGAGAAATGCCTTAGTGGTTAAGAGTGCTTGCTGCTCTTGCAGAGGTACTAAGTTCAATTCCCAGGACCCACAACAGTGACTCACAACCTTACCCGAGATTTCAGCTCCTGGGGCTCCAACATCCTCTTTCAGCCTCCATGAACACCCACACACATATGAACACACACACACCACATAAATAAAAATCATAAAATTCACTAAAAGAACAGATTTTAAAGGAAAAGCAGAAGGGCCAGATTTGAGGGGGGCAAAAACAGCAGTCAGGGAAGCTGTAGGGATCCAGCAACCAAAGATGGCCCATATCAGGTACTGTTCTTAGGGTTTGTCGTCTTCTAGATTGTTTCAAGTGAGACCGACTTTCTAGGGGTGAGACCAGGGTAAAAAAGTATCAGTTGTTTATATCTTATTCGGGGAGGATGGGGTTTATTGATTGGCAGCAACTCCAAGCCTGGAAGTCATAAAGAAAGTTGAATCCTATGAAGAGAGAAAGAGGAGCTGCCCTCTGAGACCCATGCTCTTCCTTTGTCCTTGCTCCCTGCCATCATCACCCTCCTGCCCCTCACCAGAGCCCTACCTTCCAGCCACTTTCTCCAGGAAGAGTCCTCTGGGCCCCCCAATGTTTATGAACCATTGTCTTCTAAACACATAGAACATGAGTCATTTGTGTTATCTGTCTTCAACGAACAGTTGTAAGCCTTACAGTGTGCCCAGAATTCTTCAAGGGACCCATCTGTCTGACAGTTCTGGTCTGCTTCTCACTGATGTCCTAGGTATAATCTACTGATATTTGGGAAATATGACTTCACAGCATCCATTATAAAGTCACTTTTCCAAAATACAGCTTTGTGGGTAGGTGTCAGATTTGTGCTGATGCTACATCTTGAATTAAAGATTCTAAGTATCTTTTTGTCAACCTAAATAACACGACTGCACATAAAGCCAAATTATTTAGAAACATTTGAAAAGACTGATTCTAATCATAAGGGATAGCAAGCAAATAGACTTAATTTGCACTGAGATTACTGTCAATCGCCCATGCAATTAACATGTATCTGTTGAATGCCTTCGCATGTAGAATAGAACGACAAGAGCTGCGCTACTCTCCATACATTTGCTGGGAGTAACAAGAGAATTTTACAAGAGTATTTTGCACTGTGCCTATTAAACAATATGTATTCAGGCACATATGGGCAGATCCAAATGGATTAGTAGGTTATTCTTAAAAAGACGTGAAATTGGTGGAAGGACATGGAAGAGATGTTGGGGGATAGGGAGAGCTGGAGGGACGAAGTGGGGGACATGTGCCAAGATATGTTGTATACACATATGAAATTTTCAAAAAATGAAATAATAAAATTATTTCTAAAACTGGTATGTTCTAAAAATAATCATACCTTTGAGTAATGTCATCTCACCCAAGATGTCACTGTGCCTACAAAATCAAATGGTACCAGCGTGATTATGAGTCTTCCTCCAGAACTCTTCAAACAACCTCACATTTGCTTCCTGAGAGTCTCATAACCTTTTAACAATGGGCAATACCATTAACTTCTCTCTTAAACGAAGCAAGATACTAAATATACCCAGGATGCACTGCTCTCTAAAGCCCTATTGCCTGCCCAAGGATACCTTACAATACAATTAAACAGAGTTAAAATAATGACTGTGAAAAAACAAAACTACACATATCTCCTTGGGAAGGCTAACAAAAAGAAAGAGAGAGAGAGAGAGAGAGAGAGAGAGAGAGAGAGAGAGAGAGAGAGAGAGAGAGAGAGAGAGAGAACGTTGTGAGGACTGTCCAGACACTGTGTGGCTGCTTTTCCTCTGGGAGATGTTCTCTCTGAGTGCCACAAGAAACAAATGAGCCACCATGCGTATTTCACCCATAGAAAGCAGGACAAGCTTGTTGTCTCTAAGAGAAAGGCCAGCTGGACTCAATGTGTTCTCGTTTGCATTTCTCTGCCCCTAACTGTCCCTCTTGAGCAAATGCAACAGAGTTAAGATAAGTCTGGGTTTTTTCCACACCCAAATATCTTTATTTGCACCCTGGAAATGCTGATGTCATGCGCTTTACAAATCCTCTCCCCCAAAACAAGTCCCAGTTAAATGGAATCAACAAGACCATTGCATCTCTGATAACGATAGGCTCAGGACTGTCAGCAGGGTCCGTTGCTATAGTTACCTGTAAGGAACGACAAGGACTGGAGCTGCCAAATTAGAGTATCACAGACAGAGAATGACTGCATATTACTGAGTAAATGATCCCACCCGCCACCGCAGCTGGTTATTAGAGAAGGATATGGTATTCCTGCAGACCAAACTAATAGAGAGACGGCCAATGAGAGAAAGGTCTCTTTCAGTGTTCCCTCTCCAAATCCCAATAGACTGGGGGATAAAATGATCCCTTGATAACTCTAAAAAGCAAATTTTCAGACTTCACTGTTTGCAAAGTTTGGGAACACAATATCCGAATAGTCGGCTCATTGGATTACTCTAGACACCACAGCATCTGCTGTGACCACCAGGAAAAGGGGAGCATGGTCAATAAGCAAGGGCTCATATTTCTGCAATCGCAGCCAACAAGATTGTCCCTCTCCCTTACATGGTCAGTTTTACTCCAAAATATTTATGGAGGGAATAAATCTAAACAGTAGGTTTGATTAACAAATGGTGTCTTTACTCTCCTAAAGGAATTGGTCCACCAACTTGCTTAAGCTTTTTATATATGCTGATGAATTCAAAAGTAATGATTCTTAACTGCATTGACTGAGCCTGTGTCCTCATCTACCAACACAGGACTCATCTGCAGAAGATTGACCTCAGGTGCTTAGTGAACCATTTGCAGCTTGATGGAGGCTCTTGCAAAGAAACGAGGAACAAGAGGCAGCTCTCTTAGCAAAAGGATATTAGTTAACAATGAAAGGGGATAAAGTCTTGATTGCAAAATGAATATAATTGCCCGAATCCCTATGTTTTTATTGATTTTATTGAGATATACATTTTTCTCTGCTCCCCTCTCTTTCAGTCCCCTCCTCTTCAATTTTCTCCAATGGTCCCCATGGTCCCCACGCTCCAAATTTACTCAGGAAATCTTGTTTTGTTCTACTTCCCATGTAGATTAGATCCATGTAAGTCTCTCTTAGGGTTCTCTTTGTTGTCTAGGTTCTCTGGGATTGTGATTTGCAGGCTGGTTTTCTTTGCTTTATGTTTAAAAACACTTATGAATGAGTACATATGATAATTGTCTTTTTGAAACTGGGTTGCCTCACTCAATATGATGTTTTCTAGCTCCATCCATTTGCCTGTAAATTTTTTCTTCTGTGTAGTACTCCATTGTGTAAATGTACCACATTTTCCTTATCCATTCTTCAGCCAAGGGGCATTTGGGTTGTTTCCATGTTCTGGCTATGACAAAGTACATGTCCTTGTGGTACGATTGAGCATCTTTTGGATATATACCCAAAGTGGTATTGCTAGGTCTTGAGGAAGGTTGTTTCCTAATTTTCTGAGAAATCACCATACTGATATTCAAAAGGGCTGTACCAGCTTCCACTCCCATCAGCAATGCAAGAGTTTTCCCTTTACCCCACAACCTCTCCAACATAAGTTGTCATCAGTGTTTTTGAGGTTGGCCATTCTTACAGGTGTAAGATGGAATCTCAGAGTTGTTTTGATGTGCATTTCTCTGATGACTAAGAATGTTGAGCATTTTCTTAAGTGTTTTTTCAGACATTTTAGATTTCTCTGTTGAGAGTTCTCTGTTTAGGTCTGTACTCCATTTTTTAAATTGGATTATTCTTTTGATGACCAATTTCTTGAGTTCTTTGTATATTTTAGAGATCAGCCCTCTGTCTGATGTGGGGTTGGTGAAGATCTTTTCACATTCTGTAGACTGCCATATTGTCTTGCTGACTGTGTCCTTTGCTTTACAGAAGCTTTTCAGTTTCAAGAGATCTCATTTATTAATTGTTTCAGTTTCTGTGCTACTGGGGTTATATTTAGGAAGTGCCCTGTGCCAATACTTTCATGTGTACTTCTTACTTTCTCTTCTCTTCTATGAGGTTCCGTGTGGCTGGCTTTATGTTGAGGTCTTTGATCCATTTGGACTTGAGTTTTGATATAGGTGGGTCTTCTGTCTATGTGTTAATTTCATTGGTTAATAAAGAAACTGCCTTGGCCTTTGATAGGACAGCAGCTTAGATAGGCGGAGTAGACAGAACAGAATGCTGGGAGAAAGAAGGCTGTGAGGCAGACGCCATAGCTCTCTTCTCCTAGATGGATGCAGGTTAAGATCTTCCTGGTAAGCCACCACCTCATGGTGCTACACACATTAATAGAAATGGGTTAATCAACATGTGAGAGTTAGCCAGTAAGAGGCTAGAAGTAACAGGCCAGCAGTATTTAAGAGAATACAGTTTCCATGTAATTGTTTCCAGGCATAAGCTAGCCAGGCAGCTGGGAGCCAGGCAGGATGAAAAGCAGGCCTGCCAGCAGCTCCATCTACAGAATGTACGTAGGCTTGGGAGAGAGAAGAAAAAGAATATAGAGAATAAAGTTAATGCCTTAAAAAAAGGGGTAAAGTCTTTAAAGAGACAGAGTACAGATAGTTATAGATTAAAAAAAAAATAAGCCACGTAAAAATGGAAAATTCACAGAGAATCTGGATTCTTTGTACTATTGTGTTTTCTTTGAAGTTTTTGACTGCAAAGGAGATAAGTACAAAAAGACATTTCATTATATGGGCTATCAAGCTAGACCAAAATGGATATCATAAGGGTATGACTTCAGAATTTGGATATAAGAACATGATGCTTTGGAAAAGAGTTTCTTCTTTTGTTTTCACAGAGGATAGGACCCTGTTGCTTCTATCCCAATATGGTGTGATAAACCACATCCTCCTGAAAGATCACCATGAACACCTTCAAAAACTTACTTCGCTCAACTGCTGACTGAGATGTACCTAGCACACAGGTTATATACCACGAAAGACCTAAATTACAGCACTCCATACAGCATAAAGCAGTTTGGAGAGAAATGACTACGTCCATATTCCCAAATATTGTTTATAAATGTTCTTTTACATTTTAAGGGGGATATGATATAGATATGAATAATTTGCATTGGTATGGATTTTAAGGTCAATTTTGTTATATATATATATATATATATATGCATTTCTGATCTTGATTAAGGTATTGTGATTGTGTAGTTCATTTAAAAATGTAATGTATAATTAGGAAATACAGGTTGTTAATGGATAATCATCAATAATAATCAAGCTTGTAGTCATCTTAGTTACATTTTCTAGATATATAGAAATATATTTCAGTTGATAGGCATTCTTCATATCTTTCAAAGACTGCAGAATATGGCATTTAATGTTTTAATAACTTAGGGCTTTTCATGACAATGAGATACGTCTGCTCCTGGCATCACCAGCTATTTCAAGAAAAAGATGGGCATCAAAGAGGATCCTTATGGAGTTGGTTAGCCATTTGGGCAAGAAACTGCTCTTGCCTGGACTGATGCATAAACTGGACATAAAGAACCCACAGAGAGAGGACTGCTAAACTTGCCTAAAGGTGAGATGATCTTTTGGGGTTCCTGATTCATGAATAAGTCTGCGAGACATTCTGCAGGACACAGAAAGTGACTGAATTGTCTTTGAATTTCCTGCTTCATGGAAATGTCTCTGGATACTACGGGCCTATAGGCCAAAGATAGATGCTCCAACAGTACAGAGGAACTTTGGGTGACTGTCCAGGCAGCGAGATGTCTCTGTCATTTCTAGAGTTTTGGAAGTTGCTTATTTCTTGTTTGCTTAGGTAATATTATATCCTTCTGGAGTCTTTGATGGAGTTGAAGAATGGTTAGTTGTAGTTATAGTTTTCCATTGTTATGATAAAAGATAAAATAGATATAAATATTGTAACTATAATTCTTGCTTGATAACTGTTTTGTTATATGTAATTTTACTATGTTAAAGCCTTTCTTTTTTGTTTAAACAGAAAAAGGAGAAATGATGGAGAAGGGTCATCTGTCTATGTGTTACTCTCATTGGTTAATAAAGAAACTGCCTTGGCTTTTTGATAGGGCAGGATTTAGATAGATGGAGTAGACAGAACAAAATGCTGGGAAGAAGGGCAGTGAGGAAGACGCCATGGAGCCAGCCACCAGGTCAGACATGCTGAATTTTTCCAGGTAAGCCACCACCTTGTGGTTCTACACACATTATTAGAAATGGGTTGATCAAGATGTGAGAATTAGTCAATAAGAGGCTAGAACTAACAGGCCAGACAGTGTTTAAAAGAATACAATTTGTGTGTTGTTATTTCGGGTGTAAAGCTAACCATGCAGGAGCCGGGCGGGACGAAAAGCAGGCCTGCTCGCCTCATCACTACAGAATTTTTTTTTTTTTTTTTTTGGTTTTTCGAGACAGGGTTTCTCTGTAGCTTTGGTGCCTGTCCTGGAACTAGCTCTTGTAGACCAGGCTGGCCTCGAACTCACAGAGATCCGCCTGCCTCTGCCTCCCGAGTGCTGGGATTAAAGGCGTGCACCACCACCGCCCGGCATCACTACAGAATTTTGTGCATGGTGGTAGATATGGATCTATTTTCATTCTTCTACATATTGATATTCAGTTATGCCAGCACCATTTGTTAAATATGCTTTCTTTTTTCCATTTGATTTTTTGCTTCTTTTTTTAATTTTTTTATTTTTTATTTTTTTGCTTCTTTTTCAAAAATTAGGTGTTTGTAGGTTTGTGAATTAATATCCAAGTCTTTGATTCAGTTCCATTGGTCATCCTATCTGTTTTTATGCCAAGACCAGGCTGTTTTCAGAACTGTAGCTGTAGTGGAGTTTGAGGTCAGGAATTGTAATGCTTCCAGAAGTTCTTTTACTATACAGAATTACTTTGGCTATCCTGGGTTTTTGGGTTTTCATATGAAGTTGAGTACTGTTCTTTCAAGATCTGTGAAGAATTTTGCTAGGAGTTTGATGGGCATTGTGTTGAATCTATAGATGCTTTTGGTAAAATTGACATTTTTACTATGTTAATTCTGACTACTCAAGAGCATGGGAGATCTTTCCACTTTCTGGTGACTTCTTCAATTTCCTTCTTCAAAGATTTAAAGTTCTTGTCATACAGGTCTTCCACTTGTTTAGTTAGAGTGACTCGAGATATTTTATGCTATTTGTCGCTATTGTGAAAGGTTATGTTTCTCTGATTTCTTTCCCAGTCCATTTATCATCTGTGTTCAGGAGGGCTACTGGTTTGTTTTGAGTTAATCTTGTATCCTGCTACATTACTGAAAGTGTTTATGAGTTGTAGAAGTTCCTTGGTAGAATTTTTGGGGTCACTTATGTAAACTATCATATCATCAGCAAATAGTGAGTGTTTGACTTCTTTTCCTATTTGTATCCCCTTGATCTCTGTTTGTTGTCTTATTGCTCTACCTAGGACCTCAAGAACTATATTGAATAGATATGCAGAGAGTAAACAATCTTGTCTTATTCCTGATTTCAGTGGGATCACTGTAAGTTTCTCTCCATTTAGTTTGACATTGGCTGTTGGCTTGCTGTATATTGCCTTTATTATGTTTAGGTATGTACCTTGTATCCCTGCTCTCTCCAAGACCTTTATCATAAAGGGATGTTGTATTTTGTCAAAAGCTTTTTCAGCATCTAATGAGATGATCATGTGGTTTTTATTTTTTAGTTTGTTTATATGGTGGATTATATGTTGAATCATCCCTGCATCTCTGGAATGAAGCCAACTTGATCATGGCGGATAACGGTCCTGATATGTTCTTGGATTTGATTTGCCAGTATTTTATTTAGTATTTTTGCATCAATGTTCATGAGTGAGATTGGTCTGTAATTTTCTTTCTTATCCAATGTCTGTGTGTGGTTTGGATATCAGGGTAATTGTAGCCTCATAAAAAGGGTTTAGTAATGCTCCTTCTGTTTCTATTGTGTGGAAAAATTTGAGGAGTGTTGGTATTAGTTCTTCTTTGAAAATCTTGTAGAACTTTGAGCTGAAACCATCTGGTCCTGGGCTTTTTTTGGTTGGGAGACCTTTGATGACTGTTTGCATTTCTTCAGCAGTTATACATCTATTTAATTTGTTTTTATGGTCTTGATTTAATTTTAATAAGTGATATTTATCCAGAAAGTTGTCCATTTCCTTTAAGTTTTCTAATTTTGTAGAGTACAGATTTTCGAAATATAACCTGATAATTCTCTGTTGCTATATCCCCTGTTTCATTTCTGATTTTGTTAATTTGCATATTCTCTCTCTTCCTTTTGGTTAGTTTGGAAGAGGTTTGTCTATTTTGTTGATTTTCTTGAAGAACCAACTCTTTGTCTCATCGATTCTTTGTATTGGTTTTTTGTTGTTGTTGTTTCTATTTTGTTGATTTTAGCTTTCAATTTGATTATTTCCTGCCATCTATCCTCCTAGCTGAGTTTGCTTCTTTTTGTTCTAGAGTTTTCAAATGTTCTGTTAACTCACTAGTGTGGGATTTTTCCAGCTTCTTTATGTAAGCATTCAGTACTATGAACTTTCTACTTAACACTACTGTCATTATGTCCCATAAATTTGGGAATATTGTGTGGTCACTTTCATTGAATTTTAGGAAGTCTTTACTTTCTCCTTTTATTTCTTCCTTGGCCCATTGATAATTCAGATGAGCATTGTTCAATTTCCATGTGTTTGTGAGCTTTCTGAAATTAGTGTTTCTGTTGAATTATAATTTAAACAATGATGATCTGATGATACATGAGGTTATTGTATCTGCTAAGGTTTGTTTTGTTACTGAGTATGTGGTCAATTTTTGAGAAGGTTCCATGAGGTGCTGAGAAGAAGGTATATTATTTTATGTTTGGATGGAATGTTCTATAGATGTCTTTTAAGTCCATTTGAGTCATAATATCTGAAAGTTTCCTTATCACCCTGTTAATTTTTTGTCTGACTGACTGGTCCAGTGGTGAGAGAGGAGTGTTGAAGTCTCCCACTATTAGCGTGTAGGGTTTAATATATGGTTTAAGCTTTAGAAACATTTCTTTTACATATGAGGGTGCCCTTGTATTCATGGTACTGAGATTTCCTCTTGATGGATTTTTCCAGTGATTAATATGAAATGTCCTTCTTTATCTCTTTTGATTGATTTTAGTTTGAAGTCTATTTTGTTAGATATTAGGATAGTACACCAGCTGATTTATTAGGTCCATTTGATTGGAAAATTTTTTCCCAACCCAAAAGGGAACACTTCTGCATTGCTGGTGGGAATGCAAGCTTGTACAACCCCTTTGGATATCAGTGTAGCAATTTCTCAGGAAATTAAGAAACAACCTTCCTCAAGACCCAGTAATACCACTTTTGGGTATATATCCAAAGGATGCTCAATCATGCCACAAAAACATGTGCTCAACTATGTTCATAGCAGCATTGTTTGTCATAGCCAGAACCTAGAAACAATCTAAATGCCTCTCGACCAAAGAGTGGATAATGAAAATGTGGTACATTTACACAATGGAGTGCTACACAACAGAAAAAAAGAATTTTTCAGGAAAATGAATGGAGCTATAAAACATTATTTTGAGTGAGGTAACCCAGACACAGAAAGACAATTATCACATGTACTCATTCATAGGTAGTTTTTAAGCATAAAGCAAAGAAAGCCAACCTACAAACCACAATCCCAGAGAACTTAGACAACAATGAGGACACTAAGAGAGACTTATATAGATCTAATCTACATGGGAAGTAGAAAGTATAAAAAGACAACATCTCCAGAGTAAATTGGGAGCATGGGAACCTTGGGGGAGGGCTGAAGGAGGAAGGGAAGAGGTAGGGAGGGGAACAGAGAAAAATATAGAGCTTTTATTGTCTCCAATGAGAAGTCATGTGTAATTCTGGTAGGTCTGCCTTTGTTACTTGGCCTTTTTCTTTTGCAGCTCTTAATATTCTTTCTTTATTCTGTATTTTTAGTGTTTTGATTATTATGTTGCAAGGAGACTTTTTTTTTATTCAGTCTATATGGTGTTCTGTAAGCTTCTTGTATCTTCAAAGGCATATCTTTCTTTAGGTTGGGAAAGTTTTCTTCTATGATTTTGTTAAATATATTTTCTGTGCTTTTGAGTTGAACTTCCTCTCCTTCTATACCTTTATTCTTAGGTTTGGTATTCTCATGGTGTCCCATACTTCCTGGATATTTTGTGTTAAGCTTTTGTTAGATTTAATGGGGTTTTTTTGACTTATGAGTCTATTTCCTCTATTGTATCTCTTCAGTGCTTGAGATTATCTCTTCCATCTCTTGTATTCTACTGTTTATGCTTGTATTTGTGGTTCATGATCATTTTCTCATGATTTCTGTTTCTAAAATTCCCTTGGCTTGTGTTTTCTTTATTGTCTTTATTTCAGTTTTCAAGTCTTGAATAGTTTCTTTCATATGTTTGGTTGTTTTTTCTTGGTTTTCTTTAAGGGATTTGTTGATGTCTCCCAATTTTTTGTTTGTCTTTTCTTCCATTTCTTTGAGGGAATTTTTTATATCCTCTTTAAGGGCCTTAAACTTTCTCCTAATGTTATTTTTTAGGTCATTTTCTTCTGCTTTATCTATATAGGTTGTTCAAGTCTTACTGATGTAAGATCATGAATTTTTACCAGTGTCGTGTTGTTCTTTGTGTTGTTGTGTATGTTCTTACCTTGTCTACTCATCTTTTCCTCTGATTGATGTTGTTGGGGCTGTCTGTGACTCTGGTGATCAATCTTCCAGGTGCCAGTGGATCCAAGACTCAAATGGTTGCTCCTCATGATGCAGTCACTGCCATGGTTCCAGTCACCCCATTGATCACTCTGTATTCCTGTAGGTTGTTCAGTGTTCCCATGGTTTGCTCTGTTCCTGTGGAGTTCACTGTCTCAGGCCTGCTCTGGCCTAGGTCACTGGCTCACCCCATTCCTGCAGTGGTTCGAGGTCAGGCCCACTCCCTTGGAAGTCCCAGACTCATGCCTGGACCTGCAGAGGTCTCTGGCTCAGGCCCACTCCCTCCGCAGTTGCTCCCCTGTACCTGCTCCCATGGAGTTTGCTGTCTCAGGTCTTCTATGGCCTAGGTCGCAGGCTCAGTCTTGTTTCTATAAATGTCCCTGGTCTGGATTTGCTCCTGCTCCTCTGGAGTTTGCTGGCTCAGGCCTGTTCCTGTGGAGTTTGCTGTCTCAGGCCTGCTCCTGCCTAGGTCACTGACTCTGACCTGTCTTCGTAAATGTCCCTGGTCTGGATCTTCTCCTGCTCCTATGGAGTTCGCTGTCTTGGGCCTCCCAATCTCTGTGTTTTAAGTGTCTATCAATTTTCAGAATATATTCCATTTATCAGAAAAGCAAGGGGAATTATCCTGAAAATAACAGGACTGTGGTTAAAACAGCCGCACCCACTGCCCAGAAGATAAATGAAAAAAGTATCTACAACATGGCAGCCTCCTCTCCCCACTGTGAGATAAAACACAACCCACTCACCTGATGCTTACTTGGCTTTACCATGAACTTAATATGAAGGAAAAAAACTGGCGAGCCTGGGTTACACCTGTATAGACAGACAAAAGAAGGAAATCCCATACTAAAGCTCAGCTACAGGAAAACCATTATAAAAAATATAACATATGTGTCTCACAGTTTCTGTTTTCTCCAGAGACTGTCTCTCATTTCTCTCTCAGTATACAGAAACCTGTGGGAAGAGAAGCTACTGGTAGAAGTTAAATAGCCAAATTATGAATTTCCAGGTAAAAGACTTTTTTCTTTTTTCGTGAATCTTTCTTTTCTCTCCCAATATCATCCCCTTCGTTAGCCCAGGTGTTAGTATTTTCCCCCTCTGGTTATCTCAGTTTATCTCTTTCTTTCTCATCTCCTAGAATAGTTTTTCCAGTTGCCTTTTGCACCACGAACATTCTTTATTGCTTGAAAACTTGAAGGCTGTTATTCCAGGATGGGCTGATGCCATGTAAAAATAAAACAGCCTTTCCCTCTCAGTTATCAAGCAAATGATATTTTTTTACTTTATTTATTTATTGTGTATGCATGGACATTGTGCTGTAACATACATGTGGAGGGAAGAGGACAGCTGGCAGGAACCAGTTCTTTCCCAGCATGTGGATCCCAGGGATAGAGCTCAAGTCATCAGCCTTGGTGGCAAGTGCCTCACTTGCTGGGCTACATCATTAGCCACACTGATATTTTTTATAATGAGTGCGTACTTAAATCCTTTACCACATTTTACTTTTGATAAATCAGTTTAGACAATAATCTCGTGTTTTGTCTTCAGTATGTACAACATAATAGTCACATGCATATATGCTCAATAAATATTTGTTAAATAAATACATGTTGGTTAAATTTTGCTTTTAATAATTAAAAATACAAGAGCTGAAGGCCCAAAGCAATGGGAGCAGGACTTTTAATTTCAGATTCTTTGATTAATCTTCAGCTAGAACAAAGATCTTAGAATCACAATTTTTTTCTGATCATTGCTGCAGTTGAGATGGAATAAGGATTCTTCTCCTTGACCTTGCTCTCATGAATGTATGTGAAACAGAAAGAATGAATAAGCACTTTTCTGAAGATTCTGGAAAGCAGATAGTGGAAAGAGCAAAGATTTCAAAGTGTCGCTGAAGTGACGATAAGTATCACATTTTTCCTTGATTTTTTCTAAGTCCGAGCTCCAGACAGTTTAAAGCCTGAATGTGCACACCTGGGCATTCACATGCTCTGAGCACCCTGAAGCTCCCAGCACTCTGCAGGAAGGGACTCCTGCTCTCTGACCCGAGGAATGTGGTCCCCAGAGTGACGGACGAGTGCATCCCACTTGCTTTTCTTCTCTCCATTCTTCAACCATTTGGCAGCTGTCAAACATGCAGTAGTAAGAAATGAATGACTCAGGAAACATTCCCCAGATTTCTACTGTGGTGCCCATGAGGAAAGAGGGTCTTTGGGAGCAGAAATCACAGCCAGCAGAGCTCAGGGGAGTCATATTTAAAAGTCATGGAGGAGAATAGATTTCATAGGAGACTGTCTGCCTAGCAAGGGTGTAGCTCTGGGTTAGATCCTCAGCATACACAGACAAAAAGGAAGTGCACACATCTCCAAACTGTGATATGAGGAGCTGGCAGGTCCCGCCTAAGCAAGTTGATGAATAGAAAAATATAAATAAATAAATGATACTGCTTAGGAGAGTCCCAAAGTGTTCCAAGAAACAGTTATAAAATCCTCCAGTAATACAGAGCAAGAATAACTCACCATCTCCAAAGGGAAAAAGAAAGCAAGTTATCGGTCCCCAAATGACACGGGATACTGGATCATTTTTCACAGAGTTTATGGTGGCTGTAAAAGTGTGCTCTAATAAATGGGGAAACTGCTCTTGTAGTAAACGGAAAATTAGAAAGTCTCAATGAAGAAACAGAAGATGTAAAACACAACCAAGAGTATAGAACTAGAAAACATATAATTGCTGAATTAAACTCTTCTCTGAATGGTTTTAATATTGAGATGGAGACCTCAATGGATGGTTCCCGTGATTTGAAAATAGTTTAACAGAATTTATCCATTATCAACAGAGAGAATTTGGGTTTTTTTTTTTTAATTTTTTTGCTTTGGCTTGATTTTGTTTTTCTTTTGTTTTGTTTTGTTTGAGACAGGGTTTCTCTGTGTAGCCTTGGCTGTCTTGGAGTTGTCTATGTAGACCAGGCTGGCCTTGAACTCATAGATCCTCCTGCCTCTTCCTCCCAAGTACTGGTATTAAAGGTATATTCCACCTCCACCCAGCTGAGAAATAATATTTTTAAGTAGAGAAGCTGCTGGACATCAGGTGGCATACTCCCGTAATCCCATCACTGGAAAGGGCAGGAAAGATTTAAGTTTGAGGGTAGCCTTGTCTACATAATGAAACCTCATCTTAATAACAAAGTCTCAGAAAGCCTATGAGATAATAACAAAAGATCTAACCTTCATATCATAGAACCCCCAGGAAAAAGAGAAGATAATGCATGATTCAAGAGTAAGATTTTGAGAAAAAAAAAATAATACCTTAAGTTTTTTCCAGATTTGGAAAAGGGCAAACATCTTCTAAGAGAGATGACTAAAATTCAAAAAAGATATACCCAAAATAAATTGTTGTGTGACTTAAAAAAAGTAAAGAACTGCCTATTCTCCACAGATAAAGCAATGATCAAAGAAATTATTCATTCAAGTACAGTTTAGTGAGACAAGGAGTTTATTGGGATTATTCACAGGAGCATAGGGGAAGGGTTACCTACTGGAGCCTGGGAGAGGGGTTGCCTACAGGAGCATGGAAGAGGGGTTACCCACAGGAGCCTGGGGAGGGTTTACCTACTAGAGAAAGAGTAAGGATTAATAAGGGTTACCTACTGGAGCATGGGGGAGGTGTTATCTACAGGAGCCTGGGGAGGGTTACCTACAGGAGCATGGGGGAGGTGTTACCTACAGGAGCATGGAGGAGGGGTTACCTACAGGAGCATGGAGGAGGTGTTACCTACAGGAGCATGGAGGAGGTGTTACCTACAGGAGCATGTGGGGAAGTGTTACCTACAGGAGCATGGAGGAGGGGTTACCTACAGGAGCATGGAGGAGGGGTTACCTACAAAAGCATGGAGGAGGTGTTACCTACAAGAGCATATGGGGAGGTGTTACCTACAGGAGCATGGAGGAGGTATTACCTACAGGAGCATGTGGGGAGGTGTTACCTACAGGAGCATGGAGGAGGGGTTACCTACAGGAGCATGGAGGAGGGGTTACTTACAGGAGCATGTAGGAGGGGCTGCTTATAATGTGGTGGATGACTCAAAGGCATATCACTAAAATGTCCCCGTAGCATGCATGATGGCTCACAAAAGATACAGCCCTGGAGTTTCCACCCCTAGTCAATCTTCTTCATCATATATATTATATGTATGTAAATGTGCATATATATATATGTATATATATATACGTGTGTGTGTGTGTGTGTGTGTGTGTGTGTAGAACTCAGCCATGACAAGTTCAGTAGAGGACTGAGTCTCAATAGTTTACCTTGGGGCAATACTTGGTTCTGATAAAAACCACAAACTGAGACCACCCATGCACCACCCAGAAACAGACCATCCAAAGGAAATTCCTAACGTTCCAACCATTGTAGATAGCATCACCTGCCAGCACACAACCATTGCTTTTCACCAGGACAACCCTAGACAAATGTCAGCCAATCAGGAATCCTGAACCTTAGAAATCCCTCACCCCCACCTTTACTACTACAAAAAACCCAACTCTAACTGAACTCAGGACTCTCCAATCACTCCAATACATTGGACACACCACATGGAGAGACCGAGTTTGCAAACTTGTGTAAGAATAAAGACTCTTTACTTTTACACACAGGACTCAGACTCTTGGTTGGTTTTTGGGGGGGACTCTGTGACCTGGACATAACAGATATATTCTAGCACATTCCGAGACCATGTATGTATAGCCAGAGCACAAGAGGGAGTCTATTTGCAATGTCTACAGTGTCTAGAGAGGGTCTGATGATCTCCCCATCTATCAGGAAATAGAGCATCACCCCTGCCACAGACCTTACTGTGAGGCTACCGAGTCGCTCACTTTATTGCTGTGACTAAGGTCTAGGGTCTTCTGTCAGCCATTACAGCCATTTTGCCTCAGGACAGCCAATGGTCATGTCAAGCCTGGAGGAAACAGCTCTGCTACAATAGAAATCTATGATGCTCGTATAGAATTTAGTCAGACGTATGAAAGCCAACAACAGAAAAAATCTGAACAGCCAGGGGTCAAGGGAATCAATACATTAGATACAGAAGGCAGAGAGTTCAAGTGACTGCAGATTCCTCAACAGAATCTGGGGTGATGGAACAACATTTTTTACATGCTGAAAAAAAAAAGAACTGGTCAGCACAGATGTACATTTCATCAAAGAGTCCTTCAGAAATAATGTAGAAGATGTTAAAGATAAAGGGCCAAGAGAAAACATGTAAGATGTTAATAGATAAAGGGCCAAGAGAACTTATAAGGTAGATCTGGCCTAAAAACTTTTTAAAGAAAGAACTCCAAATTGGTAGGAATGTCCCCAGCAAGCTACCTGGACCTATAGGAAGGAAAAGAGAGCAGCAGGACCGGGAAACAGTCCAGAAAACGAATGTTAGGTTCCTTGGCGTGTGCGTGAAAGTTGAAAGGAAATGCAATAAAAGTTGTGGTTTGGATTTAATCTTATGTTTGAACACAGTTCCAGAGGGTGGCACTGTCTGGGAAGATTATGAAGCTTCCTCTAGCTTGGCTGGAGGAAGCATGTCGCAGGGGAGGGTTTTCAGGTTTTGTAGACTGGCCCCACTTTGCCCCACACTTCTGCCACCACCTGCCACCTCCTGGCCATGCTAGACTGTATCTGTCTGGATCTGTAAGTTAAAGTCAGCCCTTTCTCCTTTAAGTGGGTTTTGTCAGGCTATCTTATCACAGCTGTAAAGAAAGATGCTAATATATAAAAAAAAGGGTTAGGGGCGGGGCTTGGATTTTGATGTGAGTTTTTGTTAAGTGGTAAGGATGGTCTTGAAATCACTATCCTTCTGTCTTTGTAAATATCCTGGGAGAAAGGTTGCCTAGAGTTGGGGGCTACAGCAGAAAATATTTGATGTTTCTCCTGTTCCAGAATTATAGGTGTGCACCTCCCAATCCAACTATAAAATGTTTTTTTAAACATCCATGATTAAAATACCTATGCCAAGACTACACAGAGGGGAAAGTAAAAGAAACGCATTACAATAGACTTCTACATTCCCCAGAGAAGGAAAAAGT
Source organism: Chionomys nivalis (assembly GCF_950005125.1). Classification (NCBI taxonomy): domain Eukaryota; kingdom Metazoa; phylum Chordata; class Mammalia; order Rodentia; family Cricetidae; genus Chionomys; species Chionomys nivalis. Next base: position 117,683,327 of record NC_080087.1, read on the forward strand.
TCTAATCCTAATTAATTGTGAAGAAAGGGTTCATCAAATAGATCAATCACTTCAATAATAAAGATTTAAATATGAAAAAAGTTATGTGGTACTAGGTGTCACCTGCAAAGATTCACACCCTGAGGGGGATCTATTCTACTCCTGAGACATACCCTCAACCCGGGAGATTACTTCATGAGTAGAGGAAAAACAAAGATTTCTTGAACAAAACATAAAGTCACTAACCATAAATGAAATTTATAAATTGTATTTCCTCCCATTTTTAATTTATTCTTTTTTGTTTGTTTGTTTTGGTTTTTTTGTTTGTTTGTTTTGTTTTTCGAGACAGGGTTTCTCTGTGGTTTTGGAGCCTGTCCTGGAACTAGCTCTTGTAGACCAGGCTGGTCTCCAACTCACAGAGATCCGCCTGCCTCTGCCTCCCAAGTGCTGGGATTAAAGGCGTGCGCCACCACCGCCCGGCTTAATTTATTCTTTTAAGAAGCATCATTGTTCAATCCACTTCTTAGGGTAAAACATTTCTAATGCGTATATCATACAAATTACTCATACACAGAAAATACACTTTGAAAAATAGACTAGTTAATTATAATAAAATGAATAATATGAATTTCTAGGTGACTGAAAGATTGAAATGAATGCCTTGCAAAAGAACTTATGTAGGTGCTGGGAGGCAATACAACCAGTATAGCACTTACTGTACAAACATGAGGACCTGAGTTTGACCCCAAGAACTTACATTAAAAATGAAGTACTACCAGGCATAGTGGGCGCACACTTTAATCCCAACACTCTGGAGGTAGAGGCAGGCAGATCTCTGTGAGTTCAAGTCCTATGTGGTCTACATACTGAATTTCAGGACAAACAAAACCTCATAGCAGTATCTTATCTCACAAATAAAAAGATTTTAAAAACCTAAAAGATAGGTTCTCAGACACGGTGATACGCATTTGTAGCCACCACTCTGGGAAGGAAAAGACAGAATAGTTCCTGAAGCTCACAGCTTAACCTGCTTGGGAACCTCTAGGTCAGTGAGAAAACTCTGTCTAAGCACACATACACACACACACACACACACACACACACACACATCTGCAGACAGATACACACAAAGAAGCTACATAGATTACCAGTAGGGGAAACTACAATAGTCTAACAACACCTAGGATCCAGAATATCCAAGTTAAGATTATAAAAAGATCAAACTGTCCATTCTGTAAAGAAGCTAGACTTAGGAGAGTCGCTCTTGTGGGTAGAAACCACAAGCCCCAACAGTGGTGGAACCATCCCCTAGAAAACTTGTTCTGCATTTTCAACTGAACTAATATTTACCCAGCAATTCTACTCCTGAGCAGAAAATCTTGTATTTGAGGTTTTTAAAAAGAGGAGCTAAGAAAAATGAAGATAAATATTCAAAAGGACAGAAATGTTCATGGCAGTTTCATTTGGAACAACCCAAAGTCTATTTACTGGTGAGGGAATGTATGCACAGATTATAGTACATCCACACAACAGACTACTACCCAGCCATAGAAAGGGATGAGGCACAGATACAGAGTATCCTGGGTAAGTACCAAAAACATGAAGGGAGGCAAAAGAAGCTGGAGGGAGAAAGGCACAAATTGAATAATTTCATTTGTCTTGGTCACTGTTCCATTGCTGTGAAGAGACACCATGACTAAGGCAACTCTTACACAAGAAAGCATTTAATTGGGGGCTGGCTTACAGTTTCAGAAGTTAGTCCATTATCATCATGACAGGGAGCATGGTGGCACTCAGACAGATGTGGCGCTGGAGAAGTAGTAAAGACTTCTGCATCTGTAGGCAGAAAGACAGAAACTGCTAAGCACGGTGTGGGCATTTGAAACCTCAAAGCCCACCCGCAGTGACACAGGTTCTCTAACACACTCTCACCTCCTCCCAGTCCTTCCCATCTTTCTCCCAGTGACTGTGCATTCAGATATATGAGTCTCTGGGGGTCATTCTTATTCAAACCACCACATCGTTTACATCAATTAGCAGTGCGAGAAAACCTAATCTGGGATAACAGAAAGATCCACCAGTGTGTGGAGTTGAACTCCAGCAGACTGTGGCATGGGAACGTGAGAGAATTGGTTGGGGTGGTGAAAGTCACCTTGTCATACATAGCCCGTGTGGTGGTTACATGGGCAGATATGTGTCAAGGATGTGTGTCAACTCTGCACCGAGGATGAAAGAGTTTTACTTCCTTAAAAATATGCTTTAATGAAGCTGATTTAAAATTCTCTAAGGGAACCAGTTTTTCCTTTCTGGTTTATAATATTATATTAAAACAGGAAGCTAGAAAGGGGAAGACTCGGCTTCACTTTCTCAGTGACACAGGGACTTTGCAGTTGACTTGTCAGTTGCCCCAAAAATTGCAAAGGATGGGAGCCTGCTCCTCTGTTCACTCACGCCTCTGTTCTCTTCTTGGTCCACAAAGACGTGTCCATATAGTAGAGGAGGAGATCTTTGGTTAGTTTGCTTCTCACTCTAAGACCCAAAATGCAATATTTTGTCTCAGAACCCCAGCTGTAGATAAACATTGATCCAACTGAGATTGTTGTAGACTCTCCCATGTACCATCAAAGTGCTCAGGAGAATGGGAACTTGTGTGAACCAAATTAGCACTGCGTGGCCCGAAAGAGAGGCAAGAGGTAGGGCAGAAGAGGTCCCACCAGGACCATAAGCCCAGAACTGGGGAGATTAATATCCCAGCCAAGGTGTGTGTGCTTGCCATCCCAAACCATCACCTTCTCCCAAGACAAACAACACTCACAGTAATTTGAAATTGGAATTTAAAAAAAAAAAAAATGGATGCAGCTAGAGAGATGAGTGTGCAGCTAAGGATGCTGGCAGCTCTTCCAGAGATCAAGGATTCAATCTCCAGCTCAAATGGCAGCTCACAGCTATCAGTAGCTCCAGTCCCAGGGAATCTGACATTCTCTTCTGGCCTCAGTGGGCACCAGCCATGCACATGGTACACAAGTAAACGTGTAGAAAAAAACACATAAATAAAAGATTAATTAAATTTGCTTGCTTATTTGTCTGAAAAGATGGAAGTCTCAGCTTACTTACAAAAGCCTCCTGCCCTACAGATATATAAGAGGAAACAGCTGGGGCCAAGATCTTTTTTGTTCCTCCAAGGTTTTAGTGATGTTTTTGCTTTTTATACAAGAAAATAAAGATAAGTGGGGGAGGGGTATTCTTTCCTTCCTGACCACTGTAATTATTTGGGGAGAAAAATACACAAATAGACTTGTGTAAACTGTCTTCGTATTAGTATATTAGTGACTGGGCTCTCATTCCTTAGTGGATATTTTATTTTATTCCTGTGATTATTTCTCTGCAGCCTGACATGATGGAAGTTTCTAGCCTGCTTTCCCCAGGGCCTCCATGTCAGAGAATATATGGAAAAGGAAATCCAAAGCCCTATTTCACCAGCTGACAGTAGAGAGGACGGCGAAGGGAACACAGTCTAAGGCTGGCAACCGGCCCTCTTTCTCCCAGAGGAAAATTACCAGAACTCTCTGTGAAGTGACTAAGGCCTGCCTGGTATTCTCATCTCAGAGGAGACTGAGCAGCTCTGTAAACGGGACCAACCTGGTCTACAAGAGTTAGTTTCAGGACAGTTTCAGGACAGGCTCCAAAGCTACAAAGAAACCCTGTCTCGAAAAAAATGAAAGAGAGAGAGAGAGAGACAGAGACAGAGACAGAGACAGAGAGACAGAGAGAGAGACAGAGAGAGACAGAGACAGAGAGAGACAGAGAGAGAAAGAAAGAAAGGAAGGAAGGAAGGAAGGAAGGAAGGAAGGAAGGAAGAAAGAAAGAAAGAAAGAAAGAAAGAAAGAAAGAAAGAAAGAAAGAAAGAAAGAAAGAAAGAAAGAAAGAAAGAAAGAAAGGCTACAAGTGGCATTTCTTCCCATTAAAGCCCTCACTCCTCTGCCCAAACTTCATCCGGACCACGGAAAACGGGTTCGTTCCCACATTCACCAAAGAGGGGGATGAGAGCCCTTCTTCAGCTCTGCCCTTTTGGGATTACCTGCCTGAAAAGAGAGCCACTGCTCTAAATATTCCAGACCAAAGAAGGAAGAGGTACCGCTCAAAGCCTTCGGCCGCTCTACATACAGACTCTCCTAGGAGCGAAGCAGCATCTGCTTTTAGAGCTGAATATTAAAGCCCAGTTTCCTTGGGAGGTAACTGTGGATGATGAGAACAGCCAGATTCCATCAGCTCCTGCCTCCACCATGATCTTTTCCTTCTCAGGGCTAGGACATGACCCAGTGTGCCTGAAGGTGGAAGGACACCGTGCTGACTCTCGTCCCTGCGCTTATCCCCATTTAGAAAGGTAAACAGCACTGTGGCCCATCTGGCCACACGAAAGGACACTCTGCGGTGTCTCAAGGAAGCCGTATGGTTAGCCGGCTTTCAGTGGAAAATGATCTAGTGCTTGAATCGGGACCAACAGAAGGCTGAGTGGGCCCCTGGAGGCCTCTTGAGCCGGACAGGAAGGTTCACAAATGCTGGAGGGAGAGAGAAAAAGGAAATAAACAGAATGTAGGGACAGTTGGAGTGTGAGCCTGAGCTCCCTCTGAACTTTGTACATGGAAACCTCACATGTTCTCTCCCTTGGAAACAGGGACAGACAGATCCTGCATGGCCACGTGGCCAGAATGGAACCCCAGCTTGCTGCCGAAAACCCACGGGGATTCTTCTCCCCGGTTCTGACCCTGAACGGCTGTTACAGAGAGTGATACCTTGTGTCTGTCCCCTTTTATCTCGGTTGTCCCTCTCCACACTCCAACCTCTTCTGATTTCCCCCAAGCTCATCTCTACTTTTTGAGCTGCTGTCCGCCTAAGTCAACGGAAAGTCAGTTCTCAGGAGGGAAGAACAAGAAAGCTTTCTTCATCGCAGAAGGAAACCAGCGTTTGTGTTTAAAGACTGGCTCCGTTTGAACTTCTTCTGTTGAAAAGTCTCTGTTCAGCTCAGTGCCCCATTTTATAATTGGATTGATTAACCTTTTACGGCCTAATTTCTTGAGTTCTTTGTATATTTTGGATATCAGACCTTTGTCAGTTGCGGGGTTGGTGAAGATCTTCTCCCAGTCAGTGGGTTGCCTTTCTGTCTTAGTGACAGTGTCCTTTGCTTTACAGAAGCTTCTCAGTCTCAGGAGGTCCCATTTATTCAATGATGTCCTTAGTGTTTGTGCTGCTGGGGTTGTACGTAGGAAGTGTTCTCCTGTGCCCAATGGACAATGAGGACTACTGAGAACTGAAGAACAATGGCAATGGGTTCTTGATCCTATTGCATGTAATGGCTTTGTGGGAGCCCAGGTAGTTTGGATGCTCACCTTAATAGACCTGGATGGAGGTGGGTGGTCCTTGGACCTCCCACAGGGCAGAGAAACCTGCTTACTCTTTGGGCTGAGGAGGAAGGAAGACTTGATTGGGGGAGGGAATGGGAGGTGGTGGCGGGGAAGAGGCAGAAATCTTTAATAATTTAATTAATTAATTAATTAATTAATTAATAAATAAAGACTGGCTCCGGCAGGGTGTGAGTGTCCTCGCCATCAGGAACTCCAGAGCACCAGCTCCGCACCAGCCTATGCAAAATGTATCTCCGTTCAACTGCCGGTGTTATGATAATTTGGGTGTTTTAAGCTTTTCAGACAGATTGAAGAAAGGTATTGTGGGAATATAGTGAAATAAGGAGTTTTTATTTGTTTCTTTTTGTTTGCTTGCTAGTTTGTTTGTTTGTTCCGGTTTCTCTGTAGCTTAGACCAGGCTGGTCTCAAACTCACAGAGATCCTCCTGCCTCTGCCTCCAGAGTGCTGGATTTCAAGGCCTGTACCACCACTGCCAGACGAAGTAAGTTTTTAATTCTATCTAAAGTCATTAAGAGAGGCTTCTTGACAATGGTGTTATTTGTTGGCTCTTAAAGGATAAATAATATTTTTTTGACAATGGAAATAAAAAGGACCTTAAGAGATTAAACAAAAATCATCTTAAAATGTGAGACAATGAGGGCTGGAGATACAGCTCACTAGAGTGCTTACCTAGCATTCTGGAAGCCCTGGGTTTAATCCACAGCACAGCATCAAGAAAATGAATACGAAGGACCCACATATCTGTAATGCAAACCATTGAGAGGCAGAGGGAGGAGGATGAAGAGCCCCAGTCACACTCAGCTACATAGTAAGTTCAAGGCCAGCCTTAACTACAAGAGACCTTGACTCAAAGGCAGTCAGTAAAGAGCTGGAGAGAGATGATTCACCAGTGAAGAGTGCTTCCTGCTCTACCAGAGTTCCAGAGTTTTGTCCCCAGTTCCCACGATGGGCAGCTCACAACCACCTGTAAATCCGGACCCAAAGAATATGACATCCTGTTCTGGCTCATCAGTCACATGCGGACATGTGGCTTATACACACATAGATAAACACATACACATAAATAAAAATATATCTTTTATAAAAACTGAGAAGATGAAGAGGCATAATAGCACACATCTCTATTCCTAGGACTTGGAAGAGGCAGGCAGATCTCTAAGAATTCAAGGACAGCTTGGTCTACATAGCTAGTTACAGGCCAACCAGGACTCTACAGTGAGACTGTGTCTAAATAAGTAAATAAATAAATAATGAAAAATAAATAATAAGATAAAAATAACATAAGCAGCCGGGCGATGGTGGCGCATGCCTTTAATCCCAGCACTCGGGAGGCAGAGGCAGGCGGATCTCTGGGAGTTCAAGGCCAGCCTGGTCTACAAGAGCTAGTTCTGGGACAGGAACCAAAAGCGCTACAGAAAAACCCTGTCTCAAAAAACCAAAAAAAAAAAAAAAAAAAAAAAAAAAAAAAAAAAAAATAAGCATTTGGACAGCTATTAAAAATTTAAACCAACTACCAGGCATGGTTGCACATATCATTAATTCCAGCCCATGGAAGCAGAGGCAGGTGAATCTCTAAGTTCAAGGCCAGCCTGGTCTACATAGTGAGCTCCAAGGACTAGGAAGAGAGAACCTGTCTCAAGAGAGAGAGAAAGAGAGGAGAAGGAGGAGGAGGAGGAGGAGGAAGAGGAGGAGGAGGAGGAGGAGGAGGAGGAGGAGGAGAAGAAGAAGAAGAAGAAGAAGAAGAAGAAGAAGAAGAAGAAGAAGAAGAAGAAGAAGAAGAAGAAGAAGAAGAAGAAGAAGAAGGAAGAAGAGGAGGAGGAGGAGGAGGAGGAGGAGGAGGAGGAGGAGAAGAAGAAGAAGAAGAAGAAGAAGAAGAAGAAGAAGAAGAAGAAGAAGAAGAAGAAGAAGAAGAAGAAGAAGAAGAAGAAGAAGAAGAAGAGGAAGAAGAAAAAGAAGAGAGAGAAAATTAAACTACTGTTTACTCAGGAAAAAGGCCATGGAGGTCTGTGCTGCTCTGGTTTGGGCATTGCCACATGAAAACTAGGGACATGTAAGTTACTTAAGTTAGACATTACCTTGGTCACATTTTCATAGTAAGAAGACAGCTCTGGCTTTTCCCCTGCCGCCACCGAGTTGCGCGGAGGCGGAGCCACGGGTGCGGTCAAGATTCAGCCTCATCCGTAATCCACTGCCATGGCCGAGGAAGGCATTGCTGCTGGAGGTGTAATGGACGTCAACACTGCTCTTCAAGAGGTGCTGAAGACTGCCCTCATCAACGATGGCCTCGCACGTGGCATCCGCGAAGCTGCCAAAGCCTTAGACAAGCGCCAAGCCCATCTCTGTGTGCTTGCATCCAACTGTGATGAGCCTATGTATGTCAAGTTGGTGGAGGCCCTTGTGCTGAGCACCAAATCAACCTAATTAAGGCTGATGACAGCAAGAAACTCGGGGAATGGGTAGACCTCTGTAAGGCTGATGGAGAGGGAAAGCCACGGAAAGTAGTTGGTTGCAGTTGTGTGGTGGTTAAGGACTATGGCAAAGAATCTCAGGCCAAGGATGTCATCGAAGAGAACTTCAAGTGCAAGAAATGAATAAATAAAAATTTTGGCTCAAAAAAAAAGAAGAAGAAGATAGCTCTGGCTACTGTGTCAGGGTAGTAGGTTAAGACCAGAAGCAAGGAAGTTAGCAAGGAAGCTCCTACAGAGTGAGAGCATGAGATGGTGGGGTCTGAACTGCCCATACAGCATAGATTTGGAGGAGACAGCCTAGGCTATCACTCTGTTTCCAGAGTAGCACTTCTCTCTACCGACACTGTCTCGTGGAATCAAATAAGAAAATAAGGCCTGCATGCCAAGGCAAGGACTGTGTGCTTTCTTGGCTTTCACTCATTGATAATGATCTTTCCTTGAATTGTAAATCAGCTCTTCTACACAGAGTGACCTGACAGGGATAATGATAAGGACAAGGACATGCCCACCTATTTAGAATGCGAGAGTGGACTCTGAACTACCAGGAAGTGAGAGTTGCTCTCTTCTGGATGTTGATGCCTCTCCTTTAAGGTTAGAAGGCCGCATTTGGGGGCGGTAGCTAAATCGTGTTGGCTCAGCCTTTGTGAATGAGATTAGTCATGTCATAAAAGAAGCAACCTTGACTAAGAGGAACCAGTGACTTCTAGACACAATGGGACACTTGCACTTGTAAAATTCATAGCAGTTGGGACATCACAAACCAGAATGACCTGTGCAAGCTCAAATCAGACAGAGATCTCATGGGGAAGAGCTGAAGTAGATGGAAGTCCCACCCCAGCCAAGGAACTTTCATCAACTGGCAGCTGTCCAGAGAGTAAAGAGTCAGTTTTCTTAAAGGGTGTTGCTCCTGGTAGGTAGGCCATGCTCCAGTGCAAAGCCACACACCCAGGAGCATATGGGCAACACCAACTACACTTGACAGTATTTTTTAAAGGACACAAAGCTGAGTGGTAGGGAAGTGAGGGTGTATCTGGGAGGAGTTAGGGCAGGGGTGCTTATGATCAAAATACATTGCATAAAATTCTTAAAGACCTAATAAGAAAATGGGGGGGGGAGCTTGAGAAAGGTTGCATACCCTTGCACCAACACAAAACACATTGGAAGTTCTGCCTCTGACACGCCTTAATTAGGCACCAAATCCAGTGATAGATTGTATTGACTCCCTAGTCTTCAGAACAGAAAGCAGTACTTTTCTATTATTTGTCAATTTTCCTATCAAAGATATTTCATTACAGTTCCCCAAAACAAAGGCAAAGTTGAATATCAATTATTCCTTCAAAAGACTTGTATTATCAGAAATAAATCTTTTTCATTAGTAACAAAAGGTCTGACAGAACATCCTAAAGGGTGGTCTAAATTGCTTTCTCATTGCAGTGATAAAATATTCCAACAAGAGCAACCTGAGGAAGAAAGAGTTTGTTTTTAGCTCACAGTTCTGGGGGTGGGGCTCCATAACCACAGGAAAAAGAAAGACACAGCATCAGGCAGGGAAGGCATGGTAGCATAAGCAAATGGCTGGCAGCTCCCATGGCACCCACACACAGGAAACAGAGAGTGAACAGAAAGCAACATTAGATTCTAACAGCTCAACCCCACCTCCAGTCACACACTTCCTCCAGCCATACTCTATCTCCCCAAAAGGTTCTACAACCTTACTAAATAGTGCTACCGGCTAGGGACCAAGTGTTCAAACACGTGAGCCTATAGGAAACATAGTCAAACCACAAGAAGGGAAGACTTACTTCGGCTTACAGAGAGTCTGCAGTCCATCGCTGTCAACCACACACTTGAGTCCAACATCAAAGCAGCAAGAATGTGTGATGGAGAAGATTCTCACACCATGGCTGACAGAAGGCAGACAGGAGCAGCAACAGGGAGAGCCCAAGGCAAGCTCTAATCCCCAAGAACACCCCTCATAATTTATTTCCTCCAACCAAACCCCACTTTTCCACAGTCAACCACTTCACAATAGTCTCTTCAAATTTTGCTTCTACTGAGGTATTAATCTGTTCCTTAGGTGGGAACCCTGGTTATCTAATCTCTCTAGAGTGTAGGGTAGAAGAAGGGCCACACAGCCTTTCTAAGCCTATTTTCTTTTCATTTAGAAAACAAGAAGTTTTCTATGCTTTCTTTAGTTCTCTTTTCTAAACTTTATTCGTTCACTTGAAATTCTGTGCAGTATATTTTGATCGTATTCACTGTCTCCCAACTCCTCCCAAACACCCCCTCCTCACTTCCCTCACTGATGCACACCATCATTGTTAGTGCTGGAATGATGGCTCAGTAGGTAAAGTGCTTGATTCATGGGCATAGAGACCTGGGCTCAGATCCTCAGCTCCCACGTACAAGGTTAAGTATGGCAGCATGCTTCTGGAACCCCAGCACTGGAGGCAGAGACAAACAGATCCCTGACATTCACTAGCGAGAGACCCTGCCTCAAAAAATACAATGGAGAGCAGTTAAGGAAGATACTTAGTGTTGACCTCTGGTCTTCATATATACATTCACCTCAGATCACACATACACAAAGATACATAGGTAGGTAGGTAGGTAGGTAGGTAGGTAGGTAGGTAGGTAGGTAGATAGTAGGTAGGCAGGCAGGCACGTAGGTAGGAAAGTGTTAGGTAGGTAGGAAGGTGATAGGTAGATAAGTAAGCAGGTGGATAGTGGGAAGTTAGGAGGGTGGTAGGTAGTAGGTAGGTAGGTAGATAGTAGGGAGGTAGGTGTGTAGTAGGTAGGTAGAAAAGTGGTAGGTAGGTACGTAGGTAGGTTAGTAGAAAGGTAAAAAGGTAGTAGATAGTAGGTAGGTAGGTAGGTAGGTAGAAGCTGCCCTTGATCACAAATGGGAAGCCTTTGGATAATGCTTTATGTTCAAATAAAACGGCATAATCATTTCTTAGCAACCTGAATATTATTTATGTGTGCCTATGCTTGCAGAGTACATGCTTGAATTCCTTTTTTAGAGTCTTGTTCTCTTAAAAGAGAGATTCAAATCTTTAAATTTAATTAAAGGCAGAACGCAACATAAAGTGGCCTTGGCCACTGACTTTCCATGTTGTGAAGCCTTTTCAGGAGCTTCAACAGGAATGTCTCACTGCATTTCCTGTCAAGGGCCTCGCGGAAGCATGCCTGAAACCCCTTATGAGCATGCGCAGCTGAGCTCCTGGGGATCTTTTTCACAGGTCTCACCTGGGTGTGGATCTCTTTTTAGGCCCTAGCTACTCAAAATGTGGTCCCCAGATGAAAAACAGCAGCAACAAATATGGAGCCAGGAGCTGACAAGATGGCTCTGGATAAAAGTCAAAGAAATGTAGAACCCGTCGGGAGGCAGAGGCAGGCGGATCTCTGTGAGTTCGAGACCTGCCTGGTCTACAAGAGCTAGTTCCAGGACAGGCTCCAAAACCACAGAGAAACCCTGTCTCGAAAAACCAAAAAAAAAAAAAAAAGAAAAAAGAAATGTAGAACCAAGAGTGGTGGCTTTCTCTATAATCTCAGAACTCAGAGGGTATGGCAGAAGGACCAAAAGTTTGAGGCCAGCCTGAGCTACATAGGGGAATCTTGTCAGAGAGAAAGAAAATAGAAAAATAGGGAGAGAGATTATCCCAGCCCTATCCATCAGACATAACTGAAACTAAGTCGTGCTTTTCTAGGCTTTCCAAGTAGTTCCTGTGTTCATTAGCACTGGAGTTTTGAATACACCATCGGTCCTGGAAGAGAATGAAGGGATGCTGCCATTGACATCTCTGCATCACAGATAGAGGAAGAAATGATTGAGCTGGGCCAAACACCTGTGTTCTCGGAAGAGGCATGTGTTCAACACGCAGGGTCAGAGAGGGCGTTCTCAGACACACAGGCATTCTCAGAACACACATGTGTTCAACACGCAGGGTCAGAGAGGGCGTTCTCAGACACACAGGCATTCTCAGAACATTCATGTGTTCAACACGCAGGGTCATAGTGGGCGTTCTCAGACACACAGGCGTTCTCAGAACATGCATGTGTTCAACACGCAGGGTCATAGTGGGCGTTCTCAGACACACAGGTGTTCTCAGAACACATGTGTTCAACACACAGGGTCATAGTGGGGGTCATAGTGGGCGTTCTCAGACACACAGGGAGTTGGCACACTTGAGTGACTTTACAAATGTAATCAAATCCACTCCTCCTCTGCTTTGACTGCTAGCTAATGTTTCACCATTTGCTACACACCACAAACGATTTTAAATTCTTAATAGGGGCTGTATCATGCATTCCTTTTAATAACTCTAGAAGTTAGTTCTGAGACAATACTTTTTATTTTTTTAGAAGAGAAAACTGAAGCAACCAGGCTTGGTGGCCAGAGCACTGGCTTTATTTTTTTTTTAAAGATGAGAACTCAAACTTGTTACGTAGTTGAAGATGACCTTGATCTTCTGATCTTCCTGCTTCTATCTCCCAAGTGTTGGGATATCAGGCTTATCCGCAGAGTCCAGTTTATGCAACACTAGGGTGTAAAGCCAGGGCTCCAATGGGAAACATCCTACCTACTGAGCTCCATCGCCAGCCCAGCTCCGGCTCTCACCCACAGTACCACCCCACTGCTCCTACGTGTGACAGACAAGAAAGAAAGCAGCACGAATGTACTCTGAAACGAGAAGGTTTTACTGAAATAAGCCAGATTATCTCAGAATTGTGCTCGTCTGTAAAATCACAAAAGCTAAATGTATGGAAGTTAGTTACCAGCTACCAGAGGCTGGGGAAAGTACTAGAAATGGAAGGCTGGATAGGGATTTGTGATCAAGTTCAAAGTCAGCCAGAGGAGAGACATAAGTTCTGGTCTGCGTTTGTACAGAAGGGTAATTTTCCTCCACAATGTTATGTCATTGATCAAGCAAGCCAGAAGAGAAGATTTTTTTTTTTAATTCCTGTTATGTGGAAATGGTGATTGTCTGGTGCTACAATATTCTGAGCTGCTCATGAGATGAAGGGTCAACATACCTCACACTGAATCTCCTAAAGATGAACAACCATGATACACATATTAAAAATATTAATAAATTGTAGGATGGGCATCCAAAAGGCAAGGATGCAAGTTTAAGCTTGCAGAGTATCTGAGGCACGTGTCAACTTTGAAAGGAAGCGTGTGTGTACTAGGGATGGGGTCTTCCCTGGGCCACACAAAAATGGCTCCAGAGATACGGTTCAGGGTGGCCAGGTTCTAACAGGAGGCCCTTCCACACTCCAAGCCTTTTGCAGAGGGAAGAACGAAGCTGCTAATTGCTTGGATGAAGCACAGGGTCACAAATTCAAAGACAAACACCTCATGACAAGTGTCCTCCATCACTTCTCCTGGCCCTTAGGAGGAGACTGGACAGGGTCAGGCAGGTGGTAGGTGCTGGCTAGACAGTACAAGGAGCCCATGGAAGGTTTGCTGGGCTGTCACAGGGAAAGCAGTCAAGAAGGCCTCCAGAGGAAGTGGTTTTCCTTCAGGCTTACTAAGAGCAACAAAGATTCTGGGAAAACAGGATGCCGTGGGAAGGTGGGTGACCCGGAACTTGTAATGTGTGCTTCTTGGGCTCAGAAAGTGACTACTCACAGTGACATCTTTTAGACTGGAGCCCCAACCCGTAAACAAGACTCCTGAGTCTTGCAGTGTTCCAGCCTAATCTCCTTGAAGGTCATGTTGCCATGGTTTCAGACTCCTTCCGCATCCTGGACTGCAAAGCACAGAGGTCAGGTTTCCAGAATCACTAATCTATCTGCTGCGGAGAACAGAAGGAAAGGGCAGGAACCGAGAGATGGAAAATCACAGTTGGTCAGGTACATACGTTACTTGTGTCTGTGCGTGTTTACTTCAGGGCTTCAAGGTCACGGAGTGATTCTCACTGAAGTGGCCTCCTCTGGGCAAGCAGACGGCCTCTGGATTTCTCCTTTGCCCTAGCACTACTGGCGGAAATAAGCTTTCAAGGGGAATGTGTCTCACAGGTTGTTCCTCTTGGGTCCTTAGTTCAGAGATGCCCACAATACCATTCATGAAAGAAGAGAGATGGGCCTACAGTGTTGCCTCCTTAACCAGTGCTTTAATTTTATGTGGGAAATTCTCCTTAATCTCACAGTAAAGGCCCTTCAAGTTTTCTTTATTTTTAATCTCTTAAATGACCGTCAGAGCAGAACCAGAAATTCTGTGTTCAGGACTTAGCCTGGTGCTATGCCTTTTATCTTTATTTCCCCAACCCTCCAGCTCTGTCTAGGCAATTTTGTTTGATAATCTGTTTGTTAAAGACTAAAGTGTTCCAGTTCTACAAATAAAGCTAAGAGTAGGTTTCTTTCCTCACGTGGCCACACCTAGTAGGCACAAAGGGAAAGAGAAAGGGGCCCCCTGGCCCTTCTCCACACCTGTAGGCACACAGGGAGAAGCAGAAGACCCTAGGACAAAGAGGTCCCTCTCATACCTACCTGCCAGCCACGGTCCAGGACACTCCTCATGACAGGCAGAACAGCTGGAGCTGGCTTGGGAATCGGCACAGAGGGCTTTGAAAACTGCAGAGACCTGAGGACAGCAGTGTCTCATGACCACCAGCCATGTTGAACAGGGAGGGACAGGGCTTCCATCAGGCGAGCAAAGCATTTGGAGGTGAGGACCACTTCTGCTGGACTGGACAGAACACAGATGAGAACCAGTCAAGTGGTCCTGTGTTTATTGTCCCGTAGTTTTATTGAAGTCTAATTGACAAATAAAATGGCGCCTGTTTCAAGTGTCCACGAGGTGATAATATATGTTTATACTGGGAAATGACTGCCACAATCAAGTTGGCCAACACATCTTTCATCTGAACTTGTTATCATTGTGTCTGTGTATTCACAGAAGGAATAAAGTCAGTGACTCATGGAAATAGCCACACTCGACTGTCATTTGCAGAATTATTCCCTAAATACAGAGCTCATCGAGGCATCTATAACATAGGTCCAAATAAAATGTGATATAAATATGTGCATGCACACACATGAGATAATTTTTATTCAGCCATGAAAAGGAAGGAAATCTCGCCACCTGTGAGAACACAGATAATCCCAGAGAGCATTGTGCTAAGTGAAAGAGTTCAGAAGGACAAGGATGGTATGATCACTCTTCTAAGGGCAATCTTAAAGGTCAAATTCAAAGAAGCAGAGTAGGCTGGTGGTTGTCAGAAGCGGGGAGTGGGGGATGGGGAGATATGGGTTAAAGGTTGCTCCCTTGAATGCATGAACTAGGTGCTAGAACAGTTATGGGTTAAGTCATGGTTGCCAGTCTAGAGGTGGTGGGACCTGGGAGAATGGAGCCGAGAAATGAGGTGAAATAAGTCTCATGCGGCAGCCAACTTTATTCAGCGCATCCGACAGTTTATACTCTGCAGATTAAGAAGAATCATGTGAGTAAAGTGTGAGTTCACAAGGACAAGCCATGCATGGCAGAAACATATTTTTTTTTCATACATAGAGGCACACAAACCCATAGCAATCGACAGTTGGGGTGAGTAACCTGAGTAAACTCACTCCTATCCGCATACAAACCCATAGCAATCGACAGTTGGGGTGAGTAACCTGAGTAAACTCACTCCTATCCGCTACAACTGGGAGGAGCACAGAAACACATTCCATGTTTTGAAGAAACAGAGGTCACAAGACTCTGGTTTCCTAGGAGTTTTCAGAATTCTCCTCACACAGCTCCATTCTTGGACCATGTTCCTACAGCCTCAGAACAAGTAGGCCTGACTAAGCTCTCTCATATCAAATCTCTAAAGAACAACAGAGCTGTCTTGTTTCCAGTCAAGCTTTGCTTTTAAATTCTCATTTCTGCTCTCTGCCAAAGGGACATTAGGCATGTTTTCGGTTTGAGTACTTGATCCTTCAGCAGTTAATGGGAGGAATCATGTCTAAAAGAGAAAGTTTAATTGTAGAGACCTAGATGCGAAAGGGAAGAGGGCTTTGGGGGTGGGGGGTTATCCATATGGGGAGGCACCAAGTCCCCTGCCTTAGGAGACCCAGCTTCCAGTGCTGCCTTCCCAGTCGCTGCAAAGAGACTTCGGTCTCAGTGATCAATCACCCAGAACCTCTTCTCTTCAAATGTCTCATAACAACAGTTATATAAGCGCAGGCTGAGATACAAAATGCCGATCTAGTCTCCAGGTATTTCTGTAATAAAAGCTCATGTCTTAGCAGCAGATTTCCCAAACCACCCTACATGAGAGGGGTTCTCTTCCTTTGGCTCTAGAAGCTGTTCAAATGGCAGAAAGCTCAGAGATGCTTCTGATCCATCATATTTACTAGACAGAAGAAAATTTCTGCAAATCCCCAAAGAAGCTACAAATGTGTTTAAAGCACGGCATCTATGCAGTCTGAATGACTGACGCACCTTGACCCACCACCTCGTCCCAGGGATGGAAACGTCTGGGGAGCGCAAGCTCACAGTCTGTTCAAGTGTCACTATTCAGGAAACACCACCATGTCAGACCCAATATGGCATCATTGTCTCCGAGGAAAACCACATCCCCCAATTTAAAGCACCACCTGACCTCAAAGTTTCCACCTGACTGAAAACAAATCTGGTTGTGTTTTGTCCTTTAAAGACCTGTCACGGCCAGAGAGGCAGAGGACCCGATATGTTTCCCAGTATCCATGATGTAAACATGACGGCTCACAACCATCTGCAACTCCAGTTCCAGGGGATCTGACATCCTCTTCTGGCTTCTTAAACACTAGGCATATACATGGTACATATACATATATACATACATACATACATATAGGCAAACAACCATACATATAAAACAAAAATAGATCTTTTTCTTAAAGGAGCAAGCCACTGATATACCTAACAGGTGAATCTCATAAACATAAGGTCCACCAGAAGAATCACAAGAGACTATACACTGTATGATTCCATTCATACAAAGGTCAGAAATTTAAAAAAGGGGAACATATGCTGAAAGGGGTCAGAACAAAGGGTCTTGGCCCAGAGGGTCACACTGAAGCTCTTCTGCAAGATTTACCTGACAGCTATGTAAATATACACTATACACTTAAAAAAAAAAACTGTCACATGTTGAGTTAAGGGATATGCACTTTAATACAAAAAAAACAGTCAGAGACGATTCATAGGAACAACAGAGAAGCAGAGGGCCTCATCAGTCAGGTCTGGTGACCTTCACATTTGAGAATGGATGAGCTAGGTGACAGCAAAGGAGACTGAGCAAAGAACTCAGGGATGAAGGAGGGACTGATACAGGAAGGTGTACGAAGTCACTTGAGCGACTGAGCAGTGACATGGAAGGGTAGGGAGGATTAAGGAGGGAGAACGCAGTCTCGTATGCTGAAATGACATACAAGATGTGTGTGCGTATGCATGTGTGCATGTGTGTGTGCACGTCTGTGAGTGTGTGTGTGCATGTGTGTGTGTGTTTATATAAAAGTTTGGTGAGGATTTTAGTTCCTTTTTTCATTGCTATGATAAGATACCCTGACAAAAATAACCTAAAGAAGGAAGAACTGAGCCAGTCGGTGGTGGCGCACGCCTTAGTCCCTGCACTCGGGAGGCAGAGGCAGGTGGATCTCTGTGAGTTCGAGGTCAGCCTGCTCTACAAAAGCTAGTTCCAGGACACAGCCTGGTTTACAAAACCTAGTTCCAGGACAGGCTCCAAAGCTACAGAGAAATCTTTTCTCAAAAAAAAAAAAAAAAAAAAAAAAAACAGAAAGGAATGTCTGACTTCAAGGAGCCATCCACCATGACAGGGCAGTGAAGGCGGCAGGGACTTGAAGCAGGTGGTCCTGTAGATGTCGTCTGGCAGCAGGGGAGAGAATGAGTAATGATGCCCAGTGTTCTGAGTTACTGCAGTTCAGAATCCACTGCTCAAGGAAAGGTCCTGCCCACTGTGAAGACGGTTCCCCCCACAGTGATTAATCTAACCAAGTGAGTCCAGACTCTGTCAACATGACGGCACTGCCCACCGCAGTGGGCACTGCTCACCACAGTGAGCCCACCCCTCCGTGTGTGTGTTCATTTTGTGTACTTCTTTTCTTCCATCTTTGATAGCAAGTGCCCTATGCACAGAAATTCGGTCTCCTCCAATCGATCTTGCTCAAATTGTCTATATCCCCTTCCCAGCAACTGCACACAGTTGGAGCTCACCAAAGGCGGAATGCAGCGTGTGTGTGTGTGTGTGTGTGTGTGTGTGTGTGTCCAGGGGCTCAGGCTGAGATCAACTCTCTCGGTGAGGAAGGACTTTTGATTCGAGGTTCACTTGTCCCAAAATGCATCTCCGGGAGTCTGAGGCACTCGGCGTGTGTGAGGGTGGTAAAAAATAAATTGCTTAAAATTCAAGAAGACATTTCAGAGAAACAGAGAGTAGATGAAGACAGCCCTGGTGGCAGTAAACAGCAGACGGCAGAGGATCCAGACAGTTCTGAAGGAGGAAGACAAGGTTGCCTTGCCCTCGGGTCTCATTAGATGAAATAACACGAGGAGATGACATCTTTAAAGACATTTAGAAGTTTCCTGAGCGATCATGAATTTGCTGGTGGCAGCATTAGATTTTTCAAAATACACAGAGTGAGCCCCCGAGAGCTGCTCGGCTGGCAATTAGGACAGCACGGGGTCACAAGCGGCTTCTGCCTTCTCCAGCAATGAGTCACACGCTGCTAATTAAGAAATCAGTGGCATGTCAAAGGCTTGATAGAATCTAATGGTCTGTAGCCCTTGGTGATGGTGACTAAGAATATTGGTCGGTTCAGGGTTTCATCTTTAACTTGATTTCCCGGGGTGATAAGAGGATAAACAGAAAGAGGGTTACTTGATTCTCTGATGGATCCTATATGTGGGGACATGTGCGATGCAGCAAAGCAAGGGGGATTAAGAATTCCAGCCCTCTGCATTCTTCTTCCACACAAACCACACCAAAAGCCACACTTATGTTGGCAGGCTTCTCATGCAGATGGGATTCTTAGTAAGACGCTCTGGAATCCACACTGGTCAGACCCCATGTAGAGCCTCACATTCTCCCTGTGCAATGATCCCGTCAAAGTCTCATAGAGAAGACTGAGGGGTGGTTCAGTTGATGAAATGCCTACCACAAAATTATAAGGACCTGAGTTTGGATCCACAGCACCACAAAAGCTAGCTGTGCACTGGAACCCTAGCACTGAAAGGTGGAGACAGGAGGGTCCCCAGAACAACTAGCCAATCAGCAAGCTCTGGTTCCCGTGGGTGTGGTGGTTTGAGTGAAGACTGTCTTTGTAGGTTGATATGCTTGAATGCTTGGTCCCCAGTGGGGAGAAGTGTTGTCACTAACAGAGGGCTCTGAGGTTTCAAAAGCCTACTCTCTCTCTCTCTCTCTCTCTCTCTCCTCTCTCTCTCTCTCTCTCTCTCTCTCTCTCTCTCTCTGTGTGTGTGTGTGTGTGCGCACACACCTTATGTTTGTGGGTCAGAAGTAAGCTCTCAGCCTAATGCTCCGGCACCATGCCCGCCTTCCTGCTGGTGAGTTCAGCTCTCCTGCTGTGCCACCACCATCCTTCAATGCCATCCCATAGAACATCAGCCTTCCAGAGACTGGCAGCTCAGTACCAGATTAGAACCACTGAGTCATCCAACTTCACGTCTGAGCAGCTGGCTACCAGGTTCTCAGCCTCTTCTGCATGTGGACAGCCATGAATAGACTGCCCAGCCCCTGTGGGTAAGCCAAGCTAACAAATGCCCCTTGTAATGAATGTTTATTGTAGCCATCCATGCCTCTAGAGTAGTGGTTCTCAACTTTTGGGTCACAACCCCTTTGGTGGTCAGACAACCCTTTCACAGGGATCACATATTAAACATTCTATATATCAGGCATTTTCATTATTATTCATAATAGTAGAAAAATTACAGTTATGAAGTAGCAATGGGAATAATTTTGTGATTTGGGGTCCCCACAACATGAGGAATTGCATTAAAGAGTCGTTGCATTAGGAAGGTTGAGAACCACTGCTCAAGAGAATTCCAATACAATGTCTTATAACTGAGCCATATCGCTTGACATAGTTTGAACCATTTGCCGTCACTGCTCCATCCATGGAGAACGGGCGTCCCTGTTAATGGAGAGAAGCCATAAATGAGTTGGTTGTGTCTTCACGTTTAAGACTCTTTGGAGGAAGCCAGTTATGACCTGACAGGGAGCCATTAAGCTCCCACAGAAGACACATTCTCCACATCTCACACTTCACTGTCAGATTATGATTCTAAAGCTAGTCAAGACCTCTGAGACAAGGTCCTCCATTAGTCTTCATTGCTCCACTGCTAGTAGAGAAGGCGCCTTCGAAATAGTGCTGGGATGTTGCCATAAAAATCAGGACTGCCAGTCTCCCGCGGTCTCAGTTTCTACGGCACTCAATGAGAAAGAGATGGAGCAGCTGCCATCGTTCTTCCATTAAGAAAATGTTGATTCTTCCAGCGCCTGGGAAAACCTTGCCTTACTTATTAGGGATACTGTGGTGGATAATCTCAATTGTTCAACTTGATGAGATCTAGAATCACCTTGGAGGTGGGCCTCTGAGTATGCCTGTGATGCATTATTTTGACCAGGTGAGCTGAAGGGGGGAGATTCGTTCACTGTGGATGGCACCGTTCTGTGGGTGCATAAGAAGGAGAAGGAGAGATTTAGCTATGCGCAAACATTCACCCATCTCTGCATCTTGACTGTAGGTGCTGTCCAGCTGGCTCCTTTGAGCATAGGCCACTGTGACTGCCCCACTGTGCTGAACTATTGCCTCCAACTGTGAGCCAAAGCAGAGCCCTTCTCACTTAAGTTGCTTCTGTCAGGGTATTGTTACCATAGCAACAGGAAAATAGATTAAGATAAACAGTCCTTGGTTGTAGGTGCTTTTGAGTCTCGGCCCCTGTCCAGTAAGGACAATGTAAAAGGTGGGCATTTCCTCAAGGCTGACAGATGTCAGCAGAGGACAAGCATGAAGTAACTGTCATGTCCACGTGAATGACAGATGCATGTCAACAAGCATAAACTCCTTCCATCAACACTAAGTCATATTTACTAGCTCTAGCCTGAGCACCAGAGTCGTTGACCAGGGCATGGTGGACCACAAAAATAGTGTTTGATGGCAGCATTTATTGCATAGACAAAGCAGAATAGTAAAACAAATAAGGAAAGGATCGCCATGTGTACAAGGAAAGTCTCAAAATGTCTAAACTTAATGTTCTCTTTTATGTATCTTCTTGGGTCTTAATATCTTTATTTACATAGAAAACTCACCTCTAAAAGAAAGCGAAAGCTAGGGAGATGGTTGGGTTGGTAAAGCACCTTTCTTGTAAAAAGGAAAGTACTTTCCTCTGTCCCATCCCCAGCATTTATGTTTAAAGAAGAGAGAGAGAAAGCAAAACATGATGGCATGGCTAGAACTTGTCTCAGCACCGGGGAGGTAGAGACGGGTGGGTACCTAGGCTCAGTAACCGGTTATCTTAGTCTACTTGAGGAGAGCCTAGCTAATGAGAAACTATCTCAGGGTATGAGGGGTACCTGAGAAATAACACCCGGAGTTGTTTTCTGACCTCCACATGTACACACACACACACACATTCAAACACATAAAACAAACAAACAAAACTGAGCATGGTAGCTCACATCTGTCATCCCTGCACTCAGGAGACTGAGGCAAGAGAATTGCCCTGAGTTTGAGGCCAGCAGTAGAGGAAGGTCCTGTCTCAGAAGCACAAGCAGAGTCGTCTTGTTTTCAGCAGCCGAAGCAGCAGATCTCTTCCTTAGCATAGTTTCCATTAAACTGTGTGAAATCATTTCTGACTGCCAGTATGGTATCTGGGGCTCGTCAGAATTTCACAAGCAACTCGTGTATTGGACTGATCAGATGCGGACTGACCCAGAAGCTCGGGTGTGGGGGGGTCATCTCACCACGCAAGCATCTCTGATGATGGTGATGGACAAGCAGCTTTGGAGACGCCAGGAACAAGCCCTTCCCATGCTCACCTGAAGCCCTCTGTGTTGTTGGATGTTTCTCCTTATAGCAGCTACCCGGAAGCAGATATAGCAAGAGTCAGGCAGAGAAAAAAAAAGTGGGTAGCTGTCCTTTCTGCTTACCTAAGGGTTTCCCTGCTCTCCTGCCTCAAACACCCCTTGAAAGCCTTACATTTTCTACTTCAGCCAGACTCTGAAGCTTGGTCCTTCCAAGGCTGAATTCATCAGAGCTCTTCCTGCCATGAAGATACAGAGAGAGAGAGAGACAGAGAGACAGAGACAGAGACAGAGAGACAGAGACAGACAGAGAGAGAGAGAGAGAGAGAGAGAGAGAGAGAGAGAGAGAGAGAGAGAGAGAGAGAGAGATCCTTAACACAGCATGAGTTTGTCCTCTGGAAATAATTGGAAGGTATCCAGGAAAAGAATTACTGAAGATAAGCATTTCAGCAAATGCTCCATAAAACCTGATGCTGGATCTGTGAAGTTTCTGTTTAAAACAACAGCAACAAAAATATCTCAATTGAGCGTGTGTGTGTGGTGTGTGTATGTGTATGTGTGTGTGTATGTGTGTAAAATCAAATTTAGCCAAGGCAATAAATTAATTTTATATTCCAATGGTAGAAAAATAATCTGATCCCTATCTGGAAGCCAGGAGAAATACAAGTTTTTCATTTCTCATTTTGGGAAGATGCCAGGGGGCAGTAAGTGGGAGAGGGGAGGAGGCCAAAAGAGCAGTTTTTCTTTCTTACGCTTGTTTTTTTTTTAATTGTATAACACGTATTGCCGTGCTTAGACCTCCCTAAAAAAAAATTAAAAACAAATCACTTAGCCTCTGGCTCCAGGCCTCCATCGGCTGTAAGGCAGATGTCATGGAAACTGCGCCTAGGCCAAAAGCAGGGGATTGGGGAGCTGGAAAAATGGTTTCCATGACTCCAGAAACGGACCTTGGTCTCCATACAGAGACATTTGTCAAATGTCAGCTTGATTCCCTGGCTGAGGAGCCTTCCCACTCCATTCTAGCTAATTCCTATTAATATCGTGCCCAACCTTCAAAGCCCGGCTTAGCTGTGCCACTGGCACCTAGTGGATGGAAGCTGAACAGACAGGAGACCCTATGCCTTCTGTGCCCTGAACAGCGAAGAGTCCCAAGCATGGGCTGGGCAAACTCTGAGGAAGCCTGGCTGGGTGCTGGCCTGGCCTGGGTGCTTTTTTGATAGGGTGCTGGCATGGCTAGGTGCTTTTTTTTAGGGTGCCAGCATGGCTGGGTGCTGTTTTGGTAAGGTGTTGGCATTACTGGATGCTGTTTTGGTCGGGTGTTGGCATGGCTGGGTGCTGTTTTGGTAAGGTGTTGGCATTACCGGGTGCTGTTCTGGTAGGGTGTTGGCATGGCTGGGTGCTGTTTGGTAGGGTGCTGGCGTGACTGGGTGCTATTTTGGTAAGGTGTTGTCAAGGCTGGGTGCTGTTTGGTAGGGTGTTGGCATGGTTGGGTGCTGTTTCGGTAAGGTGTTGGCATGGCTGGGTGCTGTTTTGGTAGGGTGTTGGCATAGCTGGGTGCTGTTTTGGTAGGGTGCTGGCATGGTTGGGTGTTGTTTTGGTAAGGTGTTGACATGGCTGGGTGCTGTTTTGGTAGGGTGCTGGCATGGCTGGGTGCTGTTTTGGTAAGGTGTTGGCATGGCTGGGTGCTGTTTTGGTAAGGTGTTGGCATGGCTGGGTGCTGTTTTGGTAGGGTGTTGGCATGGCAGGATGATGTTTTGGTAAGGTGTTGGCATGGCTGGGTGCTGTTTTGGTAGGGTGCTGGCATGGCTGGGTGCTGTTTTGGTAGGTACAGGTCATTACCCTCTCTCTTACAAGGTTTAGTTTTATCATTCCACTTCAAAATTTCCATTTTCTCAAAAAATGCATTCCTCTGTGGTGCAGCCACTGTAATAATACCTTTAAATAGCAGGAATAAACTCATGAAGTCCAAAGGATAAAAATAAGAAGTGTGAAAGATGAAGGTAGTAAGGGGCTAATTAAGAAGAGGAAATGACTATCGGGAGTTGGACGGGACAGATAAGGGCAATAAGAGGAAAATAACACTGAAATATGTATTTGCAGGGAATGGCATGATGGAACTCATTATAATGTATACTTAATACATGCTATTAAAAAGCCATTTTTAAATCCCCCTCTTTACCCGAGTCTCCCTCTGACTCATATCCTGTTCTCCAGCCTGACTCTGCCCGGCATCCAGCCTGGCCTCCTTGGTCGGGTCCCGTCTCAGGGCTGCTACGTTACCGTGCCCCCTGCCAGGAAGTCTGTCCCCTAAACTTTTCAGAGCTTGCTCATCAAGCCTTCAGGTCTCAATGAGATGTTGCCTTTCCCAGGATGTCTTCTGTGCCGTGGATTTAAAGCTACATGCCTCCACTCCCACCCGATGTCTGCACAGTGTTCGCTGCCATCTGACACACCGGTTGTTTTTCTTATCTAAGCTGTTGTCAGCCTCCCAGTAGGATGCAAGCTCTCCCAAAACAGGAGCGGTTTGGATTACCGTCGCCACCGCCCACACCTAAATGTTATTCATCGTGATCGTCCGATGTGATGTCTAAAGTCCGAAGTATAAACCACCAAGCTGCCTTTTAGTTTATACTGCCCAACCCTCAAGCACAAACCCCCTTCCCCAATTATCAATTCCCTATCTGACACTGATCTCTTGTACACATCCCTGGGAACTTCCCTACATATTTCACTTAGTGTTTTAGGAACTCAACTTTCCATTTAATACTCAAGTAGGATGCTTTCAATGTCAGGTTTCTTGTGAAGACCTGAAAGGCTTTCTCAAACCAAACCTTATCTTCCAGACTTGTGATGCTGCCCTGGGAAGCCGAGGACAGAGTTCCTCCGCCATCTTGTGGGCAATTCAGGAACTACAACTACAAAGAGATCGACTTCCTGCTTCTACGCATGCGCAAGAGAAATGCGTGCTTACTGAGGTCCCTTCCCTATCCCCAAAGCACCAGGCCTTATCCCCTGACCAGGCCTCTATTTTCAAAATTCCTTGGCTAGAAGTGTTTTAAGTTAGTAATTCTCACTGTTAAGGAAAACAAATTTCCTCTTGGCCCAGCAAGCATACCGCTATCCCCCCCATCCACCCCCAAATCAGAAAGCCCTGTGGGGAAAAGACATGACTCCAGGAGCAATGTGGGAGTTTGGGGCCCTCCCAAATCAAGCCTGATGCGCCTGCTTGAGGCGTCCTATATGTCTTTCCTTCCGATGTCAGACCCCTGGTTCTAGTTATAAACGCTCCTAGGAGACGGGACCACCAAGCTAGAGGTACAGGGACTCTGGCTATCACGGACCACCAGCTAACATGCAGGTCCTTGTTTAGAAGGCAGAGGTGGAAGGTTACAGTTTGCCACTAGAAGGCAAACGGTAGAGGCAGATGGACATGAAGAGGCAGATCTGTGACGCAGGCCAGGGAACTTCAAACTCAGCTTTACCTGAACTACCTTCTGCTCCTCCTAGCTGTATGTGACAGCTCCCAAGCCACACCATGTGCTGGGATGGGGAGCGAAGAGGGCGAGGAGCAGTTGTGTCGCCTCAGCTGAGCCTGTCTAGGCAACAGCCACCTAACGGTGCTGGGAAAGGGCTGTGGACAGAGTGAGCCGGCCTGTCGTAATGAGATGAATCATTTGAAAAGACCCCATTTGTGAGTTATGAGAAGGTTCCGGAATCACATTAGCCAAGAGTATAGACTTTTCGCTTTTGCATTATCCATAGAAAGAAATGCGAAAGATCACAACGTCTTAAGATTTCAATCTCAAGCCGGTGCATCTGAATTACCCTCTAGAGGGGAAGGATGAAAACCCACAGTCATAGAGAGCTGTGGCAAGCACAACCCGGGCACCTGAATTAAATCGCTCTCTTCGGCAGTCAGTTCCCATTTTCTACCCTGCGAAGTGGTAACCCAAAGCTGCAAAAAGCAAGTTTGTCAATGCCTCAGAAAGTTCAACACAGGGCTCCCTGTTCCTCCTGGCTCCAGAGACTGTCGCATCTTTGTCCCTGAGACACGATGGTGCAGGTTGGAATGAACGGTTTGGCAGTATTGGGAGCCTGGTTACCAGGGCTTCCTTCATGTCTGGCAAAGTGGATGTTGTTGTCATTGGTGACCCCTTCATTGACCTTGGTTACATGATCTGCATGTTCCGGGATGACTGCAGTGGGACTCTATGGCAAGTTCAATTGCACAGTCAAAGCTGAGAACAGGAAGCTTGCTGCCAATGGGAAGAACGTTACCATCTTCCAGGAGCAAGATCCAGCCAACATCAAATGGGGTGATGCCGGTGCTAACTATGTAATGGAGTGTGCTGGTGCCTTCACCACCCTGAAGAAGGCAGTAGGACCCACTTGAAGGTTGGGACCAAAAGATCCATCATATTTGCCCCTTTTGCTGATGGCCCTGTGTTGATGATATGAATCATGAGAAGTATGACAGCCCACTAGAGATTGTCAGCAAGGCTCCCTGCGTCACCAACTGCTTAGCCCCCTTGGCCAATGTCATCCATGACAACTTAGGCATTGTGGAAGGACTCATGACCATAGTTCACTCCATCACTGCCACCAAAGGAGACTCTGGGAAGCTGTGGCGTGATGGCCATGGGGCCGCCCAGAACCTCATCCCTGCATCCGCTGATACTGTCAAGGCTGCGAGCAAGGTCATCCAGTACTAAATGAGAAGGTTACTGGTATGGCCTTCCATGTTTTTACCCCAATGTGTTTGTCATGGATCTGACCTGGAGAAAGCTGCCAAGTGTGATGACATCAAGAAAGTGGTGACATAGGCATCAAGGGCCCACTAAAGGATTCCTGGGCTAGACTGAGTAAGGACCAGGTTGTCGCCTGTGACTGTAACAGTGGCACCCACTCTTCCACTGGTGATGCTGGGGCTGGCATTGTTCTCACTGACATCTCTAGAAAGGCCATTTTCTGGCATGGCAAGGAATATGGCTACAGCAACAGGGTTGTGGACCTCATGGCCTACATGGCCTCCAAGGAGTAAGAAGCCCTGGACCACCCACCCCAGAAAGGACACACGAGCAAGAGAGAGGCCCTCAGCTGCTGAGGAAAGTCCCTGTCCCAACTCAACTCTGAACACTGATCATCTCCCTCACAGTTTCCATCCCAGACCCCAGAAGAAGGGGAACAACTTAGAGACCCCTATTCTCTTGAATACCATAAATGAAGTTCATTATACCCACCCACGCACCACAAAAAGCTCAACATCAAATTTCCACGTGATCCTGCATCCTACTTCTGGATTCATGCCTCGAAGCGAAGGCAGGCATTCAGGCAGAAGAGTTCCACACCAATGAAGGTGAAATACCCCAAACACCCATCCCCAAGTGACTGAATAAACAAAACTCGCATGTGTGATGTTATCATCATGCTTTTTTTTTTTTTTTTCAAGACAGGGTTTCTCCGTAGCTTTTGGCTCCTGTCCTGGAACTAGCTCTTGTAGACCAGGCTGGCCTCAAACTCACAGAGATCCGCCAGCCTCTGCCTCCCAAGTGCTGGGATCAAAGGCGTGCACCACCACCGCCCGGCCCTCATCATGCTTTTAAATGAGAAGAAATTATGCCCTGCACAGCTAAGAACAATTACAGAGAACCAGAGTCCCATTCCCAGCGTCCATATCAGGTAGCTCACAACCCTGTGTAACTCCAGAGAACCCGACATGACTTGCTGGCCTCTGTGAAGGCGCGCGCGCACACACACACACACACATACACTATACACACAGATAAACACATAAATAAAAAACAAATCTTGAAAAAAAGACAGATATTCTGATGCCCATTATAGCATGAAGTTGAAGGCATCGATGGTAGGAGGTATGAGTCAGGTCCTAAGGATGAATATGTCTCCACTGAGGTTCCTAGAACACACAATTTGCAAAGAGCACTTAGGGTTGTGTGTGGAAGTGGAGTCCGTGTTCCATACGTGTAGTTTCTATTCAAAACGAAAGACAATGTTACCATAAAAAGAAGCAAAGTCACTGGGCAGTGGTGGTGCAGGCCTCTAATCCCAGCACTCAAGAAGCAGAGGTAGGCAGATCTCTGTGAATTGGAGACCAACCTGGTATACAAGAGCTAGTTCCAGGACAGGCTATAGAGAAACCCTGTCTCATAAAATCATAAAAAAGAAAGAAAGCAAAGCCATGGATCAACAGATGAACTGGTGTGGAGACTGGTGTTAACTATCAACTTGATAGAATCTAGGCTCCCCCAGAAGCTGGCCTGTAGGCATTCCTGTGGAGGATCGTCACGTGTGCATCTTAATTGTGGGTGACACCATTCTCTGGGCCAGTGATCCTGACTGTACAAAATGGAGAGAGTCACGTGAGCATGACCGCTCGCTGCTCCCTTCCTATGCACAAGGACATGATGTGGTCAGCTGCTTCAAGCCCCTGTGCCTTGACACCCACACCACAGTGGACCGTGCCTGAAGTGATGAGCCAAATTAAACCATTTCATCCTTAAGTTGCTTTGGCCAGTGTCTTTTATTGTCCCAACAGGGCAACTGAGGGAAAAGGGAAGAGCAGCATAACAGATGGTCCTAGGTGAAATGCAGGTCGAAAGCAATGAGCGTTTATAGACGGATCTGGAGGCAGGGAGAGCGTAGGAAAGACTCAGAAAGATGGAAAGTAGCTACACAGTGACTTTGTGATGGCAAACCTTGACAACTTGACACACTTGGGAACAGGAAACTGTAATTGAAGAATTGCCTCCATCAGACTGGATGGTGGGCATGTCTGTGAGGCATTTTCTTGGTCGTTGATTAATGTAGGAGGGCCCAGCCCACTGTGAACTGTAACACCTCTGGGTGTGTGGACATATACACATGTAGAAGACAGGTAGGCGGACAGGAGTCTAGGAGCAAAGCAGTAAGTGGGTTTCTACTCCAGGCCCCTGCCTCGAATCCCTGTCTTGGCTTCCCGCATTGATGAACTGTAAGCTCTAAGATGAAGTATACCTTTATCCCCCAAAGTTGCTTTTGGTTCGTGTTTATTACATTATTATATTCTTACACACTGTTATTCAGCCTCCAAAACACCCAGTGCCCATACTATAGTATCTATTCATTTCATTCATTCATTTACGGCCCGGCAATGCTTGGGCAGTCCGTTTATGGGGGTTCTCTGCTTGTTCCTCTCCTGGGCAGTCCTAGATGCTTATGTTATTGTCCGAACCAAGGTTCCACAGTCTTCTTTTATGCTGTATAGCCAGTGTTTTTTTCTAATAGTATCTATAGAGCAGTTTAAAAGTAGGTTCATTTACTGTGTTCAAAAATTGAGTGCATCAAGAAATTGGTCATCAAAAGAACAAATAATCCAATAAAAAAAAAATGGAGTACAGACCTAAACAGAGAACTCTCAACAGAGGAATCTAAAATTGCTGAAAAACACTTAAGGAAATGTTCAATATCCTTAGTCATCAGAGAAATGCAAATCAAAACAACTCTGAGATTCCATCTTATACCTGTAAGAATGGCCAAGATCAAAAACATTGATGATAACTTATGCTGTAGAGGATGTGGGGTAAAGGGAACACTTCTGCATTGCTGGTGGGGGTACAAACTGGTACAGTCCCTTTGGATATCAGTGTGGCGATTTCTCAGAAAATTAGGAAACAACCTTCCTCAAGACTCACTTTGGGGTATATATCCAAAGGATGCTCAACCATGCCACAAGGGCATGTGCTCAACTATGTTCATGGCAGCTTTGTTTGTCATAGCCAGAACCTGGAAGCAACCTATATGCCCCTCGACTAAAGAATGGATAAGGAAAATGTGGTACATTTACACAATGGAGTACTACACAGCAGAAAAAATAATAACATCTTGAAATTTGTAGGCAAATGGATGGAGCTAGAAAACATCACTTTGAGTGAGGTAACCCAGACACAGAAAGACAATTATCATATCTACTCACTCATAAGTTGTTTTGAAACATAAAGCAAAGAAAATCATCCTACAAATCACAATCCAAGAGAACTTAGACAACAATGCAGACACTAATAGAGACATACATGGATCTAATCTACATGGGAAGTAGAAAAATAAAAGATATCCTGAGTAAATTGGGAGTGTGGGGACCTTGGGAGAGGATTTAAGGGGAGGGGAGAGGCAGGGGGAGCAGAGAAAAATGTAGAGCTCAATAAAAATCAATTAAAAATAAAATAAAGTTAAATGGAAAAAATGAGTTCAATAGACTTTGTGAGCTAATTGGTGCAACTCTGTTGATTATTGGAGCACAGAAAGGAAAAGTATTATAATGAACTGACAAAGGAAGGAGACTCGTAGCTTTCCT
The DNA here is from genome assembly GCF_950005125.1 of Chionomys nivalis. Lineage (NCBI taxonomy): Eukaryota > Metazoa > Chordata > Mammalia > Rodentia > Cricetidae > Chionomys > Chionomys nivalis. The sequence goes on from NC_080087.1 coordinate 117,713,574, forward strand.
CCTAAATCACCTCCACCTCCATCCTGACCAGTTACTCTCAATGGCAGCTTCATTCTCTGGAGTTAAGAATATAGTCTCTAAAATATACCCCCCCGTGTGTGTGTGTGTGTGTGAGTGAGTGTGTGTGAGTGTGTGTGTGTGTGTGTAGAAGAATGACTGGTTTTTTCTTCCCATTTTAATCAATGTGGACCATTCCAAATGGTCCAAAGCCAGGAAAAGCCATGTATCAAATGAATGAAGAAGCTGAACACCATGGGAATGACAATTAACAGGACACAGCCATTTGCCAAAAATATGACCTATGAGACAGAGGACCATGTCATGATGCTCCGCTTGTGGTTTTTATTTGGCTGTGCTGGAACTGGCCACGTAGTTTCCTTTGAAGAAAAACATCCAGCTACTCTGGGTATGAGTGAGGGAAAGGGAAGGGGAAGAAGGCGCTGCCCACAGGGCAGGAAGGGGGAACTCCTTCAACTCAGAAAACTGGAAATTCTAAACGGAAGTAACCTACTTGCCCCAGCAAACCAAAACAAACAAAAACAAGAGATGACAGATAGTAAGACTCCCAAGCTCTAGTTTTTCTAGAAAGGAGTCAAGAGGATTGTAACTTTAAAGGAGTTAGACCATGCGTGTCGACACACAGAGCCCTTGTTGTGTTCTCTTATCACATCCAAGTCCTGCAGATGTGCACATCTAAATCCTGCAGATGTGCATGATCCAGGTTGAAAACACTAAGGACCATAGAGTAGACATCCAAATGCCTCTCCAGATTAAGTCCTTCCTGTGAGAAGATGCATCTGTAAGGCCTAAGGCACAGCAGTGATGCTCAATGTACAAACCGTCTCTGTTGGTGAACGTGTTAGAGCGCCTTCACACACAAGTCAACAAAGAGCAGAATGGGGCGCTCTCCATTGCAGACCATAGGACAGTTGGGCATCTTAAAGAACTGAATCCCAAACAGGGAACTGACTTGAGTCGCTAAGTCAATAAGTAATGTAGAAAGTGGAAATTCTAGGAACTGAGAGCAGAGCGCAGTGGATAGAATTCTCACCAGGTATACAAGAGACCCTGGGGTGGATTCCCAGCACCACAGAAACCAGACATGACAGCACATTTCCATAATGCCAGTAGACAAAGGGGCAGGAGAATCAGACTTTTGAGCTATCCTTGGCTGCATGGCAAGCCAAGGGCCAGCCCGGTAAACATGAGACATCTTTTATGTATATATTTGGATTTTTAAGACAGGGTTTCTCTGGAACATAGCCTAGAATAGCTCTGTAGACCAGGCTGGCCTCTAACTCACAGAGATTTGCCTGCCTCCACTTCCCAAGTACTAAGTACTGGGATTAAAGGTGTGTGCCCGTAAATGAGATGTCTTTAAGAAAAAAAAAAAATAAAGTAGCAATTCTAGCTCCAAACAGGTTGGCTATTGTGTGTCTAATTCCTCTCTCACCTGAGTTTTCAGTAAAATGACAGGAAGAAATGTTAATAAAGATACAAACCCTCTAAAACAAAATAAGGACGGAGAGGCTATCACTCGTGAATATTCAAAAATAACTAGAAGACAAGGTAGGGAGAGGATTAAAGGAAAGCAGTAAGAGAAAGAGTAGGGGAAGAAGAGGAGGAGAAAGAAGAGGAGGAGGAAGAGGAGAAGTCTCCAAAGAGGACATTGTAGTCTAGAGTCTCCATAAAAGGGGATACATTTCAGGACCAGTCTGCCAGCTCTGCCAAACCCCAGTGAGATTCAGCTCTCAGGAGCAGGGTGGGTGGGGATGGCAAAGAAACGGAACCCTGGGCACTTCCTGTTCTCCACCTGAATCTCTTCAGAACACCCATAAGCACTCATCCTCCTGCCTCAGTCTCCTCTGAGAGTGTTCCCCTCGAAACACATAGAGCCATTGGAAGCATCTCCACTTTCTGTCCTTCAGGATTCACACACACACATACAAAGGTCACATAGCCAACAGACCGCATCCCTACACATGACCTCATCGCCTCACACCTCCCATATGCAAGGGCACACAATCGTTTCAGGATAGATCAAGTCATTTTTTTAGTGGCTCAGGCTAGTGAAACAGTTTTGCTTTGTGTTCATAAAACAAAAATAAGATGTGATATCCAAGGAGCATACAAAGACAAGCTCCTCTGTCATTAAAGAGCTATCAGAAATGTTCAAAAACTACAAAGGGAAAAAATCATTTAAATAATTAAATTAAAATAGAATCTGGATCATTCAAAACATAGATGGAGGGAGGAAAGCTAAGAGACAGAAAAGACAGAGAGCTAGAAGACCGTTCTGTAGACTCAGGAGGAGGCTGAGAACTTCGAACAGGAAGGCAAAGAAGTGATTAACAACATGACACAAGACAGTGAGAATTCTGAGGTGCCTCAGGACCCCGAGGAATCGGGTCATGAGGAAGTTGGCACAAAAGAGGGAAAGTTTCCACTCAACCTTAAAGAATGCACAAGGTTCTGATCAAGGGGAAGAGGCAAGACTATCAAGGTGCACAGCACAGCATCAAGGGGCCCAGCACAGCATCAAGTCAAAGAGCTGGACCAGGACACAGCATCGTTTGTTCCGTGGGAATGGCATGGTGTCAGATTTAAACACCAGCTTTTCCAGTCACTAACTTGTCTGCGCTCCCTCATACTGTTCCCACCAGAATCCTCCCCACCGCCTCACAGTTCCCCTTTATGGACCAGGACCCTGAGCCTGGAGGAGGGGACTTATTGCTGAGTCACACAACCAGCAGGTCTAGAACAGAATTCATGGCATCTTCAGATTCTATGTGTCCCACTTACTCATCTGACTGGAACTGATGGTCCTCAGGGGGAAAAAAGAGGACTCTTTGATTAGACAGGTCAAAACATGTAACACAGGTCACATGTCCAAAAGCTTCAAATACAGGATTAGAGAAATAGCTCAGAAGTTAAGGGCCCTTACTACCCTTGCAGAGGACCCAGGTTCAGTTCCCAACACTAGCAACCAACGGTTCTCACAACCATTTGTAGCTCCATTCCCAGGGCATCCAACCTTCTCTTCTGGCCTCTGAGAGTGCTGCATGCATGTGCACAGGCACTCACACATAAAATGAAATCTTTTCTTTAGAGCCTCGAATATTACGCAATGGAGTTTTAGGCGTGCTGCTAAGGCGATGGGACGCCATGGAGGTTTGTGAGAAGTGAAGGGTGTGGTGAAAGGCTTCCGTGGAAGGTTGAGCTGGCAGCAGTTGGGCAGTCTGGAGAAGAATAAAGGGCCTCTTCACACTTCCGCATGAAGTCAGGTCTCCATGCAGCTGTGGACCCAAGCATATCTCAGTAGGGACTTGGGGGACTCATTTCATCCATTTTTGCACTTGAGTCATAATATACGCCCCAGAGGAAGTAACTGCACTGCCCATGCTCTCTCCCGGGATCCATTTTTACCACTGGTATATATCCGGCTTTGTTTGTTGGACTTCTAATGAGAGCACTTGAGGCTTTTCTTCAGAGGCTGGGCCTCTTGTTCCTGGGGTGGGCTGTTTCTAAAAGCAAGGTAAGGAAATTGAGGTCCTTTGAACTCTAACCCCATGAGAGATGGGAATAACAGTCCCCTCCACAGCCTGAAGTCAGGCATCTCTGCATCAGGGTTTACAGTCCAGAGCATTTGCAGGCTTGAGCAGAAGCTTCCTTCTGTGGGCACTACCTAGTGTGTGCTGCCTCCGCCACCGCTGACTCTGTTTCTCCCTATATCCCTTGCACCCACATCTTCAGGTCACTATTCTTGTTTGAGGACTTGAGTGAAGGAAGAGAAGGAAGAGGTGGTGAGAGCAGGTGTGATGCAATGCAAAGCATCTTGAGGCCACAGTCCTTTACCAACCCATGGGTATCGCCGTCTTCTCAGGGGACACCTGGGTACTGTTGGCAGATGTCTAGGCTGGTTCCACATCTTGGATGTTGTTCTATATCTTGGCTGCAGTGAACATGGATGTGCAGGCACTTCTAAAAGCTGACTTAGAACCCTTCTAATATATACCCAAGAACGGTATGGTTGGAACATATAGCATTTGTTTTTAGTTTTTGAAAAATACACGTTGATTTCCACAGTGGGTGATCCAGTCTATACTTTTGCTCCCTCTTTCCCCATATTCTTGCCAGCATTATTTTGGCCATTGCCATTCTTAATGATATCCAATCTGACTGGAGTGTGGTCTTGCTTAGTTGGGTTTTCAAAGTTCATCAGTGTTGTGGCATATGTAAGTGTCTAATTTTCTTATTGGCTAAGAGATATCTCTTTGTATGGATATACTGCATTTTGTTTACCTATCAAAAAATAAAATAGTCTGGATACTTGCTAGGCATTTGAACTGTCTTTACTCTGGGGCTATTTTGAATAACAATGATGCAAACTTTAATGCCCATATTTTTGTGTGAGGTACATTTTCATCTCTCTAGAAGAATGACTCTATCACCCCATCCCGACTCCAAAGGCTCATATGCTAAAGTCTTGGTCCCTATTGCAGGGTTCAGGGGTTGTGTTTTCAAGAAGTCATTGGATCATGAAGGTGCTGACCAACCTAATTGATGGATTTTATAATTGATCACTACAGGTTTTGATGGGGAAGTGAGGAAGGTGGAGCCTGAATGGAGGAAGTGGATCACTGGGATGTACCTTTGAAGGGTACATGCTCTTCTTCTTAAAAGATTATCGTTGACTCACGGGCACTTGCTATGTAGGCCAGGCAGGCACTGAACCCACAGAGCTCCACCTGCCTTTGCCTCCTGAGTGCTGGCATTAAAGGTGTGCCGCTATGTCCAGCCTATTTTGTTTTGTTTTTTGAGGGACAGTCTTCGTCAGGCTCACACAGAGTCTGTTGGCTTTGAGGACTTTGTGAACTTGCTTTTGTTTCCCCTCCTGTTTCTGAAGTCTCATGAGCGGCTGCTTCTTCTGGTAGTGTATGTCTTGTCCTCGGCCTCTTCCTCTCTGCACGTCTCTGCCTCTCTCACCAGGAGGTAAACAGCCTCCTCCACCATGGCCTTGGGCCACCATGACAGGACTTGCCTCAGGCCAAAAGCAATGAGGCGGGGAGGACACACAGGATGGTTGAAACCTCTGTCAACATGAGCCCAAACAGACCTTCAATCCACTGAAGTTGCTTCCCTCGAGTATTTTGTCACATTTGATAAAAACAGTGCCTTGCGGTTATTTCAGTTAGAAGATGTCACAAATATGAATAACAAAATGGCATGTCTTTCCCAAAGACCACACCAGCAGCTGAGCGGAATTTTGCTGGTGGGAGCTGATTTTTCAACAGCGTATGGACTCATGAGGCTTATGGGAAAGTAAACTCACCAGCAGTAAGGATTCTGTTTCCCACGGAGCAGAGAACTCCAGGATCTGCCGCTAACCTGATTGCTCTAGGCTGCAGAGCCCCATGCTTCTCACACAAGGTCAGGAGCACACTGCTGCATTGACACACCTCCATAGACTTCCTGTCTGGTCCCTGCATCTGCCTCAGAGGGCTCTAACTTAATTAGATCAAAATGTAAGCTGAGCCTCTCCTTTCCTCCCTTCAACTGAAACGAGAATTAAAAAAAAAAAAGCACCATCCTGACCCAAGCATGTTTTGGGAAACTTGGAAGGAGACAAATGTAGCTCACTGGGAGCAATTGTCTTGTTCCACCCTAAACTTTGAAGCATCCTTCACGAATCATGGCACAGTAAACCCCTTCAAGGTAAAGTGGTTCTGAGAAGTTTTGCTACCAGCTTAGAGAAGTCACCAGGGAAGAGTGATGAGAAAGGACTGTCCCCAGATCTCTTGCCATCTTGACATTTCAAGAGCCATGACATCTTAAAAGCATCCTTTCTCAGATCTCAGTGGAAGGTGTACATCCTGTGGAGGCTGCTATACCATTCTTGGGTATCTACCTGAAGGGTTCTAAGTCAGCTTTCAGAAGTGCCTGCACATCCATGTTCACTGCAGCCATGGTTTAGAACAACATCCAAGATATGGAACCAGCCTCGACATCTGCCAACAATACCGGGGTGTCCCCTAATAAGATGGCCATACCCATGAGTTGGTAAAGGGTGCAGAGATGAACCACTCTGGATGGTTTCAGGGAACAGCATCCGCTTTATTGCATGTAAACAACTACTTACCTAGTGGAAGCCTATTGACTGTGATCGATTACCTCGGACTGCACAGCATGTGCTAACACCACCAGTGTCTCTATGTGGAATAATAATGTTCTGGCTTCTGGGAATACTCAGGAGCACAGCGTGCCACGCTTCTTATTTTGAAGCCCAGTGTGCTAGGTAGGCTGGCCACCAGGTCGTGCCTGCTTTTTCTCCTACAGACATTCACCAATAGATAAATGTGTTTGTGTGTGTGTGTGTGTGTGTGAGAGAGAGAGAGAGAGAGAGAGGGAGACGGAGGGAGAGGGAGGGAGGGAAGGAGGGAGGGAGGGAGGGAGGGAGGGAGGGAGGGAGGGAGGGAGGGAGGGAGAGATAAAAGAAAGAAAGGGACCATGATGGGTAGAAAGAGGCCTACAGGGAGAGGAGAACAAGGGAGAGTAGTGGAATGTATATATCATTAAAGTGGAGACGGGCATGATCTGGAGAGAACCAACTAGAGAGCGAGATAGTGAGGTAGTTTGGGCATGACTAGGAACAATGCATATTGGAAAGAAGGGGCTTAGTGGGAACAAGAATGAGCTGAGAGAGCAATGGGGGAAAATATGATGTGAATACATTATGTACATGCGTTAAAATGTCATAATGAAGCACATAATTATGTGAAATTGATATATACTGATAATATATTTTAAGTATATAATATATACATATGTTAAAATGTGACGATGAAACCTAATACTTTGTGTGCTAACCAAAAAGGAAAAACTAAAAATTCCCACTAAAAATAAAGTTTGAAGATAAAGTCATATTTTCAAAACAGAAAGAAACAAAGAAGACTTGCTGGGCAGGCAAGGTAGCTCAGGGAGTAAAGCCAGTCCCCACATGGTGGGAGGGGGGAAGCTCCCCTCAGGAGCTGCCTTGGAGCCTCTATATGTTGCCAGAATTTGAAGATATGCGCATATGCACAGACACAAAATGTTTGAAAACGCCTTTCAAGGAGGAAGCCAATCATAAATGACTACATATTACATATGTGTATTAAATATCCGGAATAAGTAAATCCAGAAAAAGTAAATCAGAAATCTCTAGGGATGAGGAAAGAGGGCAGGAAACGGTTGCTAATGAGTACGGGGAAATGTTAAAATTAGATGTCGGACTGTTTGCACACATCTCCTAATGTTAGGCATGAACTTTAAGCTGTAAGTGGGTGAATTATATCTCAGTGAGATTATTTTTTATAAGGCATAATTCAATTTATGTTTTTGGAAAGGTCACCCTGGCAGTAGTGTGGGAAAAAGTCTGAGAAGTATAAAAAAAAAATTGAACACAGAAGGGCCAGTGGGGAGGCTACCCTAAAGGTCAAGGTATCTGTTGACAGACGAGACCAGAGAGGTGTGGAAGGAGGAAACTGTCTGAGGAAGGCCAAGATGTCACACCCAGGTCTTGGTGCCTGGTTGGCTCCTGAGCACCGGTACATCATGAAACCAGCAAAGCTCCTGGCTAGACTTGAGGCTTCATTCCTTATACTGAAGCAGAAAGCAAGGAGACCAAGCTTGTTGTGATGAAAGGACAGCTTGTGGCTGAGACTGGGTTCCAAGTTTTGATGGACGGCCAGAGGAGGACAAGCAGCATGGGAACTGCTGGAGAAGAGCCAAGCCATGTTCAGGAGAAAGCAAGGGAGGCCTCCCAAAGAAAAGCCGTGCTCAGGAGCAGAGCTGACTCAAGGGCACAGAGGCCATCTTCAAACCTTGGATCTGCTGACGTAGTGTCCCGGGGGCCCCATCTGAGAGCTGCCTCCTTAGAGTGATGGGGCCAGAAGCCACCCACACTCTCATGAAGAATGGAGTCAAGAAACAGAGGTGAGGCCTTTGAGTCAGATTCCACAAACACACACAGAACGCTTACATCTGGGATCCACAAGACTGGGCCAGCAAAGGAAGTGGGGACTGCTACCAAGGAAATGCCTCATTCTCTGAAAGGCCCTAGAATCAACCTGGATGCCACTGCATGCAAGCCAAACCACATTTCCTTAGTTGGCTTAAAAATAGATAAATTTGGGGGCCACTCGGTTGAGTAAAATGTGATCAGCCTCCCACTAGCTTGCTGAAGGTAACACTTCTGTTGGTGGTTACAATCACTGTTGCCTAGGTTACCTGACAGAAACTTGTAGGCCACTTTTGTTAAGAGTTCCTCTCTAAAGCCAACAAATATCTGATGGATGACTGGAATAGGATCCAAGGCACGGCCTGTTATCTTCCTTTTTAAAATTTATTAATTAAGTTTTTTTATTTTTACATCCTGACCACAGCTTTCCCTCCCCCCTCACATATCCTCCCCCACTTCCCCTCTGACCTACCTTCCCAATTCACCCTTCCTCCACCTCTATTCAGCCCCTTTCTGAACTTGAGGTAGGACTAAACTCCTCCCCTTGTATTAAGGCTGGGCAAGAAGACCCAGTACGAGGAATAGGTTCCCAAAAGCTAGCCAAAACATTAGGGACTAAACCTGCTCCCACTGCCAAGAGTTTCACAAGTAGACCAAGCCACACAGCCATCATACATGCAGAGAGCCTAGGCCTGTCCCTTTCAGGCTTCCTAGCTATCGGTTCATAGTCTGTGGGCTCCCAGGAGCAGACCAGTTGCTTCTGTGGGTTCCGTTAAGGATGATCCTGACCCTGCTGACTCAAACAATCCTTTCCCCCTCTCAACAAGATTAAGCAGGTTTGGATCAGTGCTTAGCTGTGTATTCTGTTTCCATCAGTCACTGAACAAAGGCTCTCCAATGACAACTGGGATAGTTACCAATTTGATTATAGAAAATGGCCAGTTCAGGCTACCTACCCACTATTGCTAGGACTCTTAGCTGAGGTCATCCTTGTAGATTCGTGGGAGATTCCTTTGCATCAGGTTGCTACCTGACCCTGAAATCACCTCCCCCCCCCCATCAAGACATCCTTTTCATTACTCTCCCCTTCCATTCACCCTCATGTTGCCATCCCCTCCTGGCCCCAGTCTGCCCAGGAGATCTATTTCCCCTTCCCAGGGAAATCCATGCATCCCCTTTGGGCCCTCCTCATTACCTAGTCTCTCTGGGATTGTAACATGGTTATCCTTTATGTTACAGCTGATATCCACTTATGAGTAAGTACATACCATGTTTGTCTTTCGGGGGTCTTCATTACCTCACTCAGGATGCTTTTTCTAGTTCCATTCATTTGACTGCAAATTCCATGATGTCATTGCTTTTAACAACTGAGTAATATTCCAATGTATCCATTCTTCAGTTGAGGGGCATCTAGGTTGTTTTCGGGTTCTGGCTATTACAAATAATGCTGCTATGAACATAGCTGAGAAGGTGTACTTGTAGTATGATTGAACATCCTGTGGGTATACGCCCAAGATTGGTTTAGCTGGGTGAAGCACAATTAATAAAAGCTCAGGGTCAGAAATTAGGGTTCAATCTGAAGATCTGAAAAGCAAAACAGTCATTGACTCTTACCTCAATCTCGGACCAAAATGGTGATCCTGCCTCCCAGAATCTCAGAATGAGACCATGTCTGATAGCTGCCTCACCCCATCTTACATAACTCTCTAGGGCAGGGATTAAAGGCATGCACCACCCAATTTTTATGGCAACTAGTGTGGCTACTGGGATTAAAGGTGTGTGTTACCATAACCTGGTGTGTAAGACTGACCAGTGGGACTGTTTTACTCTCAGATCTTCAGGAAGTCTTTATTTATTAAAATACAATTGAAATGCCACTACATCTTGGTCTTGAGGTAGATTGAGATTGATTCCCAATTTTCTGAGAAACCACCATATTGATTTTTAAAGAGGTTTGCACTCTCACCAGCAGTGGAGGAGTGTTCTGTTTGCTCCACATCTTCTCCAGCATGAGCTGTCATTAGTGTTTTTGATCTTAGCCATTCTGACTAGGTGTAAGATGGAATCTCCGAGTCATTTTAATTTACATTTCCCTGATGGCTAAAGATGTTGAACAATTCTTTAAGTGTATCTCAGCCATTTGAGATTCTTCTGCTGAGAATTCTCTGTTTAAATCTGTACCCCATTTTTTGTTTGGTTTTTTGATATCTGGTTTCTTGAGTTCCTTATATATTTTGGAGATCAGCCTCTGTCAGATGTAAGATTGGTGAAGATCTTTTCCCATTCTGTAGGCTGCTGTTTTGTCTTATTGACAATATCCTTTGCCTTACAGAAGTGTTTCAGATTCATGAGGTCCCATTTATTCTCTATCTCAGTGCCTGTGCTACAGCCTTCACAATAGCCACAAATTGAGAATATCTTGAGGTAACTCTGTTTCTTTCATGTCCGTTCCCTTCCTCTTCCTGCTAACTTGGCTCAGATTTTGCTCAGCTTAGTATATAGACATAGTGATCATCTTTTAAAAAATATTTTATGTAAGAATGTAATACAATGAACTTGACCTAGAGTCCTTTGAAGCTGCCATGTTTCTTCCTGTAATTGTGTTCTTTCCACTGTCCCTACAAGCAACAAAACCCTAAAACCTGAAAATGTGGAAAAAAAAAAAAGTAGAGAAACCTATGCCCTGTAACACATTGTCAGTGAACGGCAAGTCCAAACTGGAAAAGATGGCCAGTGTGGGGAGATCTTCCCTTTAGCTTCCCCTTTGCTAATAGAAAAAAATTCACAGGAAGAAGAAACTGTGAAGTACTGTGGAAAGCTGTAACTGTGGGCTGTCTCCTTCTTGCTGAGGAAACTCTCCAGAAAGAAAATCTGTTCCTACACATTTGCAACACCCACAGAGTCATATTAGAAAGTTTCTATGAAGAGCATCCTTGAGGAAGTCTACAAGCTGGGATCTTTTTATTTGATAACAAAACCCACATGGGAAGAAAACCCTTTCTTCACAAGTAACTGAAGACTGATAGGAAAAGGAATCGCCAATGGGAGCTACTGCCTCTGAATGAGTCCTAAAGTCAGTATGATTCCCAAGGTGCCACTAGGTAAGAACACTAGATGGAGAAAGGCTAGCTGAAAATCTCACACAACACTGAATGAAGAGACGCATATGCTATATATGAACTCACTCACCAGCTCCATACACTATCTCTGGAGGCCACACATCATGTTAAGGCACAGGTTTCACTGAGGTAATTCTGAATGGACAGGCCCTTGGTTTACATGTGGAAGGAAATAGTGAAGGGGGGCGTGTTAGGAGGGGTGGAGAAGAGTAGAGGGTGAACGTAATAAAAATCCAGTGCACGAAATTCCTAAAGAATTATAAATATTTTAGAAAGTAATCTGAAATAGGATGTTTTTGTGATATATCAGAATGAAAACATCACTAAAACTAAGATACAGATACACAGATAGAGATTTAATATGGTGTGTCTTCATCCATCACTGTTTGGGTCTCAGATGTCCCTCATAGGTTTTGAAGGATCATACTCCAGTTGATGGTACTACAGGAAGGTGGTAGAACTCTTCAGGACCTGGGGCTTAGTGGGAGAATGCAAGGCCTGCATTTACCTGATGGTGTGGGAAACCCTTTCCATGTTCCCTTCCTGATCACCACAGGGTAATTTCATGTAGCCCCACCACATCACTTCTGAAACCATGAGCCAAACTAAACTTTGCCTCAACTTAACTTTCAGAGGTATTTTGTCAGAGCAATAAAATGGAAAGCTAACATAAAATTGTGGTACAATATTAACTTATGTTAAAATCATATACAAATTTGGCATGGTAACGATACTGTTTTAAATTTTTTTTTGAGGGCTGGAGAGATGGCTCCAGTGGTTAAGAGCACTGCCTGTTCGTCTAAAGGTCCTGAGTTCAATTCCCAGCAACCACATGGTAGCTTATAACCATCTGTAAGAGATCTGGTGCCCTCTTCTGGCCTGCATGCATGTATGCAGAATACTGTACACACAATAAGTAAATAAATCTTTTTTAAAAAATAGACTATTTCTTAAGCAAAGATGTTAAAGAATCGTTGTACAACAATACTACCTTATGCTAAAATCATATACGAATTTGATGTGGTAGTAATCATGTTTTAAATTAATATTCTAAGCAGAGCTATTGAAAATGAAACACTAGTGTTTTGTTGATGTAAGTAACAAGTAAAACATACTGAAGCTTCCAGATACATGAAAAAACTTTACTTGGGTTACTACAGGATAACAAAAAATGCTTTTATAAGAAGTGTAAAGGTGGGGCTGGAGAGATGGTTCTACTGTTAAGAGAGCTGGCTGCTCTTCCAGAGGACCTGGGTTCAATTCTCAACATCTTTACAGTGGCTCACAGTGATCTACTAACTCCAGTTCCAGCATATCCAACGCCCTATGGCCTGTGAGCAAGCACCGTACTCACCGTATGGTACACATACATACATGCAGCAAAAGCACCTACACACATAAAAATTTTTAAAAAAAAAAAAAAAAGTTAAAAGCATAAGTTACGCCGGGCGTGGTGGCGCACGCCTTTAATCCCAGCACTCGGGAGGCAGAGGCAGGCGGATCTCTGTGAGTTCGAGACCAGCCTGGTCTACAGAGCTAGTTCCAGGACAGGCTCCAAAGCCACAGAGAAACCCTGGCTCGAAAAACCAAAAAAAAAAAAAAAAAAAGCATAAGTTACTATCAAATTACATTCACCCCGTCTTACCAGAAACAAACATTACTGGTAAGGTGGAATTAGCTTCTGAGATATTTGGCTTGATACATTCTTTCTATGCTAAGCATGAGATTAAAAGTTGGAGAAAAAAGATAGACGTTCTTTTTACTCAACAAATTTTAATGGTAAATTTACAGTCCTTATCAGTACTTTTAACTGTGCAGTCAAACCCAGAAGGCATGAAGGAGGAACTAAGGATGGACTAGGGAGAAGTTAAGAGCACAAAAATGCTAGGGCATATTAAGAACACAATTTTGCTAGGCCACAGAGAGAAATTCTGCAAACTCCGTTTTCAACCAACACTTTAGAAATGCCAAAGTTTGACTTTTATAAGGGTTTTCCTTCTTTAGGCAAAACATCACAGTGTACCAGAAACTCTTACAATATCGTTACTCTTCAAGCTTCATGACATCCTAGAGAACCTGTTTAGGAAGCATCCTTTCTTGAGCAGCAATAACCAAGAACACACTGGAAATCAGCTCACAATAGACAAGCAGCAGATGCAGGCAGGACGCATGGCTGCCATTCAGCCCGGTCCAGCATGCAGCGTTTAACAGCGGCTCCTCTTTAGAGCATTGCACACGGACACACTCTTCCTACAAAGGGAACTCACACAGAAGATATTTTTCTAAAGGTCTTAAAAAAGTTGTATTCCATGAAATGTGCTTTAAGGCTGTAAAACGCTTAGCATTTTACCAGCTTGCTGTTCTGGATTCATCTATGTTTAAGCAATGGCGAAGAATTACAAACTTTATGGAACACTGCAGACGTGGATGAGAATTCACAAGCTCTCGGTTTTAGGCATCAGGTGCCAATTTCAGCTCTGCTGTAGAGTCAGCAAAACCTAAGGTTGCACCACCACATACACAAACAACAAAACCACTCAGGCAGGTTGAGTTCCCGAGCATGAAGCAGAGGCGGTCACCAGGACATGTGCTAGTGACAGTTATTTTATTGATGTTCAATTATTCCACATTTAGCTTATTTCTAGAAAACAGTAAAGAATGGCTCAAGGAACCACAATGCTTACACATGTGTATATAATCAGAGCTTTCTTTGAAATTCCTTAGTTTTTGTCCTAGCTAAACGACAATTAATAACCCATGGGTTTCATTTGGTTAGTCTGGGTTTGGGGGACAGGGTCTCATGTCTTTTTTAAAAATCTAAAAGATTTCTCTTCTTGAAACAAAAAAAATATTGATGGATTTTTTTCAGGTCACCTTGATTGGCTAGAGAAATGGGTCATATCATGTTCTACTGTGGCATGAGTCTTCCCCTCTGGTACCTTAGAACTAAACATAATCCTAAACTTAAGTCACGCAAGGAAGGGAAGGGAACTTGATCGACTAGATATCTTATTCGCTGTTCAAAGAAATCAGCCATTACTCTGACCTGATGAGACACCTCTTAATCTGACATTTCAAGTCATAATTATCAGGTCTTTCCAAAAGCACTGAAGCTCACATATCTATATTTTAAAAATTCCTTGCCGGGCGGTGGTGGCGCACACCTTTAATCCCAGCACTCGGGAGGCAGAGGCGGGTGGATCTCTGAGTTCGAGGCCAGCCTGGTCTACAAGAGCAAGTTCCAGGACAGGCTCCAAAGCTACAGAGAAACCCTGTCTCGGAAAAAAAAAAAAAAAAAAAGGTAAAAAATTCCTTTGAATATAGGCTGGAGAGATGGCTCAGCATTAAGAGCAGAGGGCTGGAGAGTGGTTCCAATCGCCCACATGAGCCTGTAACTGCAGCTTCAGAGGGCTACACGTCCCCCACTGCCCTCTTCAGTCAACTGCACTCACACACATACCCCTCCACACATATACATATAAAGGCAAATCGCTTTTTAAATCATTTTAACACAATTATTCTGAAGGCAAGACATCGGACACAAACGCTCCTCACCCACCACAGGATAATTACCAGCTCCCAACACTAATATTGAGAAGCTCCATTTACTTCTTTCCACGTTTTGCCTTCTTTGGGAAGTTGGATCGTTTTCTCAAACATAACCTAAACTTCAACAAAGAAAAAGCATCCAAAACACAATATACAAAAACACTCAATCCTGGGCTGGGATGTCTCCAAATAAGCAGTTTATGATGTGAAGGGAACTCCAGGCTCTGGCTCCTCTCACCATTGCGTCCTACCCTACTGCTGACACACACGTAAACCTCACCTATAAAGATCCGCGTTCAGGTGCTTTTTGTTCTCGATATCCTTTTTTTAACTTTTGATGCCTTAAGTAACTGAGATCAAGAAAAATTGTCTGGCTGGGTATGGTGATGTATACTACTTTAACCCCAGCACTTCTGAAGCAGAGGCAAGAGGATTCCTGAGTGCCAAACCATCCTGTTCTACATGGCAAGCCCCTCTCAAGAAGTGGGGAGGGGAGAGATGAAGGCATGGAAGACAGTCTGATGAGTACACAGCCCTAGGTTGAGTGTATCCTAACTGAAGCAATGGGGACTCTTCGCTAAAATGACACAGGCAAGCAGTGCACATGGACACACTCAACTGTCGTGCTCTAGTATGAGATGCTACGGTGCTTAGGAAAGGTGACGTCAGTCAACAAGCTCCCACCACTGAAATATCCGTCTACCTATCTCTTTACCTCCTGCACTCACTCTCTGGAGCATGCGCACGAGTACTGAAACAATTCTAATTTTTAAAATGAGAACTATATGATGGTAAGAAGTAGGCGAGTTTGAACAGAATGATTTTCTATGACTGAGGCAAAGAAGTGCACACACAACAAAAATAAACAGCCAAGTTTCTATCCTTTATTCTGGTTCCTTCCTCCCCTGTGAGGAAGGCTCTCACTGTGTGACGGTGGCTGACCTGGAACACTCAGTGTAGACCAGACAAACAGACTTGCCTGCATCTGCCTCTAAGTGCTGGGCTCAAAGCCGTGTGCGGCCAGCGCCAGCACTCACAGCTCTACCCTTCATTTGTCAGATTCCACTGTGGTTCAGAGTGTGCCCATTCTGCTGTGACCTGAGGAGCGCCGTGACAAGCACTGGGCATGCGGATGGCAGCGACTGAAGGACCAGCAGCCGCTGCACATGCTGGGCCAGCACTGCCCCGAGCTCCATCTCTCTCTTACTGCTTCGTTCCATGCAGTGCCAACCCTGCTGTTCCCCCAGTAGAAAAAAATCAGTGTACAAAACCAACAGTTTCAGGTGTGTATCCGCAAAGTCTCAATTTCTTAAAACGTAAGTCTGAGTATATTTATTTCTCTCAAATGCATACAAGACAATAATTACACAGCAACAAATCTTTTGTTCAACAGTGACTTGATTCATAAGCATTTAAAATTTACATAATTTCACATTGATACCCTTTTATTTTTAAATACAATAAGTAAAAAAGCCCCCCAAATAACCAATTTTTATATTTCCTATTTATCCTTCTATACATCCAAACTTTAAAAAGTTACAAACTGAACAATTGTACAGAACATATAAATCATGTTTAAAAACTTGAGGTTTTAAAATCACTGCTTCCTCAGTAAGATTCAGAAAAATTCTCCTATTGACACAGTCATAGATGCCAAAGCAAACTGGAGGAGAGGGAAGAAACAGACAGACACAAGTTTGCTGTCTTAATAGTTTACTAATCCTGTCAGTTAAAAATGGTGACGTGGTGAGAAATAACAGCTGGGGTTTAATATGAGGAATGGAGTTTGCCTCGGCCTGAGACGTACATTTCAAGTATTTTCCTATTTGATCTGAGCTCGCTTTAGCAAACTGGTGCCAAAACTAATTATTTTCTCCCATACATCCGCTCAATGTCTGCCTGGTAATGTGTCTTAAGTTCTTTGCGTTTCAACTTGAAGGCATCCGTCACCAGACCAGTTTCAGGAGTCCATGGGTCAGGGCTCAAACGAATTTTTACTGGAATTTCAAACTTTTCCAGACTTGCTGAGATGATGAAAACAAAAGAAAACACAACAATAAGAACCCACACACATTAAGAAGGCCGTCAAAGTGCTCAGCAAAAAGTAGAGTTCTTCGAGGCACACCCCCCAAATACCCAGAACAAACAGGCAACCCATCCGTACCAGTCTCACTTCTCAACCTCAAACATGCAAGTTTCTGAGACACGAGAATTACAACAGCAAAAACCATTTAACAAGTTAACTTATCTATAGGAGAATAACTTAAATAAATGGTATAGGTATAAAATGGAAGGCAGTTCTGTCATTAAAACAATTGCCTCTGTGTGGGTATATACCCCATTACTGAGCTAGAAAAGTGTAGCATGGAGCATTAACTAGACAGACAAGAGTACAAGCAGATTCACTGGACAGGGGTATACACCACACTAGCTTGTGCACCACCAGGGCTGGGACCAAGGAGGAAGAAAAATGGGGAATTTCACTACAAAAAGAATGAAATTAAGACATTTGCAGGAAAATGGATAGAACTAGAGATT
The DNA here is from genome assembly GCF_950005125.1 of Chionomys nivalis. Lineage (NCBI taxonomy): Eukaryota > Metazoa > Chordata > Mammalia > Rodentia > Cricetidae > Chionomys > Chionomys nivalis. The sequence continues at coordinate 117,730,779 of NC_080087.1, forward strand.
GTTATGCCCAACAAAATATGCTAGACTCAGAAAGGCAAGCATTACATGTTGCCTTCACATACATAACCTAAATTAAATTTCTGTGTGTGTGTGTGTGTGTGTGTGTGTGTGTGTGTAGAACAAGCAAGTGAGAAGGGGTCTGTGAGGGGAGAGAAAAAAGCCTGAAGTTGAGAAAGAAAAAGGTACAGGATATGTATGACATTAAAACAGAGGGGAAATTACTTCGAAGAACTAGGATCGGAAAAGAACAAGAGAGGGGAGCAATGTACAGTGAAATGTATGTACAAATGTGTCACAATGGAACATTAATCTAGATGCTAAGTAGTAAAAAAACTACATCTTCTGGCTAAACTACTCCTGGGAAAATATATACCTAAATGATTATAACTCAGCATAGCACAGAGACACAGGTCCAGGTTTTCTGCTGCACTATTACAACAGTCAAGATGTGGGACCTGGCAGGTATAGTGTTATGCACCTCTAATCCAGAAAGAGAGAAAAATATGAGATTGGCCTAGCTATCCATCAACAGATCGGCTTACAAAGTGAGTTCAAGGTCAGCATGGGCTACACTCTATCTCGAAAACAAGCAAATCAGAGAGAACAAAGACTCTGAAAAAACATCTGCCAAAGAAGATATATAGGCCAGTAAGTCTGAAAGATAATCAGTAAACATAAAAAATGGCAATCAGCCCATAATAAGATTAACACAAAAGGTGCCTGGAATCAGAAAGCAATCAATAGGGCAGGGATGTGGAGAAGCTGAGATTCTTAAACAACAGAGGTTAAAAGGTACCAATTTGGCAAACCATATAGAAAATGATGAAATAATGTTTTAGAAAAAGTCTGTCTACTCTTTAAAAGGATTATGAAAAGTTAACCTAGAATCCATTACTTTCACTCACTGGCATGAATGATCATCAGCCCCACTTTCAACAGTCAAAAATGAGAGGCAAATGTCCATGATGAACACTCAAATGTGGCCCATATCCATCCACACAATAAGACACTATCTGACAGTAAAAGAGACTGAGGACTGATACACGCTACAACACAGGTGGACTTTGAAAACACGCTAAAACATCATCTACAAATCATGTATTATGAGTCCACTTATGGAAACATTCCCAAACTGGCAAGTCTGAAAAGACATAATGTCTATTAGTGGTTTCTGAGGACAGGAAACCTCAAGGTTAAGGGACAGTGGCTGCTAATAGGTAAGGACTTTTTTCTAGGGGTAGAGGTGGGTGATGTAAATTGACTATGGTAACGGCTGTGCTAAGCTGTTGAATATAAAAACCATGCAATTATACATACTAAAAGTGCCAGTTGTATGGTATGTTCACTGCACTGCAGTGAACTTGTTACATGTAAAAGTAAGTAAACGGTATATGGCCATTTTTTTTATTGGTGTGTGTCTGTATGTGAGTGCACGTAAGTCAAGTGTCTACACCAGAAAAGCATGTCAGGTGCCCTAGAGCTGTGAACTGACCACCATCCAGAGAGAGCAGCAAGCACCAACTGCTGAACCATCTCTCCAGACCACTATTCAAGCCCTAATGTTTCCATATTCTACCTTACTTAATAATGGCATATGTTTTAATGACTATTAATAATAGCATTAGTACTGGATATATATATAAAATCAATTTAGAATTAATCCAAAGTTTTAAGTTACAAACTAATTTCAAGCCCATAAATTCCCAAACATAATCAAATTGAAATAATGGATCAAAATATTACCTCATTTGGAAAATGCAAATTTAAATTTTTAAAAAATCATATTTAACAGATCCAGGTAAAAGTAAAATGTAATGCTTGTATTATATTTAGTGCCTGGTTCACTTAGACACAGATGTTTATTACTGAACAAACAATATTAGTCTTTGACAGAAAGAAAAGCAGAGGCCTCCAGGCAGCTGTGAACACTTGCCAGGAGCAGGAGCCACTCTCCAGTGGCGTGGCCACCAGTGCGATGCCCCTGCTCCTTCAAATGCCCCTTGTCCATGCTCCTGTAAGTCGTCCATGCAGAGAAAGTCGAAGTGGAACTAGCTGGGAAGAGGAAGGAACTAAGGACAACATAACAGGGGATAGTCAAAATACATCATATGCGGGTATGAAAATGTCATGAGACCTGTTATTACATATCATTAACATAAACTAGTCAAAACTTTAAAATACAAAAAGAGGTTACAGGACATCCCAGTATAACATACTGGGACCTTTCACCAAGGACTACTGCACCCTGGAAACAGCAGTGCCCTGAAGAACAGCAGAGAAAAGGCAAAGGCTAACAGGATGAGAACAGCCAAGGAACTGTAAATCCCAGGTTGGCACTTCATGGTTCAGTGCTTAATATTGTCAACTTAGTAAGACCTAGAGCCACCTGGAAAATGGGAGAATGCCTATGTGAGATTATCATGATTAGGTTAACTCAAGTGAGAAGATTTGCCCACTGTGAGAGGTACCATTCCCCACGCAGCATGAAAAGGATGAAAGCCAGTTGAAGACCAGCACTCACCTCTCTGCTTCCTGACCCTGATGCAATGTGCCTGGTTCCCTTGAGCTTTCTGCCACCATAACCTCCCCACCACGGTGGACTGTACCCTCAACTGGGAGCCAAAGTAGACTTTCCCTTCAGCGGCTTTTAGCAGGACATTTTATTATAGCAACAGAAAAAGCAACTAAGATGTTGATAAATTTCATACTACATAGCCATATACACATTTTTACAAGAAATTACAAATTTTTTAATTTATTTTTTAAAAAATCAGTTTAGAGTCAGGCAGTGATGGTGTATGCCTTTAATCCCAGCTCGGGAGGCAGAGGTAGGCAGATCTCTATGAGTTCAAAGCCAGACTAAACTACAGAGTGAGTTCCAGAACAGCCAGGGCTACAAAGAAACCCCATCTTGAAAAAAACCAAAAAGAAAAAAAGAAAAAAAAAATTCAGTTTAGTAGAGCAAAAAATTGAATGTCCTGCAGAATAGCCTGAATAATGGTTTAAGGTTTCCAAGAAGAAAAGGTTGCATTCTTGCCCTGATAATGTACAGGTTAAATAAATGCATGTAGTTTTTCACATCTCAGTTCTAAGAATCAGTTTACCAGAATACTCACCTGAAGTAGCAGCTTCAGAAAGCACTTTAAGAACTTCATTTTCCATTTCACTGCTGTTACACAGTTCTTCCCAAGTCCCTTTAAATCCTTTCGTTCTAGCTAGCTCCGTGAGTTCCTTTTGATTTGGCACAACAAATCCAATTACATAAGAGTGGTAACTGAAAACACACAGAAAGGGTAACTTAGAAAGGAACAAAACAGCATGCACTGTGCTTACTAATGAAACCAATTACCACGGCATTTTATAGCCAACTCTTCACTATTGGAAAAACTATGAACATACATAAAAACCACCATCATACCTACCTTATGCAATGCCTCTTACCACTTAGCACATCTGAGAGCTCTGGCAGAGTTCACTGCTAACAAACCTTATAAATTCTGTGTGCCTAACAATCAGAAATGGTAATGTAATATACACATTTTTAAAAGGAATTTACATTCTTTCTCAATTCTTTGAAATGATCAGTAAATTCTTAGAAACGAGATGAGAAAAGTAAAACCTATAAATTATGTTTCTGAAGAACTGCAGCAGCAAGACAAAATCTTGTGATGTGCTAGGTGTGGTGGCACAAGCCTTTATCCTAACACTTGGGAGGAAGAAGCAGGCAGATCTCTGAGTTTGAGGCCAACCAGGTCTATAGAGTTCAGGACACCAAGGGCTATACAGAGAAACCCTGCCTTGTCAAAAGAAAAGAGGGAGGGGAGGGAGGAGGAGGAGAAGGGAGAGAGAGAGAGAGAAAGAGAGAGAGAGAGAGAGAGAGAGAGAGAGAGAGAGAGAGAGAGAGAGAGAGAAGAAGAAGAAGAGGAGGAGGAGCAGGAGGAGGAGGAGGAGGAGGAGGAGGAGGAGGAGGAGAAGGGGAGAGGAGGGGAAGGGAGGGGAGGGGAGGAAGGAAGTCCTGCAATGATACTCATTTTCTTCAGATGAAGAATTTGATTACCAAAGAAACTTAGTATGCACAAAGACAGGTCTGTTTGAGGAATACAAAAACGGTGTAAGACAGTATACCTGCTGGGCAGAAAGGCGGTAGACCCCACACTAGAGAGGTTAAGGCAGGACTACCATGAATTCAAGGCCAGCCTGAACCTGAAGAAATAACAGCATCATGAAGAAAGGAGCATCTGGAGTTATCCTTTTGTTGTTGTTGTTTGGTTTTTGGTTTCTTTCTTTAACACCTCTGGCTATCCTGGAACTCACTTTATAAAGCAGGCTGGCCTGGAACTCAGACATCTACCTGCCTCTGTTTCTCTAGTGTGCCACCACCAGCAGGTTTGGAGGGATTCTTAAATAAGTAAAAACCAGCTCTGGAAAAATGCTGAAAAAAGCAAACGGCTGATTAAAGGGCAGAGTCACTGATGAGCCATGTACAGGGTGCTAACTAGTCAAATCTAGACAAATATTTTTAAAATCCACCATTTTGGGATGGGAGTGTGGTGCACGCCTTTAATTCCAGCAGCACTTAGGAGGCAGAGGCAGGGGCAGGGGGATTAATGGTGGCTTGGACTACACAGTGAGTTCCAAGACTGTCAGGACTTGTAGAGAGACCCTGCCTCAAAACAAGAATCCACGTCTCCAAAATCTAGAACGTTTCTTGTCCCAATTATTTCAGAAGACAACTATTCCATTGGACGCTCATCCCTAAGTCTACCTCTAAGGTGATTTTCCCATGAAGCCATAACTATGTCAACTGCTACAACAGGCTTCTCGACTTACTTATATATAAGCGACCAGGATCACTGGAGAAGAATTGCTACTTCATTATCATTTCTGCAACTTCTGTTACAGAAAATGTAGTCAGGTCTCATCTCCGATTCCATCACATTTCCCAATACAGCTCTAGGCTTCTAAACTTCCAGGGGCTGTGAGGTTGTGGCTACCACGGCCAGCAGTAAGCATGCTCAAACTGCAGGTCAGAAGGACAGGAAGAAGGCCGGTAGGAAGACACTGCTAATTCCCCTTGCCTCTGATTGGTTCTGCAAAGTTTCCCTGTGCAGACACACAGGTAACTAGGTGCTGAGGCAGCAGGAAGGAGAATTTATTTTCCTAAACTCTGTCACTCAGGACACTTACAGAGAGACAGACGTAAAGCAGCACACAACAGGAAGATGAAGGAGAACACTGCAGAGAAGTACCAGTTCACTAGCTGGAAAGAGGTGGTGGTGGCCATTAAGTCAGAACGGTTTGAGTGATCTCTCAACAGTCCATATGGGTTGTGACTGCTCACTGTATGTCCACCAACTCTATACACTCTGCGCAGACTCCACGGCTTACCTGTTTGCATATGCACAAATGTTATCTATCAGTGGGAGGTTCTTCAACGCCGCCTCTACTTTCCCAAGAGAAACATACTCTCCTGCCTGTAGTTTCACCAGATCCTTTTTACGATCTGCACAGAACAAAGGCAGAAACAATGAGAACAACAGTTAACATCTTAAGCACATATAGATACTGTCACCAAGTTATTTAAAATTTTGATCAATTAAGCATTGATGGATGCCCTAAAGTTGAGATTATATAATAAAATCAGACCCTAATTTTCTATAACTAAATAAATCCTTTAGAGGAAAATTTTACTTAAAGGACATCATCCTCACGGCTTCAATATATTCTACTGAGCAGATATGTTCCTGGCAGTCACTAGGACCCAGCAGGTAAGGCAGCTGTGCGAGACAATGGGCAAACGCATACTACCCAGGGCAGAGTGACACAAAACAGCATCCACACAGCACAGCATCTGTGGATTTGGAAGGGGTTCCTGCAAGTAGGGACTGAGATGAGTTTTGTTGATAAGAGTTGAAAGTATTCTGGTGGAACTGCACTGGCAAGGGCCATTCCATGAAGTCACTGGAGCATAAATGAGGGGGAAACAATCCCAACGAGACAGGGAGGTGCATGATGGCTGTGAAAAGAAACACCCTGAACTGAACTTCCAGCGGCCATTCAAGGCTTTTTAGAATAACAAGGTTTCCCCAAATACATGATGGAAGTAAAAATGTTTGGAGGGGTACAGAGAGGCAGAAAGAGAATCCTCATGAGAGGGTGGCAGAAGGCACAGGCCTGGCCTGCAAACGTAGAAAGAGAAAAAGATGTTGAGACACATGTCTCTTAGCGGTACATGAAGCAGGGATGCAGAGCTCGTGGAAAGGAAGCCTTCCAGTTATGGTGAGGTATGGTGCAGCAATTTCCCACAAGAAACCAATGGCTTTCCATCTGCAGGGAAGAGCCTCAACACTCAGACGTTATGAAGAAGGCTTACGTATGCCTATCTCATCTCTGCACAAACCTATGCAAAGGCTCTGGGACTGCAGTTCTCAACCTGCGGGTCGCGACCTCTGCTGGGAGTCAGAGGACCCTTTCAAAGAGACTGCCTAGGACCTTCAGAAAATAGAGATATTTACACTGTGGCAAAATTATAGTTATGAAGTAGCAAGGAAATAATTTTATGGTGGGGGTCATCAAACATGAGGAACTATATTAAAGGGTCGCAGCATTAGGAAGGTTGAGAACCAGTGGTCTCTAGGAAGTCCCTGATGCACTAGACCCCTCCCTTCTCAGGCTTATGTAAGCAGTAAAGGCTACTAAGAGATACTCTCAGATAATCCAAGCTGCCCAGAGAGGCTCAGACGAACTGAGCTGCCAAGAAGAGACCTCTTCAACTTATCAGTCTGCCAGCAAAGTCATGCAGGAAGCTCATGAGTTCCCACTTCACTCATGCTGGGGTGGACTTTTGCTGATGTCACTTGACTTTGAGTCGTTCCTGCTTCGATGCGCAATCTTTCGCCCATTCACCCACTCCTTAGTCACAACTTCCTGTAAGTCCAATAAAACGCCTTAGTGCACTATGTTGGACTTTGGTGATATCAACATCGACACAAACCATGGAGAATGACTAAGGTTAACTAACAATGATTACAAATCTATGGTCGAACAGCTTTTACAGCCTTATCCATAATGTGTCAAGCTTTAAGAACACTTGGTCCCTCTTTAATATGTTGTATTTTGGGGATAAGAGCCCTTATTATTACAGAGATAAGCTCTTTCACTGTTAAACAGTCTCTCTAAACACAGGCACCTCTCTGTAAAAGGCATTTCGGAAGCACTTACTTTCAAGATAGGATTCAGGGGCTGAAGAGATGGCTCAGCTTTTAACATCATGTACTTAGAGGACATGGGTTCAATTTCCCAGTGCCCACATGGTGACTTACAACCATCTGTAACTTCAGTTCCAGAGGATTTAATATCTTCTTCTAATATCAATACACCATGCACACATGTAATGCACATACATACATGTAGGCAAAACAGTCATACATATAATAAAAGATAATGAGGGAGGGAAGGAGGGAGGGAGGGAGGGAGGGAGGGAGGGAGGGAGGGAGGGAGGGAGGGAGGGAGGGAGGGAGGAAAAAAAGAGAGAGAGAGAGAGAGAGAGAAAGAAAGACAGACAGACAAAGAAACAAAGAACTCAATGGCTCACCAATAATCTTCAGACAGCCATCAGGGTCAAACTCTCCAATATCTCCAGTGCAGAGCCACCGCTGCCCATTTTCATCTTCAAAGAAATCAGTTTGTGTTTTTGCTTCATTTTTGTAGTACCCCATTGTCACATTTTGGCCACCAATAAGAATTTCACCTCTGGGATGTGGTTTATCAGTATTAAAATAGCCACCTGAAAAGCACAAATAAACCATATAGGTATTACATAAAAATTCAAAACTATTAGTTTCTAAGTATAGATCTTATTCTAACCAATTAGAGTCCCAGGATAAATTAAGCAGATACCGTGGCTTAACATTATCAATAAGCTAGCACCAAACTTTCAATCATTCAATAATGAGCATCCACACTTTTTAAGCTACTATTTCAAAAAACTGAATATTCTAAATTCCAGCATCCTTCACCTATTATGTAAAATAATTACAAAGTTTCTACTTGGTCCACATATCATGCTAGAAAAATTATAAAAGAATTGCCAAATATTAAATAATAGAACAAATCCCTTCATAAAAATCACACTAATATATACTTAGAAGCTTGTTCTTTCGGATAATTTTAGATTGACTGAGTTCAAATTTTATTGACTATTTCTAACGTATGCAAAAAACAGATGTTATCAGTCTTAGAATCTTTAGAAAGGAGAGGTATGTCCCGATAGACCACAAATAATCCATCCATATGCTTTGATATGACACAAATATCTCTACAGTGGTTTTTATTTTAAATAAAATAAACAATGAATTTTTATAGAATTAAAGTACAATTTTTTTCCTTAAAAAAAAAAAATCTTCGCTTGAAGCCCTCGGGGAAAAGGAAAATTATGATAATCCATATGGAATAAATGTGATTTTTTTTTCTTCTACTAAGTGAAATTATGACTACTCTTTTATTACATTTATTCTTCTCCCTTCCCATCTCAGCCCTGGTGTATGTGTTGTATGTATGTGTGTGTGTGTGTGCAAGCATGCATATGCATGTACACATAAACCACAGCATATATATAAAGGTCAGTTAATTCGGTTTTACAACCATGTGGGTTCTAGAGATTGACCTCGGGTACTGAGGATCAGAGATAAGTGCCTTTACCTGATGAGCCATCTTGTTGGCCCTCCTAACTTATAACACTATTCATGTAGCACATTGCTCAAATTTCTGCTATCATTTTCACTTTAGGTAACTTGGGTAATAAAATGGTAACCAATAGACTAGGGGAGACTACTCAGTCAGTAAAGAGTTTGCTGTGTAAGAAGACATAAGGTCAACTGCCAAAAATCATATTAAAAAGTCGTGCATGGTGCACAGGATTAACATCTCAGCACTCAGGAGACAGAGACAGATTCCTAGGGCTCACTGGCCAGCCAGCCTAGCCTAACCCACAGTTTCAGAAAACAAGGTAGACATGGCCTCTGAGGAATGACATCCAAGACTGAACTCTAGCCTCCACACATACGAACACACACACATATACAGTAAGTAAAAAACAAAAAATTCTATTCTTAAAAATCAATTCTGAAGCATGCAAATTAAGTACATCTGCTCAGTTCTGTATAAACACAGGTAATCAACAAAATGAATGCTTAAAATTTTACATTCTAAAATATGCAACAAAAGGAACTAGAGTACATTTCTATTTCAATCTTATAAAAGTTAATGTTCTGTGACTAAAATAAGTTTTACCTTCCTCCCAGTTCTTTAATTTGATTTCACAGCAAACTAATGGTGCTCCCACTCTGCCGGTATTGTAGTCCCACACTACGAGGCAAAGGGAGAAAAGGTATTTGAGAACTGTGGTTAACCAATTGCTTCCTTTTCCTAAGTGATTTAAAATGATGATTTTTCCTAAGCCTTGGATAGCCAGCCTCATCCCCAAGAGAATCCTTACCAACAGAAAGTGAGCCACAGGACACATGCTCTTCTCAGCCCAGGGACACTTTTTAAAGATCTGAATTATTACTGAAACTGATTTTACTTGTTATGCAGAGTTTGGGGCTTATTAAGACTTTTCAAACAGATTTTAAGCAAAAGAGTTACAGAAAGAGAGGCCTTCAGGAAGTAAAACACACCCAGGTACATGGGCATAGCCTTCTCTCAGTTTCAAATCGTCTGGAGTCTACATTAGCAACTGAAGAGTCATATGGAATCAGGCACACCTGCTCTACATCCCTGGAATCTCTGCCTATCACACGTCCTCACACATGTAAATGGCTGCCCACATCCTAAGCTGGGCGTCCTATCTTACAGGACAGAGGAGCACAGCAGCTTACACCTATCTACTTCCTTGCTAGATCTTACAGCATTGCAATGCTGACAGTCTCTTCCCATCTTTCCCCGTATCACTATTTCAAGGCTGTGGCATCTCTCACATCATCTTCAACAATCATACCATACTTAAGATTCTACAGTTACAGCTGAAAGCCAAAAGAAAACTCCCAAGATCTTGTAGCACAACCCCAGAATGATGAATTATTAGTACACTGTGATTCTTCATCAAAGATCATTAAAACACCAGAAATAAATCTGAGCTTTGGTACCTAAATGACTAGTTTTTAAAAAAAAAAAACAAAAAACACTAGTCTGTAATTGCTGGGATAAAATAAAAGTACAAAACAATGTTTCTTGCAAAACGTCTTTCCCAGAATATTCAGTTTTTAATATCATATGACAATATATAATACAAAAAGTTCTTGTAGATGAATTAACTACCACTTAATCCAATACATCCTAAAAATATCTATCAACAATTACAGTATCCGAGTTAATCACAATTCTATTATTCAAAACCTTGATTACTCGTGTATTTTTAAAAAATAATTCATAACAAATTGGGAGGGCTACACTATACCCCAGCCTCTGATAGGCACCCAGGGGACATCTCAGATGACAGCACCCACCTTCTGTAATCGTTCCAGCCCCTGTTGATTCCGTGAGTCCATACCCCTGACCAACGGGACAGCAGAAACAGATATTCATGAATCGTTGTGTCGTTGCAGAAAGTGGAGCACCACCACACAACAAAAGGCGAATATTTCCACCCAGTAGCCTTCGAACATTCCGGAAAACAAAGCTAAAAGTACCAATAGAAAATTCCAAGACTTTTAAAGCAGAGTGGTAGTTTGAATAAAAATGGGCAACACAGGCTCATATACTTGAGTGTTTGGTTTCCAACTGTTTCAAATCAGAAAGGATTAGTAGGTGTGCTCCTTCTGGAAAAGGGGCGACACAATGACTAGGCTTTAACGTCACAAAGACCAGCGCCATTCCTAGTTGGCTCCTTGGCTTAGGGTGCAAGCTCTCAGTTACTGATCCAGTGGCCAGCGGGGTGCCTGCCTGCCTGCTGCCATGCTCTCTGCAATGATGGGCATGGAGTAGACCCTCTAAAACTGTAAGCAAGACCCCAATTAAATGCTTTCTTCTATAAACTGCCTTAGTCATGGTGACTCTTTGCATCAATAGAAAAGTAACTAAGCCAGCAGAACGTAGTTTTCCAAATCTCTAACCTCTCTGTTAAATGGAGCTTTTGAGATTAAGTAATGTAATCGAAGTGATACAGCCAGTTCAGATTAGCCTGAGTCACTCTGTCTTAAATATCAGAGGTACACCAGCAAAGAAAATGTCATTTCCTCAGTTATTTTTCATGTAATAGACAGATATAAAATTGGTATACTTAACTGTTTATAGTAATAGATTTCCTTTTTAATGAACAGAGAATTTGCTATCATAAATGCATATTATATGCCACATCTTCAAATAATTTATTAGAAGCAAATTAACTTTCTGCTTGTATCTATTCATTAGAAATTAATGCCAGTTTTATGTACAGAAATCTCTTTTAAAAATCTGTCTAAAAAATCTATCTAATACAAACTTTGAGGTGTTTATATTATAGCTTTAAAAATATGCAAATCATCTGGAAGCAATTTTAAAAAAAAGTATTTCAAATATTTATTTGATGTGCTTCTGAAAAACACTAGCAAAAAGACTGCTTATAACTCAAGTAAAAAGCGAGGAGCAAGGCTGGGAGTGGCTTAGTGGTGCTGCTTGCTTACCGAGACGCACACCCTAGGGTTAGCTCCTAAGCTCTGGAAACTGAAGTTTGTTAAACATTTTCAAAAGGATGAAGACTACATGGCAATCATTTTATTAGTTGTATTAAGGCTGGATGTGGTGGCATACACCTTAAGTCTTATGCTTTAAAACTGAGCTATCCAGTCTCTTAACCTTAGCCCTCAGAAAGGAGACTCTATCATCAAAAAGAAAAAAATTTATTAGACTCTACATCTTCCTAAAATAGATAAAAAGTCTAAAACAAAAACAATACTGTAAAGCATCTGAAAACTATGCTTATATTCTCATAAAAAAATTAAACATATAGTTGAACAGTGGTGGTGCATGCTTTTACTCCCAGCACTTGGGAGGCAGCGGCGGGCGAATCTCTGTGAGTTCAAGGCCAGTCTGGTCTACAATGAAGTTCCAGGACAGCCATGGCTGTTACACAGTCAAACACTCAAAAGGAAAAAATCTTATTTTCACTTTAAAACTTTCAAACTATTTGGTACTCTTTATTAATAGTACAAAAACAGAGATGAAGGATGGGGGACAATCTTTTAAAGCTTTAAAAATAAAAGCTGATAATTTTCACCAATATGCATATCCAAATAAATTTTAAAGTAGTGTTTTGAAACTTACATCATTAAAAATCTAAGTACTATTAAACACAGCAAAATGATAACTAAAAATTTTTCAGTTCTTATGCAGGAAGGATTGTTATAGTCCCTTTGACTTTTCAAATGAATTTCTTAGTACACAGCTCAAAATGGCCTGGAACTTGCTATGAAGCACAGGCTGGCCTTGGACTTTTTTAAGAGGCCAGAAGGCAGCGCTGTTGTCCAGCTCTCGCATGCTCCCACCACCCACCCTTTCTGCAAAACACTGAATCACCTCGGCAGCCCCCAGCCACAGGGGTCTCAGGCCTGAGCCACCGCAACCATGGTGCGTAGGCCTCAATTCCCTGGCCTGCTGAAGGTAACTGGCATGAACACAAAGAACTGGCTTTACTCACCGGTCACACAGTGGAGTACTGCACCCTTTGGCAATCTGTTCCATCTTATAATTATAGGCCAAAATAAACAAGTTTCGTTGGAAACTACTCATTTCATTCACTTTATTCATGACGTTTTTGTAGATCCGATCCATGATTTCCTAGACATATAAATAAGTTCATTAATTATATGAGCAATCTTCATATTTATGTCATATCTATATCATCAATATTCCTAATTATCATGTATATTATGTAGGGTAGTTTTGGGGTGCATGTGCCATGGTGCATATGCAGCTGAGTCTCTCCTTCTGCCATCATCTGGGACCTAGGAATTGAACTCAGGTCCTCAGACTGTGTAACAAGCACTTTACCCACCCCACTTAGCTACCTTACTACCAAGACACTGAGTCACTTTAAAGATAAATTCTATCAGGACTAAAAAATATGAGTAGAATCACAGTTAGTTTTACCACCCCGTCACCTGCGGCTGGCAGCACGTCCTGTGTGCTTGGCATGAAGGAACGGGCAGTTCTTACCGGAACAGCTGCCATCAGGGTTGGCTTCAACATGGATGTGTCTCCTTTGCTTCCTTTTTTTATTTTTGAAGACTACAAAACACAAAAAATAACCTATATATATAAAGATCTTGAACTTAAGCCAGACGGTGCTGATGCACACATTTAATCCCAGCACTGGAACAGCAGAGGCAGGCGGATCTCTGCGAGTTCAAGGCCAGGCTGATCTACAAAGCTCCAGGACAACCAAGGCTACCCAGAGAAATCCTATCATGGAAAAAAAAAATCTTTAACTTAAAAACTTAATGGCATTCTTAGCTCGAAAGCATATGATAAACTTATCCCTTTCAATGTATTTATATTCTAAAATGTCTACTTAAAAATAACTAGCAATATGGCTGGGCAGTGGAGGCACACACCTTTCTCTGTGAGTTCAAGGCCAGCCTGGTCTACAAGAGCTAGTTCTAGGGCAGGCTCCAAAGCTACAGAGAAACCCCTGTCTTCGGGGGGAAAAAACAGCAATAATTTAACTGATTTAACTTGAAACTGATAGGGAAAGAAATGTTAAAAATACTTTTTAGTATATCAAGTCACAGATACTTAATTTACCTGATCTGCTAAAGTCTGTGGTGAAGAGTAGCCAATTCGACATCCATGAGAAAGACATACAAGCTCAGCACTCAATTCTAGAACATGGGCCAGGGGCAAATAGCCAATGTATACATCTTCCTCTCTGAAAGAAATGACAGATAAAAGCAAGGGTCATGGGAGCTCTCTGCCAAAGTGACTACAGCAAGCTTCTAGATACATGGTAGAATAGCTATACACCCACTAAAGCTCCCTGCTGATGGGGCACAGATAAGACAGACAGAAAGAAAAAAAAAAAACATTTCAATCCAAACTACCATCCAATCCAAAAAGAAAGAGAATGTGGTCTGTTGCAGAAGGCTGGGGTTTGGGGGGGGGGGGGGTCTTTTAAACGACAGGAAGCCACTGTGTAAGAGATGACCTTTAGAGTTAGTGGGTATCTACTGTGACTCTCTTAGAACAGATGCCGGTTCTAGGAGCTGGATCCAAAAATAAATTGTAAAGTATAACTTAATATGTAAGAAAATATGTGTACTCATGTATTTTTCAAGAAACGGCCCTGCATTTACGAACATGAAGAACAACTAAGGCAGTCTAAGGGAAAGCACCAGTGGTTCAGGTTTCCCAGCTCTGTTCCCACATCCCGTCCACAGCTAACTGCATGTGTCTCAATGCATGTGTGTCTGAGCAAAAAGGCAACAAAAATGGCAGTGCACCAGCTCTGTCATCAGAAGAATGATTTCATCTCTGAGGTATCATCTTAACTCCTCTCACCCCATCTGGTGTCTTCTACCATGTTTTGCCTACTCCACTCCACTCTCCCCTGATGCCCCAAGAGCACAACCTCAAAATCCAATCAGTTGACTATGACTACCTCTCTGCCCACCAAGGCTGCACGTAGCACACAGAAATGACTACATACACATGGAAGCAAAGCCAACTGACTGAAATAATTTAAACTTAAAGTGTTTACAACCACAAAGTCAGCTGAACCCTGCATCTTTAAAGTACTAAGCCACTGCACTATCATTTTAAAATCACATGAAGGTAACTATTTTAGGGGCAGGAGAGACGGCTCAGCAGTTAACACCTCATGTTATCTCAGTCTGGTTCTCAACACCTATGCTGGGCACTCACAGCTCCAGTTCCAGGGGATCTGATACTCTGGCCTCTGCAGCTTCATTCATGAGCAGGGATAGGGACACACATACACATGTGTACACTTAAAATAAATCTTTTTAACAGTGTTACTATTTTTTAATTAATGTTCTCTAAAGTGTCTACTTTCATAGACACTTGGGAATAACTTAACCATCTACTAAAAAGGCCCAAATGCTTGAATTCTAACAGGTACAAATACAAAGTTACTTTGCATTTTACCATGACATACCCCAGACTTGGAATCCTTCTTGCCATCCCAGTTATAGAAGCAACCATGTTGCTGTGGGAGATCATGACTCCCTTTGGGATTCCTGTGGACCCACTCGTATACATGATTACTGCAATGTCTGAGGGCAACGGCTTGCTGTGAGCTTTGTTTTCTATATTGGAGAAAAGAAAAACACACACCTCTGAGGAACTCGGCTACATCACCAACTTTCTTTTCATTCATTTTTATAATTCAACCAAAATACTCAAACAACAGTCAACACATAAGGAGGCATAAACAACACGGACAAACCGGTTACGTTCATAACATGGTAAGAGTCACAAAGAAAAATAACAACAAGGTGAGATAATAAAAGATGCTGCTCGGATACAGCATCTGGTAAAGTGTCTCTAAAGAGTAATTTTAGTAAAAACCTGAACGAGTGAGCAAAGTAGCCACAAAAGTCCTGGGGCTGGGAAGCCAGTACTTCAAGAAGTAAAAACAAACAGTGGGCATGGTAGCGGATGTCTGCAATTCCAGCACTCGGGACACTAAAATGAGATCTTGAGATCAAAGCCAGCCTAGGCCACAAGGTAAGCTCTGGACCATTTTAGAAACACTCTGTTCTGTTTCAAAAAACATAAAATAAAATAAAGTAGTACAAGTAGTAGTAGTGATGGCAGCTAGAATAGTAGTGGTAATGGTAGTTAGCAGCAATGGTAGTTAGAGTAGTAGTGATAGCAACAGTAGTTAGCAACAGTAATGGTAGTTAGAGTAGTGGTGGTAGTTAGCAGTAGTAATGGTAGTTAGCAGTAGTACTTGTAATGGTAGCTAGAGTAGTAGTGGTAGTAATGGTAGTTAGCCATAGTAGTAAATAACCCAGTACAAAAAAGCCTTAAAGTAGGAATGTGCTTGGCATCTATTATAAGACGAGGAACATGGTAGGACTGGAGTAAACCAGAAGTGACCACAAGTAACAGTGAGCAGCAACCAGGACCACAAGCAGCCTTGGCGGGCACACTGAGAACTGCACTTGGTCACTCTGGGGTCAAAAGAAAGGGAATTTTCAATAGCAGCAGGCCATCATCTGTGACAAAAATGAAATAAAAGAACTGAGAATCCAAAACCTACTCTAGTAACTTAAGAGATAAAAGGGGCTTGAGCTAACACACCTACAAACTTACAAAAATGTTCTCTGCTTCATGAGATGACTTTGTTGGTTACTCTAAGCACCTTAGTGTTGCCTGTCTGTGGTAACAAAACTATAAGCCTAAGGACAGCAACCAACACACTACGGAAAAGGCACAGGACATGGATGAAAGACATCAGCACCATCCACCTGCCTAACTCATCCCAAAACTAATGCACATGTGGACTTCTAAGGAAAATGTTCAAGTATACTTCCCTTCCGTCCTACCTGTCCAGACAATTTCTTAATGATAACCACACACCACATATTTCTTTTTTTTTCTCTAACTAGACATCATTGACCAAAAGTCTCTGAGTGTCCACCAACACCTAAAATTCAACATGCTCAAATATTGTTGTGCCTGTTATACCAAGAATGTCAGCATGATCCTGTCCCTGAGCAGCATCACCAAGTTTCCTACTACTGAGGAAACAATGGGCAGCAGTCTACACTTTCTGAAGCTCGTTTCTCTGGCAGTTATGAATTCTACAGTTTCTACGCCCTGTGTGGGTTCAAAGACAAAAACTCTACAAAGGCAAGTAAAAGTCTGAGAAAGAAGCAAAAAGGAGGGGCTCAGGCTTAGCGGCTCTAGCTGTAGACACACTAATTCTAATTGGGTAAACTTAAAGGTGTTACTTTAAAAATCCACTTCAAAACTTACAGAAAATTGAGTGATGTAGAAGTATTTTAAATTTAAAGCAAACACTACTATATTTTGGTTATTGTTATCAATGCTGTTTTTAAGATAGGGTCTCAGCCTCAGTTTGGTCTTGTACAAGCTACGCAGTCAATGATGATCTTCAATTTTTGACTTTCTTCCTCCACCTCCCGAGTGCCGAGATGTCAGGCATGTGCCCTCATGTCTAGGGTTATGCAATGCTGGGGATCAAATCCAGGACTTAGAGCAAGCTAGGCAAACATTCTGCCAATTGAGTTACATTCCCAGTCCATACTTAAAGAATAATAATAAATGCTGGCATTTTCCTTAAGTCTTTCTTTAAAGGCTAAATAAAGGCATTTGTAGAAAACCCCATTTCTACATTTCAGAGTCTAGGAAACTCTTGTGTCTTGTGATCTAACTCCAGGATCACACCTCTGGTTAGTTCTAGAGAACACAGTGAGCAGAGTGCACATATGGAATGGTGACCACACAACATACCCATGTTGGCCTTCACTCCGAGAGCCTGCACTGCAGTCATGGTGTGTACAATGACACCCTTGGGGAACTCAGACCAGGTTGGAGGCTTCCTATCAACCGTAATGATATGGCGCAGACGTGGGACCAAAGAGACTATATCCTGAAGAAACACAAACATTCACCGTGATATGTTAACCAAGTTCACCACACTGAATGACCAATTGATTTCTTGCCCCCAAAAAGTTCAGTGATGGGGCTGGGGAAGAAAGGAGGGAGAAAGAGAGGGAGGAAGGGAGATGCAGGAGGCGGGGCTACATTCACTGTTCTATAATATTATGCATACTGTTGTTTGATAAAATCCTTATCGAAATGGACATATAATCACAGAATACCTGAATTACATATAGGGAAGCCCCAAGTCCCTCAAAAACATAAGGGGAAGGGAGAAAATCCACTTGTAAATTTACTAAAAGAGAAAAACAAAAGCATGCCTGAGATGGTAATGTTTTCAGGGGAAATTGCCTAAGAAACTAAGAATCATTTTCCTATTATTTCATAAAATGTCTCCCATTTTAGTACTTAAAATCTTCAAGCAAATCATTACTCGGTGATTCCTAAATGAATTTAAAATATTCAGTGGTCTGGAGAGTGGTTAAGAGCACCCATATAGCAGCTTACAATTAACTCCAATTCCAGGGAACCCAATGCCCTCTTCTGGCATTCTTGTAGACTTCTTGGCACCCCTCCCTCCATCCTTCCTTCCCCTACTTCCGCTTTTCTCTCTTCTCTTCTCCTTTCTTTCTCTCTCCCTCGTTACTTCCCTCCATCTTTCTTTTCCTTTCCTTCTTCCTTCCTTTCTTTCAGGAGATAAGATCTCAAGCCCCTTAGGTCCTACTTTCAGCTCCCAATGCTGAGATTCTGTGTGCACGTGTAGGTGCCTACACACGATTCTGTGTGTGTTCCCCAAGCCTTCCCCCACAGGGTGCTGCGGCCTGGAACCCACCCACTAGTTCCACTCACACTGGTACTGGGAGTGTGAGCAGACACCACCACACCTGACTACTTACAGAGTTCGGGGAATCAAACGAAGGTCCTTGTGCTTACAAAGACAAGCATTTCACTTGAACTACATGGTACATATACATACATGCAGGCAAAATACCTATCCACATCCACATAAAATAAATATAAAATGTTGAGGGATCAGCAAGATAGCTCAGGAGGCAAGTGCACTTGTCACCAAGCCTGATGACCTGAATTCAGTGAAATCCACAAGGAATCTCATGGTGAACAGAAGGAGAATTGATTCCTATGGGTTGCCTGTAGAGGGCAAAAAAGCCTTGTGCACACAGGTAGACCCTGGAGAAGTCAGGAAAGTTAAATACACAGCTTACCTCTTCAATGGAATAATGTGCATAGCTGTTCTTCCTGGAACACTAGGAATGATGCCGTAGCTCCCACAATTTATGCTCTCGCTTATCTAGGCCCCTTTTCCCTAAATCCTGGGCACTGTTTTTAGACCATAAACCCCACTCTCATGAGTGATGTCACTTGAGCTTTACAGCAGCCAAAGTGACTTCTGTTATCTTGGGGCCAGGTCAGTCCTGACTCCCATAGACACTATGTTTACCTCAGTCAAGCTCCCTAGACCCTAAATCTTGGGTACTGTCTCTGAGTCAACAGTACTCATACTTGTGAAAGAAATCAGATGTACTTTGGAAGGAATCTCAATATAAAGATGTTTTAAATAGTTGTGCACTTGAGACTGAGTTATGTGAATACATATTCAAAAACTGTGCTGTGCTTAAATGTGACTAAAGTGAAACGATCTAGGCCAGACTCTGGACGTCCTGGTCCAGCACCAGTTACTTATAGTAAAACCCAGCTGAGCCGAATTTCATTCTTGTCTCATCATTTTTTCCCTACCTGCTGTAAAGCCTGCAGAGGAATCAGCACAGCTATCCTCATTTTTAACAGGTATGTCATGGCACATGTGACCACACGTATGCATGCACATGTGCACAGAAACACAAATTCAAAAAAAGTTTAATTTACTTTAAATACACTATGAAACAAGCACAATAAAGCTGTCATCCTTTCAACAGACACTAGCATAGTAGTAATTTTTAACAATTTTTTAATTCTGGTCTAATATATATGAAATCTGCTTTTACGTTCTAAAGATAAAGAACAAAATCTCACAAAGATAACTCAGGATCAGTATGATTCATCAAAGCATTACACACTGAGAGTTAACTCCAGTCCTCACCTTCAGCTTGGTCTGCAAAAGTTCTTTGCTAGTGATGATGTTGGTCACCTCTGTCTCATTTAGTCCATGAACAATGGCTGGACCTCCCAGGGTAGCATACAGTGTAACAACTACAAGGAAGAGGACACAGGTCACACGTGGAAGAAAGGCACAGCTGTTACACAGTGCGCTCCTCTTCCTCTCCTTCCTCTACCTGCTGAGAGTGAACATTCTCAGCATGTGTGCTTCACCTGCACATTCTTCTAGGACTAATGTCACACAAAGGAATTATACCTGATCCTACAATGTCAAAACCTTCCTTGTTGGCTGCTGGAACTAGAATGTGAAAAGAGACAAGTCCAGTGGTTCTCAACTGTCGTAAATCTGTGACCCTTTAGTACAGTTCCTCATGTTGTAGTGACCTCAACCATAAAATCATTTTCATTGCTACTTCATAATTTTGCTGTTATGAACGACAACGCAAATACATATGTAAAGTCTTATGCAACCCCTGTGAAAGGGCCCTCCCTCTCTTCCACACACACCCCAAATGGGATGAGGCCCACAGGTTGAGAACCAATGGACAAGCTGGCACAACAGCACATTGAATGTCAGATCTTAAGTATCACAAGTCAACAAAATAACACATGCCAGGAGTAGTGATGAGACCTATAATCCTAACACTTGGAAAGCAGAGACTGGAGGTCGCCCTTTATTACACAGTGAGTTTGATCACTAAATGAGACCCTGACTCAAAAGGTAAAAAATAAGGAAAAATAGTGTCCATACGTAGTGGTACAGCTTATTCTAGAATCAAAAAATCAAGTATTTTAGGAACACTGAAATCACATAATATAAACCACATGGGTTTCTTTTATGTTTACTTCCCATATAACTGGAAATAGAAATAGAATGATTTTGAAAACAATAATTCTTTCAAAACATTCTCAAAAAAAATGTAAACTCAAACCTTGGAAACAAAAAGGCAGTCCCTATTTTACAAAGTAGAAGAAGCAGGCTGGGTACAGCAGTACATATATTTAATCCCAAGCAGGATTCAGAGCCAGTGGGGTCTCCAGACCAGTCAGGGACAAACGGTGAAACCCTTGATACCTGTCTCAACTAAAGAAAGAAGAAAATGGGCCAGGCAGTGGTGGCGCACACCTTTAATTTCAGCACTTGGGAGGCAGAGGCAGGCGGATCTCTGTGAGTTTGAGGCCAGCCTGGTCTACAAGAGCTAGTTCCAG
Organism: Chionomys nivalis; assembly: GCF_950005125.1. Classification (NCBI taxonomy): domain Eukaryota; kingdom Metazoa; phylum Chordata; class Mammalia; order Rodentia; family Cricetidae; genus Chionomys; species Chionomys nivalis. Next base: position 117,751,728 of record NC_080087.1, read on the forward strand.
GACAGGCTCCAAAGCTACAGAGAAATCCTGTCTCAAAAAAAAAAAAGAAAAGAAAAGAAAAGAAAAGAAAAAGAAATGGCTCAGAGGTTATGAGTCCTTGCTCTTCTTGCAGAAAACCCAAGTTCAATTCCCAGTGGCTAACAATCACCTGTAACTCCAGTTCCAAGGGAATCTAGAGTTTCCTTCTGGCCTCCACAAGGAATGCATGCACCATCACATAAAATAAAAATAACTTAAAAAAAGAAGTCTGCCGGAAGCATCGTTTTTATCTCATGTTCATTTACCATGACAGTTGGCACCAAGGCTCCCTCCCAAACAACCCTCAAGGACTGCTTTGCAGGGTTAGCTGCCATGCTCACCACTCGAATAACTTCAGCAAATACTAAGATTCTTTATAATATAACCTAGTGCTTAGAAATTAACCAAGGTATGATAGGGATGTATTCTAGAAGTTAACTGTAGCTACTAGCAGAAGTGGATTAGCAAAATGGCAGCCGGGTTCAGAAAGGTCCCTGAGAGATGGTAGCCGAGCAGTGACCCTGTAAGCTAGGCCTAGTTTTCCAGATGCAGAAAGACCCCTTAATATTTGACCAGTAATATTTGACCCAAACTGATGCTTTTTGCAAAACAGACAAATGAATAAACAAATATCTGAAACATAATAAACACCCCTCCACTAAACAGATAAAGGAAAAAACTAGTATCAGAGTATCAACCTCTTGCTTAAATACTATTTTAGGGTCAAGTGTGGTGCAGACAACTCTACTACCAGCGCTGGGCAGGTAGAAAGAGGTGGGGACCTCATAGTTCCAGGACAGCAAAGGCTTCATAGAGACTTGTCTCAAAACAAGAGGACAAAAAAGAAACATTATTTTAAAAAGCGTGGTCCATACGTACGCTGGAAGTTATACATAAAACACGCCTGCGCAGCAATCATCCACTCAGCCCTGGTCTCACAGAAGATGGCGATGTTGGTCTTTGGTTTCTGGCCCAACATCTGCAATCCATTTCCAAAGTCAAGGGCTCGAGTGAAGACATCTTCATAGGAAAGCCAATTATAGTGCCCCAGAATAACCTGACAAAGCAAAGTATAAAAAGCACAAATGTCTTTCAACATGACCAAAATGCTAATTTATAGAAAGACATCAGAGCAAATTTCAAACTTCAAGTTATGTGAATATAAAACATATTCACTAATATGCATCTTAAAACTTAGCTTTGTGACACTGTCTGTGACATCCCAAATCCCATGCTAAGCTTTTAACTATGACAGAGGGGGAAGTTAACTTTATTCTTGGTATTTGAAATTATTCAGAATTGAGCTGAAACATCAGGATCTATACAGTTCAAAACCAGCAGAGTTATACAGTGAGGTCCTATTTTTTAACAAACCAAAAAGGGAAGCTGGCATGGTGACACACTTGAAATCTCAGCATTCAACTAGTGAGCGTGAGGTTACATAAGAAGGGGACAGGGGAGAAACCTGGATATGACTGACGGAATCATAAAGGTCAGTTTCCTAGACAAATGGCCCTATACTAATAATTCATTTAGAGCAAAACTTTACTTATTCTCTGCTTGAAAATTCTGGATTTCAGAAACGATGATATGTGGTCTATAGCTAGAAAGTGACCCTACTACCCATGTTCACAGAAATATTTATAGGAAATGAATCTGAATGACTACCCATCATGATAAGCAAAGTACAAAGTCTCTCTACAAGCAGGTGGAGACTGAGTTATATTATTCAAAGACGTCTGATACTTAGCGAGCCTGTAATATTTTATTTGGATTTGTCAGAAGTATAGGTAACAAGTTTACATTAATAATAAGCTCCTTTAAAAGCTGGTTAACATATTGTTGTCTTTAGGGATTTCAACTTAAACACAATCAGGAATTCTCCATTATAAGTAAACCTGAACAAAAACTACAAATACAGCTGGTTTCCAAGCATGGCTGTGTTAATTAATGTCTCAAGCATCTTAAAAACCATCTCAACAGGGACTAGAGATATGGCCCAGAGCCTGCTTTTCCAGAGGACCCTGTTTTTCCAGGCCACAAGTGGTGGCTCACAACCACTTGTAACTCCAAGTCCAGAGGAGCCAACATTCTCTTCTAGCCTCCAAAGACCCTGGCACAAAAGTTATGCACAGACATACATGCAGGCAAACATTCATACACATAAAATAAAAATCATCTGACCATATTTATTTCTAAAACTGCAGCATTCAAGAGAGTTCTCTAAGAGGTTAAATGAAGAAGACGAAGCATAAATGCTGCCCTCTGGTGTCCTATTGAATACAGATGTAAAATTATACTTCTTTAACTGTAGTAGTCCCAAACTCTCACCTTGCTCTGCACCCCCAGGAAAGGTTCATCATGGGAGCTCCAATGACTTCAAAAGGAGCTCTGTGTGGGTGAGAAGAAAGATGAGAATTTGGCCCAAATGTGTGGGAATCGGATTATAGTTACTAAGAACTATAAACTCCAAAGATAAAAATGGGGCACCTGCCTAGATTCTAAATCTAAATGACCAGTACTGTCCAACAATGTGAAAAAAAACAAAACACCTAATATACAACCCAAATACATAAACTCATGTGATGATGTCAGCATCTCACAAAAAAATGAAATTCTAAAATTTAATTCAAGTGCCCATGTCTATAATCCCAGTCAGTACTCGGCTGGCTGAGGGAAAGGACTGCTTTGAGTCTTAGGCCAGCCCAGGCTACATGAGAATTCAGGCCAGTCTAGGCTACAGTGTGAAACCCTGTCTTAACAACGAAGGAAGGAAGGAGGGAGGGAGGGAAAAAGAACTAGCCAGGCCTAGCAGCACAAACTTTTAATCCTAGCACTCAGGAAGCAGAGGCAGGCAACTCTCTCTAGGTTCAAGTTCAAGGCTATCCTAATCTACATTGAGATTCCAGAGCAGTCAAGGCTGTACAGTGAGACCCTGTCTCAAAAAAAAAAAAAAAAAAGGACAAAATAAAAAGGAAACCTGAATCTGTGCTTCATTATTTAAGTCACTGAGTACTGAGTGTTTTAGTTAATTACCTTTCCTATTAGATTACATTTGTGGACACGATTTACCTGCTCATCCTGAAGTTTCTAATCCTGCCTGTATGGCCAACTCAAAACTAAGCTCATTAACGTCACCCATGCTGTGAATGCAGCACTACAGATGTCATCAGCCCACAGTCTAAGACACCCCCTCCCCGGTTACTAATTTTCTCATCCTCTAGTAACTCTAAATGCTTCTTCTTTTTAAATATCCTTCCTCTCTACTTGAAGATGATCATCGTCGCTTACCTCACTAAGTCATTAGAATTTAAACAGAAATTCCTCAACCTTCAACTTCCAAACTTAAGAGCCTATATACACTGGTGCTCACATCCTGCGGTCCACACGGCTGAATGTCCCCGACAAAAGCCAGGCTCTCAACGACTGCTTCAGAAGCTCCTCAAACTTCCACCTCCACTGCACCTTCTGTTTTCACTTGCTCAGCAGGATACCAAACAGGTAGAGCAAACTTAGCAAGCCCCGAGCCAAACACTCTCCCGCTTCCTCTCTTTATCCATCTTCCTATGGTAGAGGACAGTGCACCATCCGCCCAAGTGCTCCACACAACTCAAGTTACTCACCTTTACATCCTCAGGCTCATTGCTAGATCTATCCAGAGTCTACCACCTTTACAAAGTATGGCCTGAACCCAACCACCTCTTTCATGTCCATTACTGTCATGCCAGGCCATCTTCTCCACAACTCATACCACTCTTAGCCTCCTACACACACATGAACACGGTCCTTTACTTCCCTTACTTCAGATGCAGCCTCTGCCCTTCCAGTAGCACTGAGGCCCAGAGGGACTGGAAGTTTTCTAAGCCTCTGTGTAATCTGCAAACCCCCTTTCCAAACTCACTTCCTAAAGCACAACCCCCATCCTTTCTGTTCTTCGGAAATGCTAGAATAAGGGAAGGAGGACCTTATATGATTCACCCCATGAACCTCGCTCAGATGAGCTCATTCTTGTCTGGGACCCACTACTCTGTCCTCCTGCCCAGAGGTTCTTTACCCCACTTTGCTAGATCCTGTTCAGGTCTCACTTAAACACAACCTATTCAGGCAGGCAGTCCTTAATCACCAATCTGTTTTCACACTGTGGATGGCCTTTCACCCTCTGGTGCCAAAAATGTAAGACCCATGAAAAATTACCCAGTGTGCCTTATTAGTGTTAAGACACTCAGTGATGGTTCGCTTAACGTGTGGAATAGCTGGAGCCATAACCTTCGCTCTCATCACCATTCAGTCACACAGGGTTTGCTATAGATGCAAACAGGTTCAGCATTCCTGGCAGCACAGTTCTCAACAATTCTCAGGCCTCCTCATTTTAACCTTCTTAAGCATTCGACCAGTGAGTTATACATCCCCAATCCTCATAGAAACCTTGGGGTCACCTTGTTTGTTCATACTTGACTATTTTTTTTATTCTGTCAAAGGAGTGACACACAATATCACTGTGCATGTCATAACATCAATTATCATTCAGAGCCAGGCGGTGATAGCACATGCCTTTAATCCCAGCACTTGGGAGGCAGAGGCAGGCCAATCTTTGTGAGTTCGAGGTCAGCCTGGTCTACAAAAGCTAGTCCCAGGAGAAGCTCCAAAGCTACAGAGAAACCCTGTCTCAAGAAAAAAAATTATCATCCACAGCATCCTGTCTAAAAGGAGTACAACTACCTGGAAAAAGAACATTAGTATTTTAGAGTTTTTCTAAGAACATAAAAAATGCAATGCTTTGATGACAGTGTCTTGCACCTCAAAAGACAAATAGTAATAGCATACAGAAATTATTAAAATAAAAGCACACCAATATTTAACCACTTAGACCTCTGGTCTAGTAGAAATCAAGATTTCAGGTAGTTTTAGCTACGAGGTTCTTGGTTTTTATCCTCATTTAATATCTAGAACTATTTCAAAATTACACATTTCCTGTCTTCTTCAACAAAGTATGCCTGGCTTTCTTTAACCTACACTTGTGTGGTTTGGGACAGGCAGTTAAGAAACAGAAAGTGGGGACAGCAAGCACAAAAGGAAAAGCCACAGGAGAGTGAAGAAAGAACAAAGCACAGATCCCAGGCCACAGAACCACTACTTTTCATATGAATTAGGATGTAAATGTTCCCACAAGTCAGGAAACGAGGAGGGGCATGTTTAAACAGGGTTATACTACGTAGTGCTGGCTGGCCTGGAACTTGTGTCTATCCTCTTGCCTCTGTCTCCTTCCTGAATGTTCGATCATAGGCTTACAGGGAGTGTGAACCCAGTCAAAAGGGGAAGGATGTTCTCTAATATTTTTGTTTGGATTTATTTGGGGATGGGGAACCACCTGAGGATTGAACCTAGAGTCTTGAGTGTAACAGGCAACTGATCTACCACGAAGCTGTAACTTCAGCATTTTTTTTCCTTTTTTGGTGCTTTGAGACAGGATCTTGATAGCCCAGGATAGTCTTGAACTCATATCACACTGCCTCAGCCTTCCCTGCTAGGACTGCGACCACACGTCACCACGCCACTTTCCAAAAGCAAGCATCATAACAAGCCGGAGTGATAAAAATGTGACTCTGAAGAAAGACAACACAAAAGCCAGCATTGAGAAATAACAAAGAAGGAAGCTACATTAGCTGACAAAGCCCGCTCGCTGACTTTCACGGTAACTCAGATGTCAGTGAAGTCTTCCATAACCACTGGCAGCTACATAATCCCTCATTCTTTACCCATATTATATTCTATGCTGCTGCTCCCCAAAGTAAGGACACTTTGAAATATTAATGCACACAAGCTTCTCAAACTGAAGGTTATCTTCAAATGCGGTAACTATTTCTAATGAAAACAAGTCACCAAAAACAGGTCTTCTGTCTACTGTAGTAGCGCAAACCAATGCAATCAGGGAAGTAGGAGGATCAAGAGCTTAATACCAGCCTGGCTGCAAGAGACTTTAAAAATAAATGAACAAATATAAGCCTTCTGACCTCCCTCTGCTGTTTGGCCAGTAGGAAAAACTAAGTTGTGTGACCCATTCCCCGCCATGACAGCTGCTGGTCATGACACAGGACAATGGGTGACAAGAACCCAGAGCGTGTGGGCGGGCGTACGGCTGGCTCCTTAACTCACTCTCTGGCTTGCAGTCCACTCCCACAGCTGCCACACAGCCCAACAGTAACATGGGTCTCAGCTATACTCTGACACAGACAACAGACAGTAGATTTCATTTGTTATACATACAAAACCTAAAAATTAACTCTAGGTCCCCAAAACAGCTAATTCTAGACAAGAAAAACAGAATGTTTTGTCAATCTATATATAGATTCTGAACAAACTGATAAACTACAGATGCAAATTTCACAAGTACTAATAATAGGCATATCTTCTAACATAAAGAATTAAAGGTAACATGCCTTGGCTCAGTGGTTAAGAGCATTACCTGCTCTTCCAAAGGTCCTGAGTTCAATTCCCAGCAACCACATGGTGGCTCACAACCATCTGTAAAGAGGTCCGGCGCCCTCTTCTGGCCTGCAGGCATACACACAGACAGAATATTGTATACATAATAAATAAATAAATATTTAAAGGTACATGCCTTTAATCCCAGCATTCTGTGGAGGCAGAAGGTGGGTGGACCTCTGAGTTTGAGAGCAGCCTGGTCTACATAGAGTTCCAAGACAGCTAGGACTACACAGAAAGAGACCACAATTTATAAATAACTAATAGACAGACAGACAGATGGGTAAATAAATAGGAAAATGATACAAATAATTGTTTTTTTTTCTCCTCTCCTATAATCCGTAGTTAGCTACAGAGTATGAGTTTTGGAGATGAAAGGCCTGAGTTCAAGCCTCAGCTTTGCCACTCAGCAGCCTTAGGGTCCTGAGGTAAGTTAGTTACCTAACTCATCTGTGTGTCAATGCTCTGGTCTTCAATAGAGACAGCATCATCTAATCCACAAGGTTACTTCCAGGTTGAAAACAACTTGGTACTAATTAAAACAGCCTGGCTCATAAATACTAATGCCACAGTCATTAAATAACTTTTCTAAAGCCACAAGACTAGTAAGTGGTGAAACCAAAATTTAAACTTGTGGTCTGGGTCTAAAGCCCATGGTCTTAACCACAATATTTCTGTCTGTAAAGACAGCTCATCTCCGTTTCAAGCCAAGATTCTCTACAGTAGTAAAAACAAAAAGTTAAACCATGCAACTGCCATAACCAAAGTACCAAGATATAAACACCCACTGTGAATCCCAGGAAAACCAAAACAAGTGACATGGTGCCAAGCACTCTAGAATAGGGCTCCCCACCCTAAACTATCTAGATGTTTTATCGCAAGCCATGGAGATGTCAGGTTCAAGAGCACCACACCAAGGCACATTCTCCATGTCTTCCTAAAAAATAAGTCAAATCGGTGGAAGTGAGGACAGAGGGATGAAAGAGTCTAGGGCCCTAGATGGAGACTTTCTACTGCAACACCAGCAGAACCCAGCTGCAGGAGACTACACTTCCCATAATGCTAAGTGTGTACACGGAGAGAAGACTTGTGGGTACAAGTATGAAGGGACTCAAGGCAGCAGACATCATCTCACCTTTTTAAAAATTTTTCCATTTGGTTGAATTTCATCTTCCTCATTCAAAATTTCACGCGTTCCCAATAGTCTCTTGTCCTTAAATTTATTTTTTGCATACAGAAAGACTTTATCAAGTGTATTGCAGCCAGGGTACAAAACTGAAGCCAAACTGTCCAAGCTGTCAATAGATCTGTATGCAGAATCCGGTTCTGAACTGACAGACTTTGCTTTAATTTGGTTTGATTTTTCTTGTCTTGACTCACATAAAAAGTAAAATGGAATGTATGTTAAAATAGTATAGACGTATATTACAAAACGTATGAAATATAAAAGTATAGGATTGATGGTCTGTTTTAGCTTCATGGTAGATGGTTTTGAAGACGCGTGGTTATTCATAAGTGTTCAAAAAATAGAATTAACAGATTTCAACACGAACCTACAAGAAGAAAAAAGAAATAGATTAGCTCAAAATCACTTTAAAAGAAAAACTCTTCAGTATTAGCTAGGCAACTAGAGTTGTCTTTGGGTCAGAGTTAGTATACTGGCCCTCTGTAATATCCTACATTTAAGAAACCTAATTTGTACCATATATCTACTAACAATGGAATTACATGGAAATTCTCCACATACTGTGAGCAAAGGTAGCCTTTCCAATCCAGCCTCAAGTATCCACAAATACTTCAAGTGGTGAGGACAATGAGAAAGAGGAAAAGAAACCATACATTTGCCTGCTTCGTGGTCTCAGGTTACACTGCATCAGCCCCTGTAAATACACACTGCCTATTTCCCAGTAATTTCTACCTGGACTCTACGTAGTAACACTGAACTTAACTGGCAAACACGCACACTAGATTTTATTTTCCATAGTAGTTCTGAATATTGGTCAGTTTTTGCAGACCAAATTATGAAGCAAGACAACAACGAATACCATTGTGTCTTTGTTTTAAGATTTATTCATTTTATACAGTGTTCTGACTGCATGTGTGCCTGCATGCGAGAAGAGGGCACCAGATCTCAGTATAAATGGTTGTGAGCCAACATGTAGTCGCTGGGAATTGAACTCAGGACCTCTGGAAAAGCTCTTAACCTCTGAGCTATCTCTCCAGTCCCTATTTATTTATTTATTTATTTATTTTTAACATATAAATTGTGTGTCTTTAGCATTTACCAATTCCCTGGTTGTCATTGGTAAAGTCATTATGGAAATCAGTATGAAGAATTCTCAAAAAGCTAAAAACCTACCATATGACCCCAAAGGACTCAGCATCCCACCCCACAGATACTTGCTCAGCATTTCCACTGCCACTCTATTCACCATAATCAGGAAATGAGAATAATCTAACTTCACCCAGAATGAATAATATGTGATACATATTCACAACACAATCCTACTAATATGTAAAGGACAATAAAATCATAAAATTTTCAGGTAATTGGGTGGGACCAGAAAATACACTGAAGAGGTAAGCCAGATCCAGGGAGACAAGTATCACATGTTCTCTCTATTTATGGATTCTACCTCTGAATCTGTAGATATGAGTATATAACCTGGAGTAACCACAGAAATCAGAAATCAGAAGAGACCATGAGGAGGGGCATTTCTCTGGTGGGGGAAATAGAAGGGCAAGGAGCTATAAAGGGAAAGATGGGAAAACTGGGAGGAGGTGGCTTACCTGGAAATGTAAAGGGAGGGAGAAAGGACAGGTTAAAAAATAACATAATGCTTGCACGCCATGGGGAAACACTTTGCTAACAAATACATTTAAAATATATGTATAAGTATGTGTACACATACATACATACATACTTTGAAGCTATGCCACTTGAGATGATAGTGCTCTCCCTAAGAGTCATATACTACCTAACAAAAACCCCAGTGTCAGGCAGGGGAAAACTTCAAGTTGGTCAAGAGAGTTGAAAAGACTCCCAGTAATAAAAGCTATTGTCGCTGGTTTGGTAGTCTTCCAGAACAGAGAGGCAAGATGCTATTGCTAAAGACACCAAATACTTGAGACACAGGACTCAGAAGAATCAAGCTGAACTGACCTGGAAGCCGCCTGGCTGAGGACTAGCTCTCACAGCATCTGAGGGTGCTACGCAAGCAGCCAAGGGAGAAGAGTCATCAGCAGTCCCGCTCAGCTGTGATGCCTATGAACCACAAGGGCCAGCAGGGAAATACCCTCAAGGGTAAAATAGTGATACAAACTTGAAGCAACCACAACTGTCTAACTGAACTTTAAGGCAGCTCAGTAGGAAGGAATTCATGCCTGGCTGTAACCCTAGCCAACTACCTGTGGCTTCAAGTTATGGAGCCTGAAGGAGAACATAAACATACTACTGCTGCTTTCCTAACCCAGCATAATTTCTAACTGCATTCTAAACACGTATCCTTGTACCCACGGATAAATGTAGTTTTTGCCCTTCATCAAAGAAGCTTTTTTTGCTGCAGATGGACATGGCTACAGAAACCACAACTGGTTAAAATGCAGACAACTGACTCTGCAGGATACAATCCCAACTGATACATCTATAACACAAGCCATACACCTAAGGCTCAGGGGACACACAGAAGAGTGGACAGAAGACTAGGAGCCTCTGGACATCATCTGTGAGATGCCTTCTAGATATGACAGGAAAGCTGTCTTAAAAATACTGCAGCTTAAATGGAACCTGTACAATCTGAACAGCAACTGACATGCCAGTGTGAACTGTGAAAATCTCACAAGGCCCTACCCCTAGATGAAGAACTGCAGACAAGTAAAGGCTGCTGAGAAGACCAAATCAGTCTTCTCCAGAGAGGAGGTCCTTGATAGATTATCCAATCCCAAGTGCCCAGTCCTAAACAACTGTGTGTGTGTGGACGTGCTCGCACACGCAATACTAAATGGACTCAGCAGGAGCTCCCCCCCTTGTAGATCATGGATTTGAGTAGGGAACACGGTAGAGGTGTTTAGAGAAGGAAGGGTGGAAATGATGTAGATACAATACTTGCATATAAATTTTCAAAACATTTATAGTAAGGGAGAGAGATAGTCAGTCAACCTAACTTACAGAATAAAAAAGATAGTTTAGCTAAGCCGGACGGTGGTATAAGCCTTTAATCCCAGCACTTGGGAGGCAGAGACAGGCAAATCTCTGGGAGTTTGAGGCCAGCCTGATCTACAGGATGAGTTCCAGGAAGGCTCCAAATCTACAGAAAAACCTTGTCTCAAACAACAACAACAACAAAGATACCCAAACCTGCTACATTCCACTAGTGGGAAGTCAGAACTCTCTACTGCACTGGATTCCTCACCAGGCTTCCCACTAGTAGTACGTAGCACTAGTGCAAGGCTGATATTTGTTCTGTTGTCAACAATCATTGCACAGAATTATGAAGACCAGTCCAGAGAATATGGATTTTTGTCCTACAGTGGGTGGGTATCGTCTGGCTATCAAAGCTTCTATACAGGTAAATGGAGTAGCAAGAAAATAAAATTGTCTTGGTAGTCCCAGAACATCACAATAGCAAAGAACAAATATATCCTAATAACTCCAAAAAACAGAATTATCTAATGTGGTGGTATGAGTAAGAATGCCCCATAGGCTCGTTTATTTGAAAGCTCAGTCACCAGGGACTAGAACAGAAAAGATTAGAAAGATAAGGAGGTGTGGCCTTGTTGGAGGAAGTGTGTCACTAGGGGTGAACCTTTATTTAGGTTTCAAAAGCCCATACCAAGCCCAGTATCTTTCTCTCTCCTGGCCTGTGGGTCAGGAGGTAGCTCTCAGCTGCTGCCCTAGTGCCATGAGTGCTGCCATGTTCCTGCCAGGCTCCCACCATGAAGAAAATGGACTAAACCTCTGAAACTAAGCTGGCTCCAGTTGAGCTGCCTTGGTCATGTGTCTCTTCTTTCATAGCAATAGAACACTGACTGAGACAGCTAGCTACTCCCTTTTAGACTTAATTTTAAATGTTTTTATTTAACGAAAAAGCTTGGTCCTTCACTACCTCTGAGGTTTTCTTCAGTCATCTGCATTCTATAGACACTGAAGAATGATCCAAAACAAGGAAGTGGATGCCTTGTGTACCACACTGCAGACTCACTCCCATCCCCGATCCAAAACAAGGAAGTGGATGCCTTGTGTACCACACTGAAGACTCACTCCCATCCCCGATCCAGCATAAAGTGTTAGAACTAGTAAGGACGACAGCTACCCTGATTTGCTAGTCCACGTACAATTTCCCAGGATGTAGAACCCTCACTACTGAAATGGAGGAAAAGTCCCACGCAAGCAGTGATGAACAGGTTGGTTTATCTATAGTTAATTATTTCCTGGAGTCAGCAAAATAATGGTGACCTAAGCTCTACCACTAATTAGGTTTGGTCTTTCATCAAGAAATAACTTTTTGTACCTGATTTCACCCATCTGTCACCATTTATCTAATGCACAAAATTAAAATAAGGATAAATGTGAAAAGCAGTAGGCACAAGCAGGGCTCTGGGAAAACACAAAGGCATCATGAAAAGTGGCCAATACAGAGCTAAATTAAGTAGAGTTCAGTTTCATGCATAGTTAACACAACATATAGGGGAAAAAAACATACAGAAACTTGTTTTATTTAGATGTCACATTGCTGTGAGACAATGGTCTTTTATCCTGTCACTTGTATTATTTTAATAAAATGCTGACTGACCAGTAGTCAGGCAGGAAGTAGAGGCAGAGGAGAATTCTGAGAAGAGGAAATGTCAGTCTGCAGTCGTCACCCAGCCACAGAAGAAGCAAGACGAGAATCCCTCGCTGACAAAGGTACCAAGCCATGTGGACAACACAGACAAGAACTATGGGCTAATATAAGTTATCAGAGTTAATAAGAAGCCTGAACTAATAGGTCAATCAGTTTATAATTAATGTAGGCCTCTGTATGTTTAAACGGGTGTGGGACCTGGTGGACAGAAACCTCAGCAACATCACATGACTGACTTAGTACTATTGCTGACAGAACTATTTTGATAACAAGTTTACAAAACCTCCAAAAGACTTGTTCCTTTTAGAGCAATGGTAATAAGGACTTGGTTTAACGCTGGCTCCCATTTACTCATCATGGAAATATGGTATGTCACTAACATCCTAAAGCTCCAGGTTCAAGTCTAAAGCTAAACAGACAATACCAAGTACTCCAAAAAGCTCCTACTAGAAGCAAACAAGAAAAACATGGGACAATCCCTACACATACTGCAAAATGCAATACATCTGCTAGCAAGACTTGATTTTCACCTATAAAACTACAAATCCCATAGTCTAACTTTACCTTAAGTACTTCTCACACCTCGCTCATCCTGAAACACTGAAGTCTGTTTAGCTTCATGCTTAAGCACTTAGGCTATGAAGCCAAATTCCAGGCTTGACTCTCAACAACTTACTAAAAATGCCACCTAAATTGTTTCTACTTCTTGTTTACAGGAGTGAAGAATTCTTTTATCATGATGTCACTATGAGGATTAAGGCATTAACATATTTCAAGTCTGTTGCACAGATCAAGGTGATCTCAGCCAGGCTTTCATCAATTTGCTTGCCACACTTAAGCTTCTAGGTTCATACCAGAGACTGAAGTCCTATCTACCCATGAAGTACCTTATGAAATGAAACAGTCATCAGAAGAAGTCACTCACTCAAGGGAGAGCCAGTGACAGCATCCTCAGCAGCAGCAACACTTTCTATACGACTGAGGTAAGGGTCCCAGCCAAGCACCACACACTAGGAAAGTCAGATAACCCAGAGCCTAAGTGCCCAAAGGTGCCCTTCGCCAACCATTCTCAACAACAAATCAGACTTGGTTTTACAAAGTAAATAAAGTAAATAAAAAGGAGCTAATTTATTTAATATATACTCAAGGTTACACAACAGTAACCTTTCCTATGTCTAGTTCATAGTACACTAGATTTTATAGCACACAACTATGAAAACAAGTGTTGAAAGTTACTTTCTAGACCTCACAGCAATTCCACAAGTAGAAAATGCATTTAGAAATAATTCAACACAAATTTTGACCAGTTCTACTTATACAACCTTCTAAACTACGGCCCTTTAAGAAGTCTCCTTAGGGTCCAGAGGAAGATATGACAGAACCCCTAAAGTGCTGTGGTCCACTCCACTGCCTTGGCTGTTTCACTGACTCACTCACAACTCTACACACACACACACACACACACACTTGCTCACCCCAGGAAAATCTATTCCTACTGTTCTAATTTACTTTTCCAACCCACAATCTAATCTTCATACTATATCCAAAGGAAGTGGTCTGAAGTTTTCTCCATTCAAAGATGCAATTTTATATGAGGATTTGATTAAAGGGAAGGGAATGAGGAGGAATGGCACAAGTCCAACTATCTTTGTATTATCAAATGTAAAAGCAGAGTGACTGGAGCTGGGTACCCACATCCCACTGACAGCGATTGTGTTATCAGTAATGTACCAACCAGCCAACGACTGAATGTCTTGTGTAGTAACACAATAATGACTAGAACGATGTACTTTGTATGCTACTTCGTATGTACTCAATCATTTTCTGCAAGTGAGAGCCAGACATATAACATATATACATTCATATACACATATATACATACATTCGCCACCCCCAGATCATTTGCTGCTAGATTACATGACAATCCAACCGTTTGTCTTAACAATTCCAGATCCAGAAATAATACATTCAGTATTCCACGAACCCAGTCCATTAAAGTAAACTGCCTAGTTTTTAGGTAAAGGCTGTTTTAAGTAAATAAATAACCTCATTTTTGAACTTTCTTTCCTAGAAAAATAACAAGAGCGTGGAGGTGGTGGCACTCGCCTTTAATTCCAGCACTTGGAAGACAGAGCCAAATGAATCTCTGAGAGTGCAAGGCCAGTCTGGTCTACAAAGTGAGTTCCAGGTAAGCCAGAACTTTTGTTACACAGAGAAACTCCATCTCGAAAAATAAAAAATAAATAGAATGATGTAGAACCCGGCCAGTTTGCGGATTTAAGCCACACTGCAGGCTCGGATTTCAAGCTCCTCCGTATCCACCTACCACTCCAATTTCGTCCTACTTAGACTACTCTGTTCCACCTCCCAGACCTCATCTCAGCCCTAGCAGTCATTCCCTCTCCCTTACTGGGTTTTTTTTTTTCTCGTACCCAGAAAATATACAAACTAAACATCTTTATTGTGTAAGAGAAGTCTCTAATAGCTTCAAACATCAATGCTCATGTCAGGTCTAGTTCGAATTCTACAAGTCTAATAACCAGGCAGTGGTGGCACATGCCATTAATCCCGGCACTTGGGAGACAGAGGCAGAGGCAGATGGATCTCTGTGAGTTCTAATCCAGCCTGCTCTAACAAAGTGAATTCCAGGACAGCCAGGGCTACACAGACAAAGCCTTTTTAGAAAAAAAAAAAAAAAAAATTGTTCAAGTCAGAGACAGCTTAATGGGTAAAAATATTTGTCACCAATACCTGTCAGGCTCTATCTTGGGAACTTTCAGGACGGAGGGAGCTGTCCTGTGAATTCCACAAGAGGGCAACAGCATGCACCAATATGCACACACACAAATAACAAGTCTTTATAATGTTTCTGTTACTACTTTCTGGGTACAGAAGAAATAATTTTTATTTAATACGGAATTGCTTAAACGCAGATTTTCAAAACCATACTTTCTTCATAAGCAGTCCAGTTCTAGCAATCCTATCCCACCCTTCTCTGACCATCAACGCCTCCATTTTCTTGGACATCTCATGGACTTTCTGGCTCTAATTCATCTCTGCAACCCAAGTGCTGCCTTCTCCTCTCCCTTCCACCGCCATGGCACATCCGTGCCTCTCTAGTCTGTACTAGCCGTTCTTCTACCCCACGGCCTTCCCCAGTCTCTATCACCCACATTCTGGAAGGTAAACCCCATGACTTAACATCACTACTTTAGACTAAGCCACCCTTTATTCACTCCATCCCTTCAAACAGCTATCTTCTCTACTCATTTGGTGTTGATCTGAAAGTAAAGAGAGTATCTTAAAGACATAAAGTTATCATTTGCTAATGCTCAAGCACCTGTTGCCGATGGGCATGTGCCCAGTGATGGAGTGCACACCCTAGCCCTTGTGAGGTCCAGCTGCTGGAGGATTTCATACACCATTGGACAGGGCCATCATAGCTACTCGGAGGATTTACAAATCTCCCTATTTTTCTCCTCCCAACTTGAATCCCAGTGCTTTTTAGACAGCTCCAACTGTCCCAACTCTGATGTCACCTCTATGAAACCTATCAACTGCTTGTAGTCTTTCCCTCTAAGAACCCAATACTTTGAATAGATCTCTACAGATTTTGCTTGTTTCCAACTACACTTGAAATAAGTGGGGATATTAATGAGTCAGCTATGAAATATTTAGACCAAGAAAACCAGAAAACATTATATACCATGTATGCAATAAATGTTTATAGTTTAACTTTTTGTTGTTTTATGAACTTATTTCCAACAGTAAAACAAGAACCATCACATGAAAATAATAAGGAATTTTGTGTCTTTGCTTCTGAAAAACAGGCTGGAAATCTCAAAGAAAGTAAGGGGTTTTTCTATAAACTCACTCAACAGTCAGGCAATCACTAAAGGGTTATCACCTACATTGTCCTGTCTTCAGATCTTTCAGTAGAATATAGGATATTGCTAAGTATGGTGGCTACTGAAATCAGAACATCACTGAGTCTGGCTTAACCAAAACACTCAAGAGGCTAAGTAGTTTGGGGAGAGTCATTTTGTGAAATTATATGTCACACTAAGAATAACAGATGAATCTCTGTGAGTTCAAGATCATCCTGGTTGGTGTACATAAGTTCCAGGGCAGCCAGTGTTACATAACCTTGTCTCAAAAAAAGGGGGTGCTTTCTTCTTGGCTACATAAATGCAATCACCAATAAAATGTAAGTCACCCTCATGGTAAGGACACAAGAATGAAGGACCACCACTTAGAAAGCCAGTTGTGATTTTTATTAAGAGCAATGAACTTACCCAGTATTTTCACTTCTAGGAATCTTTAATAAAAAAAATTCCAAGTTTTCCATAGTCATTTGTAACAGGCATTCAAATAGAAATAAGCAAATACACAGTAACACTGTGACACATACATTCACTAGATTATTATATAGCCACTAAAAATATTTCAAACATCTATTAACATGGTAATTGCTTGTGACATAATGACAAGGAAAAGTAGGCTGAATATTAAAGATACACAATATAGTTTCACCTGTTAACAAACAATAACACCAAAGTATCAGCAGTGGCCATATTGGGGGATGAAGAATTAGTACTGATTTTTAATTTTTCATCTTCATGTTTTTACACATTTTTTATTTTTCATATAGAACATAATAAACAAAGAAATATGTATATAATGATTTCTACACATTCAGACAGGAACAAATTTTATATACTAAAAATCACAAATTATTGAGCTAGTATATGACCTTTTTAAACAAGAAACAAAACCTGGAAAACCCAAACACTAACTTGAAATGTGGTTCCTGATGATCTCAGCATTTAAAAGAAGCAGAGGCAGGTGGATCTATGCGAGCTCCAGGCCAGCCTGGTCTATAAAGCAAGTTCCAGGACAGCCAGGGTACACAGAGAGATCTTATTATAAGTAGATAGGTTGGGGGGATGAGGGGGGCTAAAACAGAAAAATAGCTACAAATTTAAATCCAGAGTTTTAGTACAACGGAGTCCAAAACACTGCTCAAAACTTAAAAGCACGCAGTAAAATCCTCATTCTCCTTTATTCTTCAGATCTCTTGCCAAGTGACTGTTTTACTTCCTATCATCCATCCCTCCTGCCCATGTTCACTCTGACTTCTACAAGCTGAGGTCTTTAACTCTCACCCCATCAATACATATCAATACATCCAGCAAGCACACTGCCAGCTTGGCACCCACACTCCTTTAACATAGACATCAGCACACCTAAACCCTTTACAAGTCTTATTTCCTCTACAATGCCTAAAAGAAGAAATAAAACATAATTTCAAATGTCTATGCAAAGCATTTAAGGCCCTCCACAACTGACTTCTCAATACTCCCAATTCCCTGTCACACTTTATTCTTAAATTCTAGTCACTTCCATCTATTTCACTGTGTTCGCCAATCTCTAAATTTGTTCACTTTGCCTGTTAACTCTTCCTAGAATACTTTCGGGATTGTTTGTTTTTTTAAGCCAAGTTCTCACTCTCTAGCCTCAAGTAAATGATCCTTTTGCCTAGGCCTCTCAGAATGCTGGATTACATATAGGTGCCACTACATCAGGAACTATTAATTTAATATCTAGAGTAATTGAGCAGTCTTTGCTGCCCATGATTCCTCTGCCCTATCCCAGCCTGAACTTCTGTCCACTCACTGATCCCTCTTTAATCCTAGGACAGGACCTACATAGGTACTCTAGCTTATGGTAGTCATTTTTCCCATTTCTGACTTTATCACATATCTCAAAATGGAATAGAAACTCTTTACTAGATAAAAATGTCTTATTTCTACAATGTGGCTGAACTACACAGTGTTCTGCCAATTAAGTAAATGTCCGTGAAGCACTATGAAACAACCAAAAGAAACACTCAAGGATCCTTGTCCCAGGAACCAAAATGCTAGTCCCCTAGCAGTTCAATCGGCAGAGCCTGCCTTCAGTTGTTTTTGCTGCTTTTTGGAGAGACGCTTCCGATTGCTCTGTAGGACAGAGAGGTCGGACCTTGAAGAAGAATGGTAGCCCACATTTTCTGCTTTTAGGGGCTTAATGATATGGCCTAGTTTGGTGCCAACCTTGGGAACTGTCAGCTTTTGGAAGGCCCTCTGGGTGTTCCATGTGTACCCAATAGGGTTCTGGATAGTCCTTTCAAACTGCTGGTGGTGGGTGAATGGGTGTGGAAGAGTGTGCACCTGATGAGCTGCTGCAAGGATATTGCGCTTCTCATTGAGAATCACATTTGGCAAGTTCTTGTCTTTTCTTGGAGAACTTTCAGGAGCTTTAATAAGAAAACGGCGTCTCTTCTTGGCACTAGGCTTCAGGCCCATACCAACCCACTCACCCCATCCAGGCAATGTCAGATCCAAGTCCTTTGGCTTATTTGCCTCGACAGCTTCCCTTTTCTCTTTTAAGAACTCTCTGATGACATCATCCCCAGCAAAAGCTTCCTTTATGATCTGCTTGTGGTCTGTCTCCACTTCATCTTCCAACTCCACTACTGTGGGTACTGCCAAGGATTTCACAGGAGATCTAGTAGTTAGGAGTTTCTGTAGATCAATCATCTGATCCTTCTTCTTCTCCCTTCTAGAGACATCAAGTACACTGTGTGGGTTCCTCTCCTTCCATTCTCCTTTTAACACGGGTCTGGGAAGCCCCTTTTTCTGACAATGTCCCTCTTTGCTCAACTCTCCTTGTTCTTCCAGAACATGTGTTCTCTCTAGCCTCTGAGGTACCAGGCTCTCCTCCTGAGCAAGCTCCTCTCTCTGGATCTGGAGAACAGTTCCCACTGAACTCACTTTTTGCTGCTCAGATTGATCATTTTCCTTGTGGAGTTTCTGAAGCAATTCCCTCCATTCAGATACTTCCTCCTGGCAATCTGAAGAGACTTCTGCTTCTTGGCCGCCCATTGGCTTAGCACTGTTGGATTCAACTCTTTCTTGGAAGGATCTTTCTTTCAACAGAAGTTCTTCTGCCACTGGTCTTTCATCTTCCTCACCTACAGAAGACCCACTGGCCACCTGTTCGGGCAGCTGTTCAGGGTCAGTCTTCAGTTCACCCCTTTCTACGCTGCTGTTGCAACTCCTGAGCATCCAAGGATTTAGACCAGCTGCATTCATCTGTAGGTCGTTCATTCCATCAGTGGCAGAGATTATTCCCTCGTCTGTGCATTCCTCCTCCTCCTCCTCACTCTCTGAAACTACTTGGAGTTTCTGTGTCAGTTCTCTCTTCTTAGCCAATTGTTCCTGCATAGCTTTGCGAGTCTCCAGGTCATATCTGGCCATAATTGCCTTTGACTTTGCCCATTTCCCACTGCCCTGGTGCTTAAGGCTCATCCGCTCCAGCACTCTGGCCTTTTCCATTTTTCCCAGTTCTTGCAATGCAGTACTTGGGTCATCCTTCCACAGCTGCTCAAACTCTTTGAAGGCTTTCTTGGCCTTTCCTTTCTTCATAAACTTGTGATACTTTTTACTTTTGATTTTCTTTTCTCTTCGAGCTCTGGCCTCATAGTAGGACTGCAGAGCTCGCGTCTTCTGAAGCTCTGCTCGGTGTATCTTGGCTTCTTCCAGGCTCATGGCTTTGAGGGAGGCTTTCTCCACAGGAGTCAATAAAGGGTCTGTTACTGGCTGCTTGTTCTTACAGAGAAGGTTAAAAACTTCTTGCTCCAGGGGGGTTCTTGTTTTCCAGCCAGTGAATGCATGCTCGATGGGAGTAACAGCTGGCAGCTCCTTCTCCATGGGAAAAACCAGCTGTTCTGCTTGCCGGTTCTTCAGAACAACAGGATCCCATTTGGAGAGCACTTGTGAGGTTTTGCTGAATGCTGCTTCCCTGAGGATCTGGTCGGCCTCTCTTTTGTCAAGGGGTATCGCCAGAGTCTTTGGCTTGACTCTAAGCAGCTGTTTCTTCACAGCAGCCATCGAAGATAATGCTGTAGCAGGCTCAAGCAAATCTGAAAGAACCAGCTTTTCACCTGACCCGTCACAAGTAACACTGAACTCTGACACCCTCAGAGCAGCCTCAGATCTCTCTGACAGTTTCCATCTACTCTCTCCACACAGGGAACTGACTGCTTCCAGAAGCTTTTGACATTTTCTTTCTCCATCACTGTCCCCCTCATCTTCACTTGTACTCAATGGGGAGTGGTTTGGCAAATCCATTAGTTCTTCCTGTTGGCTCAAAGCCAGAAGATCTGCCACATTCCTGGTCATGTTCACGGTAGCAGCCTGCTTTCTCTCACCGAAAGCAGTTAAGCTCTTGAAGAAGCGTCTGGTGTCACTCTTTGGCTCCATCTATGTACTGCCCACTGTCTCTGACATAGATGTTTTCTGAGAATCTTAGTTACTGAGACGTCTAAAGAAGAAAAGACCCATATAAATACCCCAGTAATTTCTAAGTAGTCAACACATAAAATTTACAAGCCAGTCAGGATGGTAACATACAAGGACAGCTTAGGCTACATAAAGTCTTAGTCTGTGTCTGTCTGTCTGTCTCTCTCTCATAAATGTGTGTATATATGTGTGTGCACATGTGCATGTGTGTATGGCATATAAATTATGGCACAAGTAATAAAAATCTCAAGCCAAGGAAAAGGAAAGGGGAAGTGAAAATAAAGAACTATGATGGGAAAGAAGATTTTATGGCAAGAGAAAAATCAGACAGGAAACTAAGTCCAATGGGAAGGCCAAATGGTTGTGGACAATGCCACATCACCAGTCCTAGCAGCATCAAGGCAACCAACTCAAGAGTGTCTCAACATAGTTTCTGTATGTAACAAGTGAAAAGCTCCTGCTGCCTTCTTCACTTGCCAAATTCCAGTTGATTCACTGAATGAAATTCATGCAGGGTCTTCACTGGATCTATATCTCAAGCCCCTGTTCCATGCCTCCCCTACCCTCCTTAGTCCTCAATAGCTGACCCTCAATGTTGGCTGAAGACGTACTTCCAACACTGCCCCTCAACATCCACTGTGAGCATGTTCCTTAAACTCCTGTTTTCCTCAAACTCACCTCAAGGCTCACTTCATTTATTTAGCTGACCCTTCCCTGACTACTCTGATCAAACAGGAGCTCCGCACCCCTTGGCCTTTACTACACTTTATAGCACCTTCACAGAGCTTCATAGAACATAAGGAATACTTTTAATCAATCCCTTTAAAATGTAAACTATAAAGTTTGTTAACCTACCAGATTCAGAATGTTTGCTACTATGTAACACAAAAATATGCAGACAGGAAAAGAAGAAAAGAAAGAAAAAATAGGAAAAAGCAAATTACAACAGAGGAGAAAGGCAGAGGGGTAAGGAAAGCAGCAAGCACTTAGCTGTGTCCCCTAAACTACTGTTTTCTTCCTTGGCCAGAAAAACTCTGTGAGGTAAGAATTTAAACTGTCATATTACAAAGACTGAAATGGAAAGCTAAGAAACAGGCAGTGTTGCATGTTTGTAACCCCAGCACCTGGGAGACTGAGACAGGAGATTTTTAGATCAAGGCTAGTAATATAGTTACATTAAAAAAAAAAAAAAAAAAAAAAAAAAAAAAGAAAGACCTGCCCCCACCCCACCAAAAGAAAAACCTTTTTTATAAAGAAAAAAGTCTGAGAAATAAGTGACTAGTTCCAATTTACATACCAAGTTTTATATACACGGGTGGCAATGGTGCCTCCTCCACTCTGCAACTCAAAGTTGATTCAGGAGGCTGAGGCAGAAGGATCTCACCTTCAAGGCCAACCTGAGCCTCACTGCAAGTTCAAGGCCACCTTGAAGTAAATAGTGAGACCCTGTTTCAAAATAAAAAGAAAGAAATGCCACCTGAATTATTATGTCATATGGCATAAACCTTTTAAATAATAAAAGGAATCTGCCTGTTATCTGGATGAAAATGCCACAATGTCAGCCTGCTTACATTGTGTTACACACAGAAATTTAGTTTTCCCAAGAAAATTAAATCACAAATCCAAAATAACTAACGCTAAATAAAACAGAACAAAACCAGAGGGTCAGTGAGATGGCTCAGCCAATGATGGCTTGCTACCTAAGCCTGGTGAACTGAGCTCAACCCCTGGAGCCCACATAAAAGCAAGAGAAAACCAACTCCAAAGTTGTCCTCTGACCTTTGCATGTGTACTGTGACATGCACACAGGCACACATAATCATGTGTACATGCTATTAACTTTTAAAATAATAGAACAAAAGCTAGTCAGTGTTCTTCAATTTATTGGTTTCGATTTACATACAGTATCTCTAACGCCACTAAAAAGAGGTTCTAACACATATGGCGCGACTGTATACAAAAAAGTTAATGCTACTTCAAGAAGAGAAGCTAAGTGGTGGTTACGCACACCTTTGATCCCAGCACTCGGAGGAAGAGGCAGGCAGATTCCTGTGAGTTCGAGGCTAGCTTGATCTACAGAGTTCCAAGACAGCCAAGACTACACAGAGAAACTCTGTCTCAAAAAAAAAAAAAAAGAAAAAAGAAAAAAAAAAGTGGGGGAAGCAATAAACTTTGGATTATCTGAAAACAAATAAAATTAGCTCATGTTTATTGACAACAATACTACAGACACATAAGTTCTCACTCTCACGACAGTCAGCAAAAGGTTCAATTCCCATGAATTCAGTAAATACACCAAGGCCCAGAAAAGTTAACTAAGCTGTCAGAGGACAGTCGTCCAATAAGTGAGAGGATTCAAACCCTAGCACCCTGCCTCCTGTTTCTGTCCACCAAACCACAGTGGGGGACGATGGTGTGCTACACTTACAGGAAAATTCTTGCAGGAAGCAAGTACTAATGCACAGAATTGGCAAAATGACTAGTACTTACAAAAAACACTCAAGGAAACAGTGTTTCTTTGTGAATTTTCCCTACAGCCTTTTATGAAATAAAGTAAAGTGATGAAGATATGCACAAATGCAAAATGTTAAGAACATTTTGAAAACTAGAAACAAAGAAAGTAAAACTAGGCTGATTAAAATTTAAAAATTACCAAAAAAAGAGCTTTAAAAGAAAGTATCTATGGAGTTTTATACTCTTGATTATGAGTGCAAAAGTACCAATTCTTCCCATGCCCCAGCAACTTACTCAAATAAGTAACAATCCACCAAATCAAATAGATCAAAATAAATAGACCAAAACCTCTATTAACAGGCTGAGCTGTGGTGGTGCGTTTCTTTAATCCCTGCACTTGGAAGGTAGAGACAGACAGATCTCCAGTCTCAGGGCCAGCCTCTACATAGTGAGCTCCAGAATAGCCAGGGTTATACAGAGAAACCCTGTCTCAAGGAAAAACAAAAAAATAAAAACAAACAAAAAACAAAAACTCTTGTTAGTAGTGAGACATGATGGCACAAGTTTTTAAACCCAGCTCTCAGGAGGTAGAGGCAGTAGGATCTCTGTGAGTTGGAGCAAGACCAGCCTGGAAGACAGCCAGGACCACATAGAGAGACTCACTCTCAAAACAAACGAACAAAAAACCTCTGGGAAATACTTCCGATTGTCTCATTTCCTCACCTCTGGCTTGACCCATCCTACCACACTGACAGGGTCACCAAGAACTCATAGGAGCACTCTATAGTCCTGACTGCCTACCCTGCAGTGACTACCTCTGGCTATCTTCTCACTGTCCTAAAATGGTTACTTCCAATTGTCAACTTGACTGGATTAAAAAATACCTAGGAGATTAGTAAAGCATACCTCTGGTTAGGGGAGAGGGTCTGTGAAGGCATTTCCAGAGACAATTAGATCACAGAGTTCCAGCCATCGACACACTAACCCCTTGATGGATTCATAGCACAGCATAACTAGGAGGTGGTCTTTGGAGGAATGTACCACTAGGGGGAATCCTTGGGGTCTTATCTTGTCCTGGGACCTTCCTATATTCCCCTTTCTCTACTCCCTGGCCACCTTGATATGAAATGCTCTCAACAAGCCCTCCCCCTATAATAGAATGACATCTTAGAAACTATAAGCCAAGCCGGGCGGTGGTGGCACACACCTTTAATCCCTGCACTCAGGAGGCAGAGGCAGGCAGATCTCTGTGGGTTCAAGGTCAGTCTGGTCTACAGAGTGAGTTCCAGGACAGTCAGGACTGTCCCACAGAGAAATCCTGTCTAAGAAAGAAAGCAAGAAAGAAGGGGGGGGGGGGGGGGGAAAGAAAGAAAGAAAGAAAGAAAGAAAGAAAGAAAGAAAGAAAGAAAGAAAGAAAGAAAGAAAGAAAGAAAGAGAGAGAGAGAGAAAGAGCGAAAGAGCCAAAAGAAATCTTTCCTGCCTTCTCTGAGCAGATTGTTTTTGCCACAATAACTAATACACCACTCTTTTCTCTCTTGCAAACTACCTCTTCTACTCAGTACTAAAGCAGGCTTCTTTCTGCTCTTCTGTGATCCTCTATAGGCAGCCTGACATGCTCATGGTATCAGATATTATCTCCTCTCCAACAGAAGGTCCCCAAATGGCTTAAGTCCACTCTCCTTCTGAACACTAAACCAGTACCCTAGAGCGAAGGTAACTCCAACCAGACACTGCTAAACCTAGGAACTGTTCTATCACATCCAAAACCTACTTCTTCCCAATAAGCTTCAACAGTACCTTCTCTCAGCTCATGGATTTATCACCATGCCTTGAAACTTTATGTCTAAAATCTCTACTTTCTGGAAATCCCTGCTCATCATATTAACCTCTTTAAAGGCTCAATTAATCTAACAGATGACTAAAGCTTGACTAAAATATTTATAGAGTTAGCACTTTATACTTCCCAACTCATGCCTGGTTCTTCTTGCATCCTAAGAACTGGAATTTGTTTGGCTGGTTGGTTTTTTTGAGACAGGGTCCCACTATATGATTCTGATTGTCCTGGAACTATGCAAACCAGGATAGCCTCAAACCCAGAGATTCACCTGCCTCTGCCTCCCAAATTCTGGGATAAAAGGTGTGTGCCACTACATCCAGCCAAGAGCTGAAATATATGTTACTCAGTAGGATATAAACTACAAAGAACTTTTGAATGATTCTGCTTATCAAGAATTAGAAAAGCCTGTCACTTTGTGCCAACTTAGGAGTTAGGGGGATTGTCTAAACCATACCTTCAAATCCAAAGCTCATATAATAGATTCTTGCTTCTGAACTATTCATCGGGAGAAAGCTGAAGCACTACAAGAATAGTTAAACTTTAAGCACCCTAAAGGCAGGTAGAATAAATGCTTGGAAACATTCCCTATCTCATTCAGAGATCTTGCAATGTGAGCTGGAATGACAATCTGGTGGGAAAGAGATACTGAAATAAAAAATTAATAGTTGCTCAAAAAAGTTCTTAAGCTACTGTTCTATGTGTAATTATAGCCTCAGAACATGAGACTGAAATCTAGGAAAATCTCCCACTATCAGTTTTTTGAAAAAGAGAACTCCCTAGATTTCCAACTAAATCGAAATGCTTATTATAATCTCCACCTCGCCTTTATTGTAAGATGGCTTGCAATCACCCATTTATCTACAAGATCATTGGCTTAGAGTCTAATTCCTGCCTAAGGGCACAGGGTCACATCAATTCTGTCCCTGTTGTATTTCCCCACATCTGACAAGGTGTCTAACACGGCAGAAATGAGAAGGCTCTCAGTGAGCAATTAATTAAGTGAATCAGGACTGAGCCTGTGATGTTTCCCTCTAATGTCCTTCATTTTGCCCTTCTTCTTGCCTTGCCTTCTTCAAAGGAGGACATCTTGGAGTCACAGAATACTTGTGGCTTTAATAAGTCACTCAGTCCAAATGTCCTACAAATTCAGTAACTGAGCTCCAAAGACACCTGATGATACTCTCCTGTGGCCAAAAACACGGTCATCAAGGCACTCTGTGACAAAAGACTTAGAGAACTTAAGAAAATACAATCGGCCACCATCTCTGCATAGGACGATACCAGAGAACACAAGTCTGTGTGACCGACTCGGACGTCCCAACACGTTCTCTCAGCCCAGCGGCACTCCTCAACCCCTCTCAGAACCAACGTGGACATACAAAACTGGCTACCACAGACAGGAAGAACACGGAAGCCCTGCAGAACCCCCAGACCCAAAGCCACGGTGCTAACTAGTCATTCAGGCAGCACAGAGCTGCATGCTACTAAAGCCGTCAGACAGGCCCTCTTGGGGTTCCAGTTTTTCCTACTAGTCAGATCTGGGCTAAGTTAATGTGTCCACTCTAAAATGGGAATTTGCACCCGACCTGGGGAACTAACAATGTAAACATAGCTGTGCATAAAGTACTCGAGTGTGGCGTTTAATAAGGGCTCAATAGATGTCAGCTCTAGCATTCTGATCGGTTATCACCACTTTCACAAAGCCGGCCCCCTCTCCAGTTTCTATGTAATTCCCAAGAATTGTCCTGCCCTTTCTATCGGAGGGGCTCTTTGATCGGAGTACCTGTTCTAGAGCAAGAATGGGCACTGAAGTTAGATCTTCACCTGTGAAATCCCTTCACCCGATCACACCTTGACCCCCGGGGCTGCTGCTATGTGCAGCGCGTGACTGACCCGTGCGAGACTAAAACGCACCTAAAAGGGTAAACCAGAGAGGTCCCCACGCCAGTCCCACCGTCCAGCACACGCAGTTTCTGCCCCACGCCCGCAGCAAGCCCCGGCCGGGCTTTCGGGGGAACCGCTGCGCGCGGGTTCCTCCCACGGACGCCGCGCGGTCGTGTGGAGCGGGACGACGCCACCCCCGCGCCCGCAGCGGAGGCCACGGTGCATCCTTCCTCCCGCGCTCCCGGCTCCACAGCGGCGGTTTCCACGACCCCGCGCGGACGCCCCACTCCTCACCCTCCACCAACCTCTTTCCCCGACCCCGCCGACGGCCGGGCGTCCCCTCGGGCACCGGCGGGCCGCGTGCACGCCGAGGGGAGGCCTCGCCGCCATCCCGCGACCCTCGGTCTCCTCACAACGGGCGCTGCGCACACTCACCGTGGGCTTCGACCCACGCAGGCCTGGCTGTTCCCAGGAGCGGTTCCCGCCCAGCGCCACCTCCTCAGGACCCTGACGGAGCCGCCGGGGTCGCCCTGCTAGAGAGAAAGAGAGACGACCGCCCGCCGCCCGCTCAGCCGCCGTCGCCTCGCCGTCCCAGCCCGCGGCCGCGGACACAACCACAGCGACACTCCCCCGGCGCCGGCCGAGCAGCGTCTGTTGAGCCGCAGTCCAGGACGCGCAGCCCCAGCCGGCGCTCGTTGCATATGCAAGAAGGCCGCCGCCCATTGGCCCGCGGGCGGTGGCGCGTGCGGGGCTGGGCCAATCAAGGGCCGGCCGGGGGAGCGCGGCGCCGGCGGCCGGGGCGGGGACGAGGTTACTATAGGTCATTCCGCAGAGCGGCCGCCGCCGGCTGGACCGCGCTGGGGCCCGCGTGGGGCGGGGATGGGAGCCTCCGGGACGGGAGCGGCGGGACCAGCCGGCTGCTGCCGAGCGGAGCGGGCCGGGAGGATGGGGAAAGGGGGAGTAGATGAGAGGCAACGACGAGGTGGTCCCCTCAGGAAGCGCAAAACCCGCTTTCGCTGCCGCGATGCATAAATCTCAACGTAGGGCGAAAAATAGCATGCTTGTTGTTTTTTTTTCCTTCTTCTCTGGAAAGGATTCGTTATCCTAGTTGAAGCACGAATTTCTAACCAATCTTGCAAGGGAGGAAAAATGACGTTTGGGAATGCCTGTGGAGGGAAAAGGCTCGAAAGCTTGAAGCACGCCCAGCGTTACTTCTCTTGCCTGGGCTTCGTTTAACGCAGTGTGTAACCCGTTTACCCCGCCCCCCCCCCAATTTTTGAGTACCCCAGGTTTCGTGTTTGTTTTCAAAGGATGAAAGTTTACTCCAAATTATTGTTTAGGAACGGGAAATGTGTGTCTGTTTAATTTGCCGTTGTATATCATTTTGGACACGGCACCAGGGAAAGGCATTTTTTCTAAGGCTGCCTCTCTCCCCCACCCCCCAGTTCAAACAAAACACAGAGCAAAACACAAAGGACTAAAACAACCGCTCCGGTGTAATATTAGAAGGAAGAGTGTTCATGCCCGGGGTTTTTGTTTTGTTTTGTTTTCCCCTTAACCCAACGTATTATTTCGTTGGTCTGTGAACTTTTCTTTAAGTAGGTGAAAGGTTGAATAGCTGAGGTAGCCTCAAGCAAAGGCAGAGGCTCACTTCCCAGGACGAGCTAAAAAAAAAAAAAGAAGGCAGGAAGCCGCCAGAACTTGAACTAGGTGGAGCCACACACTTACTAAGAGAGCTCACTCACCTTGGGCCCCTGGCCAGTCTAACTGCCTAGAAGATAGTGTTTGACTCAAGCAACCTGTTCCTACCAGGAAAGCCACGTATCTGTCGCTCTTGATCTGTCCAACAAATGGAATGCAGAATTTCTGCTCTGTAGAGGAATGTGTATATCTTAGAAGTCGTAATCCCGGAATCACAACAAAACTCTAGGAAAACTAAGCAACTTCGAGACAGGAAAATGAATACTCAACCTTCTTCCCCCATTAGTAAGCATAAAGCACATGGGTACAATTCCAGGATGTCTTTCCTTCGTTCTCTCTATGTTAGACAAGATTTTATGAACATCTATTTACATTTAACAGAAAATACTCTTTGAAATTCAAAGGCTAAATTTGAATACTAAGGCTAAACAGAAATTAATCGCTTTTCTATTCACTAGGCTTCTTTGTATGGTTGTTTGTTACTTGAGGGAGAACAGGAGCCAAGACCTCCCTGTGTAGTTCAGACAGGCCTGCATTTTTCCTAAGCAGACCAGGGTGGCCTAGAATTTATGGTGATTTAGATGATTCTAGGATTTTAGGTGTGATCCACCATGGTAGGCTTTGTTTATGTCGGGTTTCAGAGCTTGACACTGTGTCCAAAGCCTGAACCCTACCGGGCAATCTTCCTGCCTCACCTAGGTTTATTTAGTTGTTGCTTTAAAAACAATAGAGCGCTAGGCAGCGGTGGTGCATGCCTTTAATACCCAGGAGAGGGGGCAGACCTTTGTGAGTTCGAGGTCATCCTGGTCTACAGAGCAAGTTCCAGAACACCAGGACAGTCAGGACTGTGTATATATACATATGTGTGTGTGTGTGTGTGTGTATTCATGTATATGTAGAGAGAGAAAATATGTATTATGTGTATACATATATATGTAGAAAGAAAGAATATATATATATTAACATAGACATAGATATATAGAAAGAAATCTTGCCTCAGAAAACCAAAACATAAAACCCCGCAGGGTGTGATGGCACACATCTTTAATCTCAGTACTGGAAGGCAGAGACAGGTAGGTCTCTGAATTTGAGACCTGCTTGGTCTGCTTAGCAAGTTTCAGGTCAGCTAAAAGACCTTTCCTGAAATTCTATCTCAAAAAAATAAAAAATAGCCAGGCAGTGGTGATGCACACCTTTAATATCAACACTCGGGAGGCAGAGGCAGGTGAATCTCTCTGAGTTCAAGATCAGCCTGGACTACAAGAACTAGTGCTGTTATTACACAGAGAAACCCTGTCTCAAAAAAACCTAAATAAATAAATAATACAAACAAAGGCGGCTCTTGGAGTAAAGGTGCTTATTGCCAGGCTTGGTGACCTGAATTTGATCCCTGGACACATACTGTGGAAGATGAGAACTGACTCTCAAAAGTGTCCTTTGACCTCCCCTGAAGCATCCTGGGATGCATGTGCCCACATACAAAATAAAAACCTATGCCAAAAAAAAAGGGGAAGACAGAGTCACAACTGGGTGTAGCGACTCACGTGTGCAATCCCAGCCCTAGAGATGCTGAGGCAGGCAGGAGAGCTGTCATGACAGTGAAACCAGCCTGGGCTGAAGTGAATTGCAGGCCGCTTATCCTCCAGAGTGAAGCCTTGCCTCCGAATAGCGGGGTATCGAGTGCTGATTACATTTTCCTCCTTTTTATAAAACTTCAAGTTAGAAACCACTGTGAATGGTCCACCAAATGAAGTCATGAATAGGAGCAAGGTAATCCCTTTTGCAAACTCAGAGGGACATTGAGGTGCATTGTCGATAATTGGCATAAACGTGGACTGGTCTGTTTCCTAGAAAAGTCACAGAAAGATGGTCTTTGACCATATCACAAGAACTGAATTTTCCATTCTGATACAACAGCAGGACCAGCTGATATTTGATTTTTCAACAGGAATGTTTTGGTTGTCTCACTTCCAGCGGACGGGTGGGGAGACTACAGCACATGACACAGTTTGGATTCAGCAGGCTTATTCCAAGGAGCAGAACAATCAACGAAAGCAACTTTGAAACGTCCGTTACAACCTGGCATGATGGCCTGGGCCTTTAATGCCACAGGTAGGAGGCAGAGGCAGGTGGATGTCTTTGAGTTTGCGAACAACCAGGCCTACGGGTAGAGAGACCCTATCTCAAAAAAATAAAAATAAAAAAAGTAAACCAGTTATTGTCTCACATAAATGACCTCAAAAGACAGGGCAGGTAGAGGCAGATGCAGGAGGATCTGCTAAAGTTCAAGCCAGCTTGCTCCACAAACAAGACCATCCCGGGTGACTTTCACTGTCAGTTTGACCAACCTAGAGGAGCTGATGTAGCAGGGCTCAACCCACTGTGGGCATCACCAACCCCTAGGCAGGCGATCCTGACCTGTATAAGAAAGCTAGGTGAGCATGGGCCAGCATGTGAGGCAGTTGGCCAATAGCATCCTCTGTGAGACCTGCTGTACTTCTTGGCTGTGCCGTGGATTCCCTGGTTGGAGGTAATGTTGTGTACAATAGTACCTTTAGTCCTAACGCTTGGGAGGCAGAGATAGGCAGGTCTCTGTGAGTTCGAGGCCAACCTGGTCAACAGAGTGAGTTCCAGGACACCAGGACAACCAGAACTACACAGAGAAACCCTATCTGGAAAAACAAAAAAGAAGCAAACAAACAAAAGGATAAGTAAATAAGGGCTGAGGCGGTGAGTGTAGAGTGTTTGCCTTCCTTGTACACACAAAAGCTTGGGTGCAATCCCAGCACAATATCACACCTGTAATCCCAGCATTCAGGAGATGCAAGGAAAAAAGATCAAAACCAAGGATGTCAAGTGAGTTTGAGACCAACCTGGGATACAGGAAGCGTTGTCACAAAATATATGAAAACAGTAAACAAGATAATAAATAATCTGGATGTGGTGGCTCACACCTGTGATCCCAGCGCTCCAGAGGCTGTGAGGCCAAATGACCACCTTAAGGCTATCATGTGAGACCTGTCACAAAATAAGACCATTAAAGATAATGACAATGGTCACGGAAATGTGAATAAGATAACTGGGGAGAAGGCAGAGAACAATTTAGATGAACAGGTCAGGAAAGACGATTCTCAGAGGTAATGTTAATGCTTAATGAGAATCCGACTTGTATTAATGGCAGAAGAAAAAAAATGTCCCTGCACTTTAGAGAACCTTGCCGAAGCTATGATCTAGCTGTCACTTTAATCCCACAACTCAGGAAGGCAAGACCTACTAATCTCTGTGAGTTCCAGCCGAGTCTACATAGTGAGTTCAAGGCCAGCCACAGGTACAAGAGTAAGACCCTGATTCAAGAAAACAAAACAACATAGTTATGTGAGATTTGAGCATTTAAGGCAATGAACTTGAACCTTGAACATGCCAAGAGAAACCTTTATACAAAAAAAAAAAATTCTCCAATGCTGTTGTTCATGTTGTTGATTTATGGTTAGACGTCTTTAGGCTAAAGGGAAGAGAAACACAAATTAAACTCACTACAACAAATGGAATGTATTAGCTTATAAAATTAAAGGCCCCAGGAGTATATCCACCCTCAGAGTCACATCTTGATAAAGATATCAAAAACCAGGTTTGGGGCTGGAGAGATGGCTCAGAGGTTAAGAGCATTGCCTGCTCTTCCAAAGGTCCTGTGTTCAATTCTCAGCAACCACATGGTGGCTCACAACCATCTGTAATGGGGTCTGGTGCCCTCTTCTGGCCTGCAGGCATACACACAGACAGAATATTGTATACATAATAAAATAAATAAATAAATATTTAGGAAAAAAAAAAAACAGGTGTGGCGGCACATCTGATTCCAGCACTGTGAAGGTGGAGGGAGGAGGACCAGGGGTTCCTCTGCTATATACTGAGTTCCAGGACAGCTTGATACAGCGCATCAAAAACAAATGAACAAAAGAGACATCCACATGATTGATGTCATCACCGCACAAGTCGGCTTCCTTACTGCTGGTTTTTGACCACTCAGGTTCCCATGGCGGTAAGATGGCAAGAGGCCTCTCCTGCCTCTCATTCCACTGGAAATTCAGGTCTCCTCCCAGAAATCTAATTTGTTTTGGTAGGGTTATGTATCTCTCCTTATCCAGTCTTTCTGTTCATCCAGGGCTGACTTACACACTCCAGTTGGGCTCCTCGGATGGAGTTCTGCCGTTTATACCCCTAAAATATTGAAGAAATATGTTTGGGAAATAATAAAACTTGCTTCAAGAAACTCAGCGTGCACTATTTGTAAAAAGATGAGAGCGAGAACAAAATATCTGATGTCCCCACCATGAGCTTCATACAGTTTAGCTTGTGGTTTGCTCAGTTGTGGTTCCTGTGATTCTGCAATTAGCTCTTTGAGAACCAGGATCATGTTGCCTTCCTTTTCCAATCCCCAGGGTCTACTGAGGTGCTCCAGGTACAGTGTCAACATCCAGTCATCTCAGTACAGACCTCCTGAATACTGAAAATGCATGCATGTCCTCGGAAAAGTGCCACGTGTCAGTATGGTACTAACATGTTAGAAGTACCGATGTTAATATGGATGGCTCACATCTAAATATATTTTATATTAAAGTGCTTCTTCAATGTTTCACAGGAAGATAGTCTTTGTGCGACCCAGCTTCAGTTGTTTCTCCAGTGATGTTTATCATTTTTTTTTGCATAATAAGTTCATTCTCATTCTTTATGAGCTTTGGATCATAGCCCATATTGAACTGGTTACCTCACGAGGCCTCTAGCCCCTAGTACTCAAGGAGTGTTCTGTGGCACAGCCACATCAACCCAGCCTGGAAGTAAGAAAATGCAGAATCGTGGGTCATCCAGACCTACTCAGATGAGATCTGTAAAATGTTTATGTGATGGATTGATCAATCAGTTGATAGATAACCAATTTTCTAGACTAGCACCATTCACTAGAGATACGAGAGAGGCTGAACATGGAGTCTCAGATTTTCTGATGGCATCAAACACAAAAAGAAAAGTAAATCAAGTTAATTTTAAGCCATTTATTTTTCACAACCTAATGAATCCAAAATATTCTAACAGTTTGAAAACAATTTTTAAAATTATTAATGCTGGGTGGGTGTGGAAATGCATGCCTTTAAATCTACCCCTGGTGACCTACTTCTGCCAGACAGACCCCTAAAGTTGTCACAGCCTCCCCAAACATCGCCTCTGGCCAAGAGAAAAGCACCAAAACATAAGAGGACATTTCGGATTCAAAGCGTATGCTTGTTGTTTTGCTGTTGTTTTGTTTTGGGTTTTTCCCTGTATTTATTTATTTGTGTGTGTGTGTGTTCCCTTTTGTAAAACAGTCCTCCTCATTCTGACTGTTTCTGGGAGAAGTTTTAAGACACCAGTCTTGTTGACCACAGTGACTGTAGAAGGAAATACAGACCCCCAATGACAATGAGGTCATTCTTTTTCAACTTTTGCCAGGAGTATCGTTTCAAAGAGTGGCTCCATCATCCAGAGAGGACCAACCGGAGTCCATCCCTGGTGTGGTCTTCTGTATCTTGACAAGGACACAGGCTTGAAAGCATATGGGCCTGAAGTTGAGAGTCCATAGCAAAGTCTCCCGAAAGTCAACCATCAGGTCAACACACACCAATGAGAATGGGGATCCCTACATATAGAATTGGGGTCAAAACCTACCATTATTCTGCCAGAAAATAAGTCAATATAGCAAAGTAAGAATGTTTGCTTAAGCTACTTCTGGCTCCTTCACAACTCGGGCTTCCTCACACACAAACAGGAAGGTGGAAAAAGGATTTTAAATTGAAATTCACTGCAACTTAAGAAGGTAGCTGTTGCTATGGTGAAATAGAAGCTCGGCTTACTAAACAAACATTTAGCCAGGGCCTGTGCTGGTTTCTGAATGGGCTGTATTCTATCATCCCATCTCTGCACGCAGGAATCATATTTCAAGGGTTTCTTTCTTCCTTCTCTAGGACATGCAAGATAAGGTTTCTAATCTAATACTGCAGGGAAGATGAAAGTGGGAAGGAGGCAGTTCTTTTCACGAAATCCAACTCTCTTTCTGTCCTGGTTGACTCAGGGGAAGTTAGAAAATTTCCATCAATTATTTTCAAAAATTAAAAGGTTAAGATGGGAAAATGGAACACATTTATTAAATCAATGTCACATGAATGCCATTTTGTGTGTGAATGTGTGTAGCTTTTAGAGACAGGGCTTCTCTGTAGCTTTGGAGCCTGTCCTGGAATTCACTTTGTAGACCAGGCTGGCCTCAAATTCCCAGAAATCCGCCTATCTCTGCCTCCCAAGTGCTGGGATTAAAGGCATGTGCCACCACTGCCCAGCTACATAAATGCCATTTTTTTTTTTAATTAGCCATCTTCATGAAGTATTTCCCTGGTTTAGAGAAAACATTAAAACATTGAACCTTTGCTGGGTTATTATTTTTCTTGCCTGGAAAGGGTCGCCTGCAGGTTCAGATGGGAAGGTAACCTTAAACTTATGATCCTCCTGCCTCTACCCAAAAGAGTTGAAATTACAGGTATACTCCTCTTCACCCAGTTTTCTATGATTCTGGGAACCCAACTGAGGGCTCTGCACAGGTCGGGCAAACACTCTATGAACTCAGCGATATCCCCAGCTTACTGAGCAGCATCTTAAGAGCCTACACATAGTGGGTGGTAGAACCTGGACACGACTCCAGGCCTTTTGATTGCCTGAGCAGGTCCCTGTTTTCTGAGTTCTGTGTGTCCAGAGGACAGGTTGGTATTGTCTGCCATCCTAGCGCCTCACTTGCCGCATCCAAACCCACATGCTCACAATCTTCAGAGTGGATCCAACTATCCTTAAGTCTCTGTGTCAAGTATCATACTAATAAATAATCGGATTGAGCTGGAATTAAGTGAAAATCCAAAAACGAAAAGAAAATTGTGAAAATGCACTTCCTGTTTTCCCCTTTCCCCAAAAATTGACTACCGAGAGAGAGGGGAAGAAATGAGGAAAGATGAACAGAAGAAAAGTGAACAGAACGAGAAAGAAGAAATTTCTGCCAGGTAAAAAGAACTCAAAACAAGCATCATTCTTCAAAGACAACACATCTCAAATTACAAATGAGAGGGTCCAACTAGATGGATCAGCAGGTAAAGACACTTGCTACTCAATGGTGCAAACCTAGTGACTGGGATTTGATACTCAGAACCCACAGACCAGAGGAAGGAGAGAATCAAATTATGAATGAGAAATGGAAAATAAATATAGTTAAATTTATTTGAGAAGAAAGTCCACTGTGATAAAAAAAATGTTAAATTTAAATGGGAATTAGGAATATAATATTAGCATCTCATTATTACCACTTATAAAATATCCTAGTAGACTTGGGGTCTGAAAAATATGGCTAACAAAATTGGAAGCTCAGAGAGGTTTGCATTTGACAATGCTTCAGGGTGCTACACCCATGCAGATTTAACTCCACCCAGGACCTTGTAGACAAAACTTTCCTGGCCCTTCTCCACCCTTCAAAACTTGCCCATCCTGTATCTTGTAACCTAAAGGCAGATCTTCTGCATTGTAGAACGCTGTCTTCATTCGGTTGTTTTGAGACAAGGTCTTACTACGTGGTTCAGTCAGCCTTCAGACAGCTGTGATTACAGGTGTGTACCACCATACTTGACTCTTAACCTCTTAGTCATATAATACCAATGTGGAAAAGTCATTAAAATAGATTGCCGTAATGTCTGTAAACAGGCACGGCAAAAGAACCAGACTGATGCACCATATAGTGAGGAGAAGCAGGAACGGTAGAGTGAGACCTAGAAATGAGGCCCGGTTTTCACCTTTTGTTCCGTGCAAATCTGTATTTTTAAATCTGTTGTTACATCAAGCACATGTTCATATTGCTGATGTAATTTTTAAATGAACAAGAAAAGTGAAGGAAATATGTTTGCTCCCCAGGAAAGAATTTTAGAGAGGGTTTTCAAATATCCAAAAAGGATATAAAAGTCAGGTCTGACTGGCCTTCAAGGCATCAAGTTTGAGCCCAGCCAGAGCTGACAATCATGTGCTGCCGTGCTGGGTGGCTGGGACTTTTCTTTCAGTGTGGATGTGGCCAAACCGAAACAATCTCAGTCACTGGTCCTCAAAGAGCCACAGCTCAAAACAGCTTCTATATTCTTATGCGTACATATATTGAAATTTAATGACTTATAGGATGCTGATTGAATACAGGATGGACCTCGGGAAGGAAAAGTTGAAAGGAAGGGGTGTGTGTGTGTGTGTTTTGTAGAATATCTCTTTACACTGTGTGAAGAGATATCACTAGGATTGGTTTAATGAAAATGGCCAATAGCTACGCAGGATTTTCAGGCCAGAGAAACAGCTGGAAAGAGAAAGGTGAAGTTGCTAACCAGACGGATAGCATGGACAGTACAGAGTAAGGAAACTGAGCCACATAAAAGGACGTAGATTAAAAGACATGGGTTAATTTAAGTTATAACAACTAGTTAGGAACAAGCCTAAGATATTAGTCTAGCTTTCAGAATCAATAGTAAGTCTCCATCTCCTAATTTGTGAGCTGGCAGCCCAAAGAAAAGTCTGCCTACAGAAATGGTGCCCACATGGGGCACATTTTTCCACATAGACCTGTAAAGGCTTTAGAAATGATTCCAAACACTCAAAAACGCAGCCAAACGTGGCTTCCTAGTTCTGCAGTCTCTTATTTGGGCCACAGTACAGAGACACATCCCCCAGCTGCTGCTTATGGTCTTGAATCCCTTGCACACCATGAGGTAAGCTGCCCAGCAGTTTAAGATTTGGCTGCACAGACAGAAAAGATTACAGATATGCAGTAAAACAGGTTCAGGTAGAAAAAAAAAAAAAAACCTCTAAATAGCTTACAATGTATTTAAAAATGTGTGCAGACTTAAGAAAGAAAAGAAAAAGTATAGATAGTTATAGAAAAAATAGTAGTCTTTAAAGAAATAGTAAAGTAATATAAAGGGAAAAAGTCATGTAAAACCGGAAAATACACAGGGAGTCTGAATCCTGTATGTTACTGTGTTGACTTTGAACTTTTGATTGCTGGTGAACAAAGAGTAACTGTTGAGCGACATTGGATTATGGAAAATGATAAAGTGAACCTACCTATATATTTTTCAAATGTCTTAACTTCAAAACTAAGGTAAAAAATATGTTGCATTGGAGAAGAGGCTATGCTTTTGTTTCCACAGACAACAGAAGGTTATGGATTCCTTCAAGGTTAGAGAGGATCAGGTTTGATCAGGGAAGAACCCATGAAAATCCTTGCTACAGACATAAAGAAATAAACCTAAAAAACTACAGGACAGGTGATGTGTAAACTGATCCCTTGAGATGGGAACAGCTTTGAGATGAGAAGACACTAAAGTCTTGTTGGCTACAGAGTCCTCATGACTTACTCATGTCACCCTTTCATATGGCATGGGTAAAGATTTATATTACAGTTTGATTATACAGTCAAAATGGACTTTTAAAGTTGACAGATGCCTTTTACCTGCTCAAACATAAAAAGAAAAAAATCATCTTTAACCGACTTGGGCACAACACACATTCCATACTTGTGTAAGTGCAGATGTGTATGTTACCTTTGAAAGGCTATGTATTTTCAGAGCCAGGGAACCAGACACCAAGTGAAACAGGAGGCCCAGGTAATCCAGCCTTTTGGAGTGCCTCTGTTGCAGTTTCCTCAAGAATTCTATATTCAAAACAACTTTAAAGCTACTGATTGAGGTGGTCCAGCCTCACAGATTATTCAAGACATACTTGTTCATTATTCTAACTTTCTCAGGGTCTCCCAAAGATGCCAACGGCCTCAGACAACAACAGAACACAATGGCCACATTCCCAAGAGAAGGAATGGGTGGTTTTTGGTCGTTCAGTGGGTTATGGATGTTTGTCATTATGTAGGGGTGTTGGTTACAAATTGTTATTGGTCATGGTCAGGAAAAAACTGAACAAAGGAGATTAGATTCAGGGATCTCTTTCTAAAGAGAAAAAGGTAGGCTATAATATAAAAATTATGGATAAAAAAGTGGATTGTTAAGTCTACTTTTGAAAAATCACTAGCTATAAATTTTTTACATTGGTATGGATTTTTGTATATTGATATAAATTTAATGTTTTTTGTTAGAACATATTGTACATAGGTTTCTACTATTGTTTAAGGTATTGATTTTATCTATGCAACTCATTTAACAATGTAATATAAATTCCTAGTCTTTGAAAGTTATTATTACAAACTATTTATAATAATAAAGAAATCCAGTTTAGTAGTTAGTCACCTATAGCAATCACATTTATCAAACTTGAGGTCATGTTAGGTATGTTGGTTCTTTTTTTTTAATATTTATTTATTATGCATACAATATTCTGTCTGTGTGTATGTCTGCAGGCCAGAGAGGGCACCAGACCTCATTACAGATGGTTGTAAACCACCATGTGGTTGCCTGGAATTGAACTCAGGACCTTTAGAAGAGCAGGCAATGCTCTTAACCACTGAGCCATATCTCCAGCCCCCTGTTGGTTCTTGGTTCTTTCTTTTTTTCTTTTTTTTTTTTTTTTTTTTTTTTTTTTTGCTTTTCAAGACAGGGTTTCTCTATAGCTTTGGAGCCTGTTCTGGAACACAAAGATCCACCTGCCTCTGCCTCCCGAGTACTAGGATTAAAGGTGTGCATCACCACTGCCCAGCTTGTTGGTATGTTTTCAAGGTCAAACAAAGATATATTTTAGATAGATGGATGGTCTTCAAGCTCTTCAAAGACCTACAGAATATGGCAATTGAAGCATTTTGTTGACATAGGACTTTTCATGACAATGGGACATGTCTGTTCCTGGCAGCACCAATTTACTAAAGAGAAGATGACAGACATCAAAGAAACTCTATATGGAGTTTGCATTCAATGTGGCAAAACTAGCCATTTGGGCAAGAAACTGTTCATGCTTTGACTGCTGACAGTATATTGTATAAACTGAACAAGCATGACACAAAGGAAAAGGTCTGTTGAACTTTGCCAAGATAAGGTGGACAGTCCTTCAAAATTCCTGCTTCACAGAGAAGTCTGTCAGAAATTCTAGGCCCTTTGTGCTGAAGACGGATACCCCAATGCTACAGAGCAAC
The DNA here is from genome assembly GCF_950005125.1 of Chionomys nivalis. NCBI lineage: Eukaryota > Metazoa > Chordata > Mammalia > Rodentia > Cricetidae > Chionomys > Chionomys nivalis. Next base: position 117,791,457 of record NC_080087.1, read on the forward strand.
CTGGGTGACTATGCAGACAGCCATCTGTTTCTGTTATTTCCATAGTTTTGGAAGTTAATTGCTCTGTACTTTTTATTTACTCAGGTAATATTATATCCTTCTCAGGTTTCTGGTAGAGTTGAAGACTGGATAATTACATAGTTTTCCTTGTTACCAAATTCAGAAAAGAAACTCACAAAAGAAGTACAAAATGTATAAAACTGAGAGACATAAAGGCTTAAATTATTTATCTAAGAAAATGTTTTCAGGTCTAAAAAGTCTTGGGTTGGTAGTAAAAGTTAGGATAGAAAATAAATTAGGCACAAAACTTTGGATATATGAAGATAGGATAATGAAGTATTCTCTATGAATTTGCCAAATGCTAATGGACTCAACATTGTAAATGTAATTCTTACCTGATAATTTTTATTATTGTTTATAATTTTATAATGTTAGAGTTAAAACCTTTCCTTTTAATTTAGACAGAAAGGGGGGAAATGTTGTGGAATATTCCTTTATATTATTTGAAGATATGTCACTGGAATTGGTTTAATAAAAAGTTAAATGGCCAATAGCTACACAGAATTTTTATGGCAGAGAAAATACTGGGAAGAAGAAGAAGAAGGTGGAGTTACTAGCCAGATGGAGAGGAAGCTGTGTGGGGAATACAGAGTAAAGGTAACCCAATCACATAAAAGAATAGAGATGGAAAGATACGTGCAAATCTAAGTTGTAAGAACTAGTTAGAGAGTCGGACAGGAGCAGAGAGTCTTTAGGAAGGATCGCCGCCATGGCCGTCCAGGGAGAGCCACAGGTCCAGTTCAAGTTCATCCTGGTGGGCGATGGTGGCACCGGGAAGACGACGTTCGTGAAGCCCCACTTGACGGGCAAGTTCGAGAAGAAGTATGTAGCCACCCTGGGCGTGGAGGTGCACCTGCTCGTCTTCCATACCAACAGAGGACCCATCAAGTTCAACGTGTGGGACACAGCCCGCCAGGAGAAGTTCAGGGGCCTGCGCGATGGCTACTACATCCAAGCCCAGTGTGCCATTATAATGTTTGATGTAACATCAAGAGTTACTTACAAGAATGTACCTAACTGGCATAGAGATCTGGTACGTGTGTGTGTGTGTGTGAAAACATCCCCATTGTATTGTGTGGCAACAAAGTGGATATTAAGGACAGAAAAGTGAAGGCAAAATCTATTGTCTTCCACCGAAAGAAGAACCTTCAGTACTATGACATTCCTGCCAAAAGTAACTACAACTTTGAAAAGCCTTTCCTCTGGCTTGCCAGAAAGCTCATTGGAGACCCTAATTTGGAGTTTGTTGCCATGTCTGCGCTTGCCCCACCTGAGGTGGTCATGAACCCAGCTTTGGCAGCACAGTACGAGCATGATTTAGAGGTTGCTCAAACGACTGCCCTCCCCGATGAGGATGATGACCTGTGAGAAAGTGAAGCTGGAGCCCCGCGTCAGAAGTCTAGTTTTATAGGCAACTGTCCTGTGATGTCAACGGTGCAGCATGTGTGCCACCTTATTTAGCTAAGCAGATCGTGTACTTCATTGGATGCTGAAGGAGATGAATGGGCTTCGGAGTGAATGTGGCAGTTAAAACATACCTTTTTTTTTTTTAACATGCCTTCATTTTTTTGGGCTTGCATATTTAGCTGTTTGGAACACAGTTGTTTCCTGAATTTCAAAAATAAGACTGCTACAGTCACATCGCACTATTCAGTTTGTGGTAAAATCTTGTTCCTGTCATTCCCATTCTTTTTGTTTAGAATCAGAATAAAGTTGTATTTCAAATCAAAAACAACAACAACAAAAAGAACTAGTTAGAAACAAGCCTAAGCTATAGGCCGAGCTTTCATAATTAATAAGCCTCCGTGCCATTATTTGTGAGCTGGTGGCCCAAAGAAAAGCCTGCTTATATGCATGTTGTAAAATGCAGGTGCAAGGGCATATGCATGCCACAGCTTACAAGAACACACATGGGAGGTCAATCAGAGGACAGGATTAGGGAGTCAGTTCTCTCCTACCTAGTAGGGTAGGGTCTCTTGTTTCTGCTGCTTTGCTACATGCTCCAGGCTAGCTGACCAATAACTGTCCGCTCAAATCTCCTGCCTCTGCCTCCCAGCTCTTTATAGACGTGCTGGGATTACAAATGTGTGCCACTGTTTCTGGCTTGTTTTTGTTTTTACCAGACAGGGTTTCTCTGTGTTACCCTGGCTATCCTGGAACTCACTCTGTAGACCAGGCTGGCCTTGAATTTACAGAGGTTTGCCTGCCTCTGCCTCGTGAGTACTGGGATTAAAGGTGTGTGCCACCACCAGCTCAGCTTTTTTTTTTTTTTTTAACATGTAGGTTCCAATGATAAAATTTGGGTCACCAGGCTTGTGTAGTTAGCATTTTTATGCACTGAGCCATCTCTTTAGTCTGTAGAGTATATATACTCTGAGAGATGCATTATTTATTTGTTTGTAAAGAGAATGGTAAGTAGGTATACTTCTTGGTTCAAGCAAGTTGAGACCTTACCCCTCCTTCACTCCCACCAGGAACTCTTTCCTGTCCTACATGCTCAGAGGGTCACTGGGAAAAATGATTTTGATAGAAGCATTCCTTACTCACAGAACCACTAACCTCTGGACTTATATTGTGTTTCTATAGCCCTTGGCTTCCCTGATCTGAATATTAATGAAGACTCATTCATTTGCAAGTGATAGGCATACATACTAAATGTATTTATTCTAAGCAAAGAATTAATTTTACAGTGTAACTGGAAAATCAAAACACAGCAGGGCTGACATTGTGCAGTGTTGAACTGGGTGCCCAGATTTCCTTACCAGCAGTTTTTCTGCATCTCAGTTGTCCACACTTACATGAGCTTCATTCCCACAGGTCCCATAAGGGGACAAGTTGGCCATTGCAACCTTGGAGTACAGGAGTCCCTGGTGCTTCACTGTCTTTACCTGGAGGGTTTGTCTAGTGGCCTTTACAACTGCAATCGTTAAGTAATGACATACAAAGATGTCATATATATATATATATATATATATATATATTCGCACATTTTTAAGAATTATGTTTATTTTTATATTGTGTATGTGTGTATATGTGATACCTCTTGGGTGTGCATGGGCTCACTTGTGTCATGACATGTGTGTAAGAGTCAGAGGACAACTTGTGGGAGCTAGGTCTTTTCTTCTACTATTTGGGGATAAGTGGTCAGGCTTGGTGGTAAACACATTTACCCACAGGGCCGTCTCTATAGCCCTGTTCTTGTTATTGTTGGTGGAGGGGGTTGTTTGTTTGTCTTGAGAGGGGAGGGGGTACTGGGTGGTTTTCTGTATCAACATGACACAAGCTATAGAGTCATCAGAGGAAGGAATCTCAGCTGAGGAAATACCTTCTTGAAATCCAGCCATGAGGCATTTTCTCATTTAGTGATCAATGGGAGAGGGCCCAGTCCATGATGGGTGGTACCATCCCTGGGCTGCTGGTCCTGTATAGTGGTATATTATTGGTGTTTTAATAAATAAAGCTTGCCTGAAGGTCAGTGCAAAACAACGACACCAGTCAGCCATACAATGGTTGCACACACCTTTAATCTTAACAGTCACACCAGTTTGCCAGAGACTGGGCAGTGCTGGTGCATGCCTTTAATCCCAGCACTAGAGAGAAATATAAAATCAGAGGAGACAGGTCTCAGTCTCAATCTGAGGATCCGTAGAAGCAGGATTGCTTCTTTGTTTGTCTAAGCCTTGGTAGAGGTAAGTTCTCTCTAGTGGCTTGGCTGCTTTGTTTTTCTGATCTTCAGCTTGAACCCCAATGTCTATCTCTGGGTTTTTATTGTTTGTGCTACAGTCCTGGGTTCTATAAGGTGGGCTGAGCAAGCCTTGGGAAGCAAGTCTGTAAGCAGCTTCCCTCTATGGCCTCTGCATTAGCTCCTGTCTCATTTCCACCCCTGTTTAATTAAGTTCCTATCGTGACTTCTTTCAGTGGTGAACAGCAATGCCGAAGTGTAAGCCTAATAAACCCTTTCCTCCCCAACTTTCTTTTTAGTCATGTTATTTCATTGAAACAATAGGAACCATATTAAGACAGAGGGCTAGCTCAGACTAGCCCTAAATTTGATATGTAATCTAGGATAACCTTGAATTCATGAATTCACCCTAGCCACACTTCCCAAGTGACAGGATTGTAGGTATACACAGCCATGCCCAATCCCTTCTATGTCTCAGACATACATTTGATACAATTCCCTTTTATTCCAGTTAGCTTTCTATCCGTGTGGTAAACACCTTGACTTCAAGCATCTTGGGGTGGGGGAAGGGCATGTTTGACTTATTTGGCATGCTGATCAGTCCTAATCACAGCGTACACTGTGAAGTCAGGGCAGGAACTCAAGCAGAACCCTAGAGTCAGAAACTGAAGCAGAAGTTGTGGAGGAATGCTCTTTACTGACTTGCTCCCTTGCTCAGGTCAGTATCATTTCCCCAGGGGTGGCACCATCAAAGTGGGCTGGGCCCAGCATCAATGATTAATCAAGAAAATGCCCTCACAGGATGACTACAGGCCAACCTGACAGAGCATTTTCTCAATTGAAGTTCCCTCTTTCCAGATGACTCTAGCTTGTTGTCGTCAAGCTGACGACAAAGGAGCCAGCACACCTCTATAATGTTTAACCTAGAAAGGGTACTGTACAAGAAAACCAGTATGATAAGATAGAGTAAGAAAAGTAGGGTAGAGTTCAACACAGGCTGAAAAAAGAGGCCTATGAAGGAGAAGAGAGGGATCAATCCTCTTCTAAGAAATATTTGAGCCAAGTCCCTAAGGGCATGCAGGAGTATAAGACAAGGAAGTGAACAGATGTTCTGGTTGAGCCCACAGTATGGACCAAGGCACAGAAGCCAGGACGCATGTCTGAAATGTCAAGTAAGTCAATATAACTATAGCTCAGACTGTGGAAGAAAATGGCCTCAGGACACGTGGGAAGGATCATGCATGGACTTGCTTGCAAGCCAGTCTGACTGGAATGTTTGAAATGTAGCTTGCAAACAAGCATTAGCCACTAAATGCTTTTAAGTAGGAGAAAAACAGAAAAACACAACCAGATGTGGCTTTGTTTGTTGGTTTAATCACACTGGGAGAGGAGGTAGCAAGAGACTCGGCCTGGAAACATGCAGTCTGCTCAGGTTCTAGAAGGAGGAATTAGGCGTTGCACTCAACTGAAAGTGAATTAGCAATGGAGAGGATGGGAGACTTGCCTGCCTGGAAAAGCAAGGAGGAAGGTTGCAAAGGGAGAAGGAGGAAGGGTGGAGATGATTACCAGGTTACTGGTTTGAGTGACTGGCAAGTTGTTGTCAATCAAATGGAAGCCCAAGTGTCAGAAGAAGACGGTGAATACAGTTGGGCGCCTCCATTTGGAGATATGTAATGGACAGCATGGTCTGAGTTCAAAGCAAGAGCCATAGTCGTCATCAGTGAAGAGGATAGCTACCAGATTAGGGGCGAGGCATTAGCATCAGCATTGTGCTTTTCTGCAGCTGGAGTGTGTACAGTGGTTCTCAGGCTGTGGGTCTCCCTCTCTTCCCCTTTGGATTTGTCTGCAGACCAATCTATGGAGGCATTTTCTCAGTTGAGACTCCCTCCTCTCAGATGACTGTAGCTTGTGTTCAGTTGATGTGAAACTATTGAGCATAGCTAGAGAGATGGCTTAGCTCTTAAGAGCCCCTGCTCTTAGAGAGGACCCGGGTTTGATGCCCAGAACCAGCATTATAAGAGGAGGGAACTGACTCTGCAATTGGTCCTCTGATGTCTAGACACCTGCTGTGTCCCTCCCGTTCTCCCCAAAATAGATAAGTAAATTAAGAAACAAAACAAAACAAAACAAAACAAAAAACCAACAAGACAGATGCTTGGAACTCAGGAGATGGCTCCGTGGTTCTGAAAAACTTACTGCTCTTGCAGGGAACCTGAGTTCATTTCCTAGCACCTGTGTCAGGTATCAGACGGCTACCAACTGCCTGTAACTCCAGCTTCAAGGGATCCAATGCCTCTGGTCTCCACCGGAACATACATTCACGTGCACGTACCTACACGCATACATACATGATTAAAAATGGACATGAAGAAAATAAATTTTAAGAGTTTGGAGCATACAGATGTCTTGTGGCTGCAGCAAGCTTGTTTGTAGATTTCAGGGATTCAAACTCGGGTCATCAGGTTTGCATGGTAAATGAGCAGTGATATTTTGTTTGTAATCTAACAAATAAAGCTTGCTTGAAGATCAGAACGCAGAGCTAAAACCACTAGTTCTGATCTTCAAGCATAGCTGGGAGAGGAATCAGGACCTCGTTACAAAGAAAAAAAATTCTTACCTTCCTGGTAAGGTGGACTTCTCACTGCACGCTTTTAGGTCTGGCCCTGGGCTGGTTAGTTTTATGTCAATTTGACACAACCTAGAGTCCATCTGAGAGGAGACCTCAATTGAGAAAAATGTCCCATATGATCCAGCTGTAGGGCATTCTCTTAATTAGTGGTTGATGTGCGATGGCCCAGCCCACTGTGCATGGGGCCACCCCTGGGATGGTGATCCTGGGTTCTATAAGAAAGTAGGCCAAGCAAACCAGAGGAGCAAGCCAGTAAGCAGCACCCCTCCATGGTCTCTTCATTGGTTCCTGCCTCCAGGTTCCTGCCCTGCTTGAGTTCCTACCCTGACTTTCTTCAAGACGGGCTACCATCAGGAAGTCAAGGTGAAATAAGCCCTTTTCTCTCCAGTGTGCTTTTGGTGACGATGTTTCTTTGCAGTAATGATAATCCTGACTAGGACACCAGCCCTAGATGTTGATTTGTTTGTATGTTTGTTTGTTTTCTTGGTTTTTCAAGGTGGTTTCTTTATGTAGCTCTGGTTGTCCTGGAACTCACTCTGTAGACCAGGCTAGCCTCGAACTCACAGAGATCCGCCTGCCTCTGTCTTCCGGAAAGCCGGGATTAATGGCCAGTACCACCACTGCCTGGCTACTAGATGCTGTTGTATAAATGAAATCAGTAATGGCAGTCTTGCATCTGCTTTTCACATAGCATGACGCCGGGTGGAACCTGCATCAGAACTTCCTCCCTTTCTAGGGTCACATCTGACGCCAGTGCAGCTACGGTGCGGCTACAGTGCAGCTACTTCATTTGGCTCCTTCGTTGCTGGTGGCCACCTGACTTGCCCTTACCCTGACCCACTGTGTACTGATCTGTATAAGCCTCTGCCTTAGTTCTTGGTTCAGTTCCTTTAGGAGCACCCCCGGGTTGTACCGTAATTCTTTACTTAATCCTTTTGAGGAATCACTCGACTGTGTTCTTGAGCCCTGCACCGCTTAAATTTTCACCAGCAAACTCAAGGCTTTGACTTTTTCCACATTCCAAGTGTCTTTGCCCCGATGTTTTAATCTAATCCATCCTATGGAGAGAGGTGACGTAAGTGGCTTCTGATTTCTCCATCAAAGATTGATTACTCCGATCATCTAAAGTCCACCTATGTTCAATTTTGTAATGCTTGGGTATTATTTGAAAGTTTCTATGCCATATAGACCAAGGATGATTAAATGACCTAAAATATTCTCTTAAAATAATAATATCCAGGCAGGTGTTAGAGAGATGGTTCAGCAGTTAAGAGCACTTGCTGCTTTGGCAAAGGACCTGGGTTCAGTTCCCAGATACCACAAAATGCCATACTGTCATCTATAATTCCAGATCTGGGTATCTGACATTTTTTTTTTTTTTTTTTTTGAGATAGAATTTCTCTGTGGCTTTGGAGCCTATCCTGGAACTAGCTCTTGTAGACCAGGGTGGTCTCGAACTCACAGAGATACGCCTGCCTCTGCCTTCCAAGTGCTGGAATTAAAGGCGTGCACTACCACCGCCCGGCGGTATCTGACATCTTTTTCAGGCATTGACCACACATGTGGTGCCAATACATACGTGCAGACAAACACTCATACACATAAATGACAATAAATAAATATCTTACAAGTAATATCTTACCCAAAAGAGGCTGATACTCCACTGTATGACTCTAAACCTGACTCATATGGCTAACTAAACCTCCGAAGGTTTCACAGTGGCTTGTCTTACAAACAAAGCTTTATACTTTCTCCAAGGTTAGATTTTCGGCTTTTGACTTCCTCAATACATAAGATAATTAATAGCTTTGTTTCAGGAGATGTAACTGCCTTTGTCACTGAGAGCTGGGCAGAAGTGACAATAACATTAATAATTGGTATCAACCGCTTACAGCGCCGGAGAGTCTGCTGGAGTGTGGCCAATGGGCCTCAGGCGATACTCTTGAATTTAAAACTGGAAAGGAAGAATTAAGGTATTAGGTCCTGTCACACTCTTAAAAGGCCTCTTTGGTAGATATTGCTAAGCTTCCTGTTTTACCCAGGAGAAAACAGACTGGAGAAGTTGAAGTAAGCTCACTAACGACGGCTCCACAGTCCAGCCACCTGCACAGCTGGGTGAGGCTTGCCCAACAGAAGCGCTATCAGCACAGTGATCTTCCTTTCCCGCGGCTGCATTAGCAGAGTATTGCCAAGCAGGTGACTTGAGCAACAGGAAGTAAAAATGCGAGTTCAGAATAAAGGCGAAGGTGCAATTGGCTCCTTTGAAGAAGCCAATTTGTTTTGTGCCCTTTCTCCTCTTCTCCATGTTTCTTGGGTTAGGGACAAAACTGTCCCAGGGTCCCTTACAATGCTGTCTCTCTAGAGCTGTCTTTGTGTCCAAATTTACTTTTAATTTTACTTAATTAAATTTTTATAAAAACTTGAGTTTTTTATTTATGTATGTTGTTTTAATTTTTTTTATTTTTTATTTTACGTGTATGGATGTTTTGCCTGCTCGTTATGCCTGGCACTTGCAGAGGCTAGAAGAAGGCATTGGAGCCCCCAGACTAGAGTTATAGTTGGTCATGAGCCACCACATGGGTACTGGGAATCAAACCCAGGTCCTCTGAAAGAGCAGCAAGTGCTCTGAACACTGAGCCATCTACCCAGCTGCTAATTAATTCGTTTTGAGAGTGTTTCTTACCATGTAGCTCTGGCTGACCTCAAACTGGCAATCCTCCTGCCTCAGCTGCCTAAGTGCTGGATTTTAGGGATGGGGCTCTATTATAGACTCAAAAGTTTCCCTTTTAAAGGATATCAATCATACATTCCGACTTGATTACCTTCTGTAAAGACTCTATCTGGGGCTGACAAGATAGTTCAGGGGTTGTTACAACAAACTTGAAAATCTTAGCTTGATTCCAGGACCCCCATGGTAGAAGGAAAGAACAGACTCTCACAGTCGTCTTCTGACCTCTACTCATGTGCGTGTGTGCACCGACACACAGTCTTACAAATGTGCATGTTTGAGCACACACAGATAGACAGACAGACACACAAATAAAATGATAAGAAAAAAACTATCTTACTTAAAGATTGAATATGTAGTTCAGTGGTAGAGTTCTTGTCTAGCATGCACAAAGCTCTGGGTTCAACTCTGGGAAACACACACGTGCACACACACACCTCATATACCTTGTTAAATACATGGAGAGAGGCTGGTGATTTCACTCAGTAGATTAGAGGGCTAAACTGGCATACACAGAGTCTTGGGTTTGATCCCTAGCACTGTATAAACCCAAGAGTGGTGATGCATACCTGTAATCCCACCATTCAGGAGGTGGGGGCAGGAGGGCCAGAAGTTCAAAGTCGTCTGAAGCTGCCTAGGGTCTCAAGGCCAACCTGGGTTACGCGTGGCCCTTTTTTTCCTTTTTCTTTTCTTTTCTTTCTTTTTTTTTTTTTAAATAAATCCTTTTAAAAGACCCATGTTCAAATAAAAGATGCATTCTGTAATAAAGGCAGGTACTACTCCAATATACTTTTTTTTCTGTCCTTTTCTGGGGAGGGGACTGGGGGATAGAACTCAACTCTGTAATAGTGACTTAAAATGTGTCGTCCCTCCACACGGGCTGGCCATGTTGTCATAGAGTCTGAAGGACCTTAGAACACACTTAGAGTTCAGAAAAACTAATATCTGAGTTTCTAGCTCGAAGTCTGTCGAGGATGCTCTCAGCTACTTAAGAACCCTGTCACACAGAGGACATCTGTCATTCCAGTCTTCTGCTTCTTAAGAAGTCTTGAGTCCTTTCTTTCACGGTGCCTCTGGGCCCCCTTGACTTTCTGTATTGGGTCAAAGTCCTCTTTATTTTTCGTTTGCTTCAAGGTTTATTTCTGAAATAGTCTCCATTTCACTGTTTAGGTATTTAGAAAAGAAGGCCTTAGGTTTCCAAAGTGTACTTGGGAGCACGCAAATGTTTATCTACAAAAGAAAGGAAAAAAGTACCTCAATGACTTTTGTTTGTGGCAGAGCCTTACTAAGTTGCTGAAGAGGACCTAAAACTCAATCATCCTGCCTCAGATTACCAAGTTTTACCCCACCAAGCCTCACTCTGTTTTCTCAAAACAAAAATTTATAAAAAGAAAATTATTTTTAAAAACTAGAGAAAAAAATGCAAAACATGGTAAAAAAAAAAAAGACCATCTTATACTATGGTTTTTATGTTTCCCCATTTGTTTTTTTTTTTGTTGTTGTTGTTGTTTTAAAGGATGTTGTTAGGTATTTGTTTTTTATCTCAACGCTCTCCAGACAGCTCACTTAGCAGAAGGATCTGAGAGAATGAATGGTCGGAGACAAAGGAGTGGAAAAGAAGAGAAGGGTGGATGACATGCTTCTCGGACTCCCTGCCTCTCCTTCAGGCTCCAGGGTTTATCTCCTCAGCTGCAGCAGTGACTCAGCCGACAGCTCTCAGCTGTCCACCCTCTGTGGCCCTTCACAGGAATTTCTCAACTGACTCAAATCCCCAGCCCATGGCCGGCCACTCACTATCTCTTAGAGCAGCCTACAAGGGGGGTCACCAAGGGGTGAGCTTTTGGCCCTGTCATAGAACAACTGTATTGAGCCCTGCCAGTTTTGGGCAGCCTGTGGAACAAGCTTTTTACTGCATCTGAGTGTGTCTGTTTCGTCCCTCTTCCCAGCCCTGCTTCTGTTCTCTTACCTCCACCCAGAATTTCTGAAGAAGAATCTCTTCAACTTGTGACAGGACTCCAAACAAGGAAATACCAAGAAAAAGAGGCAGGTATGAGGATAAAATGGGTCCATACCAAAAGAGGATGGGAAGCCACTGAATGGGACATGGTTTCTAAGACTGTTATTTCCCCCTGCATCCGAGGAGCCTGATCCTCCACAAACCCATAAACCTAACAAAATATAAGGAAAGGGATGAACTCGGGAAAAACTTAAGTCAGGATTATTTAAGAAAAAGCCTCCTGTCTAGAATGGAAACAGGTAGTTCCAACTGTGAGTAAATACTGTTTGTCAGGCGGTAGTGCCGCATGCCTTTAAAAAAATCCCAGCACTTGGGAGGTAGAGGCAGGTGGATCTCTATGAGTTCGAGGCCAGCCTGGTCTACAAGAGCTAGTTCCAGGAAAGGTTCCAAAGCTACAGAGGAACCCTGTCTCAAAAAAAAACAAAAAAAAAAAAAACAAAAAAAAAAACAAAAAAGGAAGGAAGGAAGGAGGGAGGGAGAGAAAGAGAGAGAGAGAGAGAGAGAGAGAGAGAGAGAGAGAGAGAGAGAGAGAGAGAGAAAGAAAGAAAGAAAGAAAGAAAGAAAGAAAGAAAGAAAGAAAGAAAGGAAATACTGTTTAATGACTTGAAGCTGGGGTAAGGCAAAGGGGACACTGGGACTCTGTCACCGTTATGGTTGTTTGCTTGATGGCAAGTGAGATTAAGAGGAAGCTCCAGGGGCCAGCCACCCAGCGACATAGCCAGGCACAGAGTAAGACGTAATAAAAGGTATATAGGACAAAGTTAAAAGCTCAGAGGCAAAAAGTAGACTAGATAATTTAAGAAAAGCTGGGCTAGAAATAAGCCAAGCTAAGGCCTGGTGTTCACAAGAAAAAAAAAAATAAGACTCCACGTGTTAAGTTTATTTGGAAGCTGGGTAGTGGGCCCCAAAGAACCAAAAGAGTAAAGAGTAAAAAACACCCAACTACAAAACCCGTTCAAAAACCCATAAATAGATAAAAAGTAAATAAATAAATAAGTAGTTAGGGTGTGCCAACAGGGGATATTGGGGTAGCCAGAAGATGAGAAATACGAAAGAAAGAAAACCCCAGTTAAAAGACCTTCCTGAGAAGGGTTCGGAATGTCTCCAGGAGCCAGCCACCCACAAGACAGAAACCTGAAGCACTCACTTTGGGCTCCATCTGGACTCTTGCCCTAAGGCTGTCCTGGAAGGCTCAGCTCCTTGTAGTTCCAGGCAATCTGCAGGGAGCCTGAGTCTGCTTGAGCACCTTCCCACAGCAGAGCGAAGGGGGGGGGGGGGCGGGGCGGCAGTATGCAGGGTGAGCAGACATTGCAAGAGGAGGGTTCTGTGGCCTTTCCCTTAAATTGCCATGGGCTTCGGCAGGAAGGAGAGCTATGACAGCAGTCCTACGACCTCTCCTGAAGCCACAAAGGGTCATAGCTCTGGGAACAGCAGTCATATGTTTTTAAAAGGTTGACATATTGGTGGCCCAATGAAAGTTTTTACACCCCGGTAAATCTCTCCGCCAAGGCAACAATCCAAATCAGACCAAATCAAACCGAATTAGAAAAAGCCCAGGTTTAATGGATGCCAGTGTTCCTGAGTGGCCTTCCAGGCCCCCAGGGATGGAGGCAGGAAGACTGAAAAACCACAGAGAGGGGGGCTGTTTAAATAGCCTGTGGGAGTGATCTTGACCCTCTCTGGGGAGAGGTCACTGTTTGATGGGCTTTCTCGGAGGTGGAGTCTGGACTGAGGCAACTCCCAGGGTAGGGGGCTTGGAATGGAACTTTTCACCAAACATCTCAGACTCTTTAGATATAGGGGTGCCAAGGAGCTGGGGTGAAGCCTGGACCCCCAAATTCCAGACTCTTTGGTATAATGATGTTAGGGACTGAGGTGATGCTTTTAACCAAACAGCCCAAACTCTTTGGGTATAGGGGCCCCGACTCAAGTCTGGCTGCTTCCTGTGGGCATGGGGTGATGTGGGATAGGGGAGAGTTGGGAGTTGGCGGGCTCATGCTCAGCGAGAGGTGTGGCTAGAGAGGCATCTGATTTACTGCCATCCTGGAGACCCCAGGCATCTGTTTCTTGAGGGAGATGAGAAGGCAGGTGGCTAGGAGAAAAAAAAATAGATTATTATTGGCCCTGTGAGTGGGGCTAGTCATGGGAAGGGTCATTAGCTGCCAGAAAGAACGGGACAAAGAAGTTCCCTGGTTGTACAGGAGAGGCACGGGTGAATAGGTGAGACACGAGAGCCCTTTAAAACTAGATTTTAGTTGGTATGTATCCATTTGAGCCGGGAGAGGTACTACCACCAGTGGACGAAGATTTAGTAGCTGGTGTAGGTGTTGGCATTGTCTGGGAGGCCCTCTGTAAGTTGGTCTTGGTCCAGACAGCAGGAGGGACCTCTAAAATATTCTTGAAAATGGGTGGGGTTAAAATAGGCTCTGGAGACTGTTAGTTTTTATGAGACCAGATTTCTTGATAAAGCAGCAGAACTTTTTCAGGAACCTGCAGGTGTCTGTAAGACAGCTGGAACAGGAACATTTTAGAAGACAATCAAAGGGAATTGGGAACTCTGGATCTTTGAAGAAGCATCAGAAACCTGCTAATCCTGGACTATGAAGCCTGTGAAAGAGACACTTCTGTCTGTATTTTTAGCAGGAAACTTAACAAACGAAGTAATGAGTTACCAGTACCCTAAGTCATTAGACAGATCTGAGTGGAATACATGAGCAGAAATGAGATAGCTTTTTTGCTATGCAGGAAATCCCAAATCTCCCTGCAGTCTTTGGCAAACACCAGTCTTAGAAGCAGTACTTGCCTTTAGATTATGTTGAGCCCAGGAGTCCTGAAGATTTTTCTGTGTGTGTATGGCGGGGGGCGGGGGGGGGATATTAGTCTACCTGTCTTGGCAGGATGAGATGATTGATCCTCCGTATAATGTCCAGGAAGCTGATGAGGTGGAAGGCTGCTTTCTGCTGTGCAGGTGGCTTTGCCATACCCAAAGGCAAGCCTCCAGGTGCAAGGTCTTCTGTAACCATGTATCTTCTTGGGGGACCTGTAGGATGCTGCAGGAGCTGGCATGTCTCTGTGTCAGAGGCTCTTGTGTTAAATTTAGACATTTAATTAACTCAATCAGTTACAGCTTACCAGTGCTAGTAAAGGCAAGAAGATTAGCAGGAATATTTTATAATTTTGGTTGTGAGATATCCCTCCAGGCCTAGCAGGAATATTTTAGTAAGTCAAAGAATATTGTAGGCAGAATTGTTTGGTCAAAAGCATCACCCCAGCTCCCTAATACCCCTTTATACAAAGAGTCTGGAATATTATAGTTAGGGGCCTCATCCCAGCCCCTCGCACCCATCTTTGGAATACTGGGCAGGACACTCCATTTCAAGCCCCCTAAAAGTTGCCTTAGTTCAAACTCCACCTCCAAGAAAGCACACCAAACGATGACCCCTCTCCAAGGAGGGTCAAGACCACTCCCACAGGCTACTTAAACTACCCCCCAGAGAATGAACACATGGTCTTCAGGTTTTGCCTGGTCTCTCCTTTTCTCTCTCTTCCCCTTGCCATGCTTTCCCGGTGCCATTAAACATGGGCGTCTTCTATTTCAGTCTGATTTGGTCTGATTGGGATTATTTGCATCGGCAGAGAGGTTTATTTTAAGAAAAATACTTAAAAGACAGAACACCTATGCCATTTATTTTAGAGTGGAAGGACAGGGGGAAATGGATGTGCTGTAGAGAGCAAACAGTGAGGGAAGTGATGAGGGGGTTAGGGAGGGGGATCGGGAGCACAGCCTCCGGAAACCATGCACACTTGGGGGCTTGTTTGTTTTACATTGGGCGTTAAGGGATGTATGGTGTCAGATAGCCCCAATTTAAAAGGACTTTTGTAAAAAGCAGCCCAAGGGCATTTGAGGATCCCTCGAATTGCAGGTCTCTACGTTACAAATCTATGCTGAGACTCAGGACTCAATGCCTAGCACAATGTATTTACTGTGATAAGATTCCCGAGTCAAAAACAGGGGTGTGGGAAATTCTTTAGAAGGTTGTTTCCTACCCAGAGTAGCCCCACAGGGGCAAGGGCCTTTCTGGCACAGGCCCGTGACTTCAACAGATGACCGGCAAAGGTATGAGGCCCTGGGCCTTAGGGGCAATAACTTGGAAATGGGGAAGTTACCCAGACAAAGCTGATCTTAGCCTGGTGGAGAGCAGGTGCGTGTGAGAAAGGTGTTTTCCAACACGTAACCCTGGGACAATGGGGAAAAAAACAGCCCCCTTGGTAGGATCTCCAGATGAAAAGTTTTTAATAAGCCAATAAGCCTCTCTGACAAAGCGATAATCCATGTCGGACCAAATCAAACCGAATTAGAAAAAGCACAGGTATAATGAATGCCAGCACTCCGAGACGGCCTTCCAGGTCCTCAGGGATGGAGACAGGAAGTAAGACCGAAAAACCACGGAGAGGAGAAAGGAGAACCAGGAAGACCATGTGTTCATTCTCTGGGTGGCAATTTAAATAGCCCGTGGAAGTGGTCTTGACCCTCTCTGGAGAAGGTCACTGTTTGGTGGGCTTTCTCGGAGGTGGAGTCTGGACTGAGGCAACTCCCAGGTTAGGGGGCTTGGAATGGAACTTTCCACCAAACATTTCAGGCTCTTTGGATATAGAGGTGCTGAGGGGCTGGGGTGAAACCTGGACCCAAAAATTCCAGCCTCTTTGGGTATAAGGATGTTAGGGGCTGAGGTGATGCTTTTAACCAAACGGCCCAGACTTTTAATCCTAGCACTCAGGAGGGAGGTGCACGGAGAGGCAGATCTCTGAGTTTGAAGCCAGCCTGGTCCCAAGTTAGATGTAGGACAGCCAAGGCTACACAGAGAAACCCTGTCTCAAAAAAACAAACAAAAAAGACACAGAGAGAGAGAGAGAGATCTTGGATTGGAGATGTAGCTGAGTGGGTAGTGTGTTTGCTTCCCTTGCAGGCACAAAGTTATAGATTTGATCCCTACCACTGAAGAAACTGGGTATGGTAGCTCAAATGCCAGCACTAGGGAGGTAGAGGCCAAAGGAACAGAAGGTCACCATCATCTTACCAACACAGGGACTCTGAAGCCAGCCTGGGATGCATGTGATCCTTACTAACTGAACTACACCCTAGCCCTAGGCTTTAAGTTGGTGGTGGTAAAACTCTTAATTCCTACTTTGGAGATTTGTTGTGAAAAATTAGCAACAGTGTAAGTCAAGTGAATAATGGTTCGCCTACGAGGCGTTCACTAAATGGCTGTGATTACCTTTGTTAGTGAAGAAGAGCACTTTAAAATATCATTATAAGAGACCTGGTTTGAAAATAGGAGCCACTTAAAACAGATCCTTGAATAGCTAATTAACAACCTTGAAAATCCCTAGACATTTCTAGGCAAAAGTGGGTGTAGGTAGTTACAGTTCTATAAAGAAAAGCTCTCGGCAGGCTTGCCTATTAGCACAGAAAATTCTTCCTGGAACATCTTTTCTGCACCCATCCCATCTCGGCATATTGGCTCTGCCTGGGTCCAGTCAAGGACAGCACGTTCAGCCCTAAGAGAAGATGGGAAGCAAAGCATAACACGAGGAGACACAGAGATGCATATTGAATGTACACACGAAATAATATAAATCATAGTTGAACGACTCAGAGGAACAGAAGGATACTGTCTTAGTTACTGTTCCATTGCTGTGAAGAGACACAATGAGTAAGGTAACTTATAAAATAAAGCATTTAATTGGCAGCTTGCCTACAGATTCAGAAGATTAGTTCATGATCATCATCGTGACATGGATCATGACAGCAGGTTGGTTGTCAAGGTGCTGGAGCAGTAACTGAGAGCTTACAACTGATCCACAGACAGGAGGCAGAGATAGTGACCGGGCTTTTAGAACCCCCAAGCTCATCCCTAGTGACACACCTCCTCCAACAAGGACATAGCTCCTTATCCTTCCTAAACAGTCTATCAACAGTGGATCAAGCATTAAATAATGAGCCTATGGGGGCCATTTTCATTCAAACCAACACAGTTACTCACTTTGTCTTACTTTATAGAAACTGAGACAACATGCTTCATACGCTAAAGGCACAGATCTAGGAGAAAACAGGCTTCCAACATCTGTACAGTCTCATCCTGTAGTCCAGTCTAGCCTTGAACTCCTGGAAATTCTCCTGCTTCAACCTTCTGAGTACTGGAACATGGGTGTGATCTACTACAACCTGCCAGGGTAGCTATTTTTTACATCCTCAAGCCTCCAGAGGAAGGCAACAGAGAAGAAAATATGAAGGGAAGATGTTGTGGAATATTATTTTAAGGTGTGTTACATTTGTTTATGCTGTGCAATATTTGTTTTAATGTTACAAAGATGTGTTGCATTCTTTTATGTTGTATTTGTTTAACTCCGTGAAGTTGTGTTACTTTGTCTGTCTAAAACACCTGATTGGTCTAATAAAGAGCTGAATGACCAATAGTGAGGCAGGAGCAAGGATAGGCAGGGCTGGCAGGCAGAGAGAATAAATAGAAGGAGAACTCTGGGAGGAGAAGAAAGAGCAAGAAGATTAGGGGCCAGTCACCCAGCTACACGTTCAGCCTTGAAGTAAGAGTGAAAGTGAGATTTACAGAAGTAAAAGAAAGATAAAAATCCAAAAGCAAAAGGTAGACAGGATAACTTAAAGTGAAGAAACGCTAGCAAAAAACAAGTCAAGTTAAAGCCGGACATTTATAAGTAATAATAAGCTTCTGTGTGATATGGGAGTGTCATATATCAATCTGTTGCTTTCATTGGTTAATTAATAAAGAAACTGCTTGGCCCAATAGGTCAGAACATAGGTGGGTGGAATAGACAGAACAGAATGCTGGGAAGAAGGGAAGTGAGCTTAGATGCCATGCCTCTCCTCTCCAGGGCAGACACGATGAAGCTCTAGCCCAAGATGGATGTACGCTAGAATCTTCCTGGTGGGTCACCACCTCGTGGTGCTATACACATTATTGGGGGTGGGTTGATAAGGATGTGAGAGTTGGCCAGTAGGAGGCTGGGGCTAATGGGCCAAGCAGTGTTTAAATTAATACAATTTGTGTGTTGTTATTTTGGGGCATAAGCTAGCCAGGCGGCCGGGAGCCAGGTGGCAGGAATGCAGCCTGCAGCTCCTTCTACATCTTTGTATATCATTTATTTGGGAACTGGGTGGCAGCTCCTCCTCCCCACCTCCGTCAAAAAGACAAAAGAGTAAAGAGCTGGAGTAAAAAACAACAATAGAAAGAGAAAGGGGATCATATGCCTTCCTTCTCCATCCTGTGGCATTAGGTGAGGATGGGGATTGTAACTCTACCAAGGAATAGTCCTCCTTCTGAGAAGGAGGCTAAAGTGGCTACTCTAAGATTATGTGCCCATTCCTGCAAAGAATGCTTCAGGAAAGATGTTACTGAAATGGTTAGGGTCAGAACCTCAGTAGTGAAAGCTGTAGTTAGCTAGGACTGGGCACCTGTCTCAGAGAGGTCACAGTGGAAAGCCAAGGAAGGTGGTCATGTTAGGATGAATAAGAAGTCCATCTTAGTGATTCTGGCATGAGGTCTAGGTTTGAAGACAAAGCAGGTCTAGGTTTAAAGACAACACAGGAGCTGTGCATAACTGAGCAGTCCTGGTGGAGCTGTAGCCCCGCCCATCATTGTCTCAGCTCTAGTCTCACCTGGAAGGTCCTCAGGTAAGTGGTCAGAACTGCGGGACTCCCTTTCCCCACTAGCCAGATTCCTCCTCTGGCTGATATACCAGGTTCAGCCTTTGCTTTCCCTACCATTAGATTCCTGGGCAAATGCCAATTCCTTGGGTCCATTGTTTCAATGTTTTGATAGCCAAAGAGAGGACACTCTGCCATGATGGTTTCAGGGATGGGAAAATTACACTTTTGATTTTATTTACTTTCTTTTCTTTTTTTTATTCATTTTTCTTCTTTGTTTTGTTTTTGTATTTTCTGTGTATCCCTGGCTGTCCTAAAACTCTCTTTGTAGACCAGGCTGGCCTCAAACTCAAGAGATCCATGTGCCTCTGCCTCCCTGGTACTAGGATTAAAGGTGTGCATCACCACTGCCCAGCTTACTTACTGTATATTCATTTTTTGAGATAGGGTCTTCCTCTGTGGCCCAAGCTAGTCTTAAATAAGAGCTATCTTTCTGCCCCCGACCACTGAGAGTTGAGGTTACAGGTATGAGCCACTGCACTCTGCTTGATTATCTGATTTTCACGAGAGAGGATAAAGTCTGAGGCTTGGGAAGGATCTAGATACCCTGGAAGTATGGTGTGAAGGCAGGAGGTCCAAGAAGCCTGCAACTGTTTTGCTACCCAGAGACACTAAGAGACATGGAGGGTGGTGAGGTTCCCAGCAGAAACAAGAGCCAGAAGAGAACAGACTTTCTCTAGGATCTGTGAGCTCAGACTTTATCTAGAGGGTATATATTTGTGGACTTTTAATTAGGTAAGCCAACAAATCCCTCTCGCTGTCAAAATTAGAGTTGTTCGTCATTGCAAAAAGTCCTAATTAATACAATCAATGTTATTCTTCCTTGCCTACAAACCTGCCTTGGCCTCCCAAGTGCTGGGATTATAGGTATGAGCCACCATCCTGGCAAAAATAGGATATTTTAGTTATATCTGTCCATGTGGGTTTGTTTGTGGGCATATGCATATGAGTACAGTTGCTCATGAGGGCTAGAGGTGCCCACCCTCTGAAGCTTGAGTTAAGGTAGGTGTAAGCTGCCTGACAGGGTGCCGTGACTGACTCTGCCTGGAAGAACAGTAAATACTCTAACCACTGAGTCATCTCTCTAGGCCCTTAATTAAACAAAAATAAATAAATAAATACCATTTATCTATTCTCTCTGAGTGTGTATGTAGAAGCTCTTGAGTACCAATCTCAGCATAGAGGTGGAGGTCAGAGAAGACCAATTTGTGGGGCCAGTTATCTCCTTCCATTATCTGGAACTCAGATTTGTCTGGCTTGGCAGTTGATGCCCTTCCTTGAGGAGCCATCTTGCCAGCTTTCTACAATGTTTTTAAAGACTTACCTGGAATAGGCATAGATACCATGGCAGAGAGAGTCCTGAATGGTTTTCTATAGAACCCTACAGAAGGTTTTTGAGTTTGAATGACTCCTTGCTTAATAAATTCTGCTTACCAGACCACTGGAAACTGTTTACAAACTATTTAGAGCTACAAACATAGAGTTTCACGATCTTTCACGCTGCACCAAAATCAGGAGACATTCAATTTGACGGAGAAAATGTTTTAAATAGAAAAAAGATAAATACCCACTTCAAACACTAGCGTTTAATTCTTGGAATCCAAAAGAACAGAAAGTCCCTGGTTCCCAAGAATAGTATTTTAAGTTAAAAGGTACAAAAGAATTAGCTTGGATCCTTGGGGGTTGGGGAGTACAGGCACAAGAGCTGAAGAGGAGAGTAAAAGCCAGGCCCTATTTATGAGCACATATTTTAAAAACATTACTGTGAAGATGTAGAATCTAAAAACATAAACTATAAAATTTAATGGAAAGATCATTGGTTAGTTTCATTCTCTTGGTTCATGTTTTAAGTCTATCTGAACACAGTCAAACTTAAGACTCACCAGGCATGAAGGACAGAAATCTAACTGTAGACCATTCGCAACAAGATCCTATTACTTCCCATTGTATTTTAGTCATAACACAGATTTTATTCATAATTGTGCTCCAAGAAAAGAGCCTAAGGAGGGAAGTGGTTATTTAAAATGTATAGAAGGTTGGGTTGGAAAGATAAAATGCTTGGAACCTTTGCAGAGTATCCAAGCCCAGTTCCCAGATGCCACATGAGGCAGCTCCCAACCATCTGTGACCCCAGTTCCAGGGGATCTGACACCATCTTTTGGCCTCTGCAGGTACCTGTACACACCTGGCATGCATTCACACAGACACATTTCTGTGTACACATAAATGAAAAATATTTTAAATAAATTTTTGAAAACATCCAGAAAGGTAAATAACAAAAAATAAAAAATTAGGAGTTATTTCTTGGCTGTTGCATACACTGAAAAACATTTTGAAATCCATATGTTATACATAGGAGAGATTTATTTGCATGTATTTTGTGTAGTTCTTGTGGCATGGAATTAGTATATATATGTGTGTGTATATATATATATATATTCTTTTATTGATTTTTATTATTGAGCTCTACATTTTTCTCTGCTCCCCTCCCTGTCACTCCCCCCGCCCCTGCCTTCAACCCTCTCCCAAAGTCCCCATGCTCCCTATTTACTCAGGAGATCTTGTCTTTTTCTACTTCCCATGTAGATTAGATCTATGTATGTCTAAGAGTCCTCATTGTTGTCTAGGTTCTCTGGGATTGTGGTTTGTAAGATGACTTTCTTTGCTTTATGTTTAAAAACCACTTATGAGTGAATACATATGATAATTGTCTTTCTGGGTCTGAGTTACCTCACTCAAAATGATGTTTTCTAGCTCCATTCATTTACCTGCAAAATTCAAGATGTCGTTATTTTTTTCTGCTGTGTAGTACTCCATTGTGTAAACGTACCACATTTTTTTAATCCATTCTTCAGTCAAGGGGTATTAGGTTGTTTCCAGGTTCTGGCAATGACAAACAATGCTGCTACGAACATAGTTGAGCACATGTCCTTGTGGCACAATTAAGCATTCTTTGGATACATACCTAAAACTGGTATTGCTGGGTCTTGAGGAAGGTTGTTTCCTAATTTTCTGAGAAATTGGCACACTGATATCCAAGTGGCTGTACCAGCTTCCATTCCCACCAGCAATGCAGGAGTGTTCTTTTTACTTCACAACTCCAGCATAAGTTGTCATCAGTGTTTTTGATCTTGGCCATTCTTAAAGGTGTAAGATGGAATCTCAGAGTTGTTTTGATTTACATTTTTTCTGATGACTAAGGATGTTGAACATTTCCTTAAGTGTCTTTCAGGCATTTTAGATTCCTCTATTGAGAGTTCTCTGTTTATGTCTAAACTCCATTTTTTATTGGATTATTTGTTCTTTTGATGATCAATTTCTTGAGTTCTTTGTATATTTTGGAGATCAGACCTCTGTTTGATGTGGAGTTAGTGAAGATCTTTTCACATTCTGTAGGCTGTTGTTTTGTCTTGTTGACCGTGTCCTTTGCTTTACAGGAGCTTTTCAGTTTCAGGAGGTCCCATTTATTAATTGTTTCTCTCAGTGTCTGTGCTACTGGGGTTATATTTAGGAAGTGCTCTTCTGTACCAATGCATTCAGGGCTACTTCCCACTTTTTCTTCTATGAGGTTCAGTGTGGCCGGCTTTATGTTAAGGTCTTTGATCCATTTGGGCTTGAGTTTTGTGCTTGGTGATAGATACGAATCTATTTTCTTTCTTCTACATGTTGATATCCAGTTATTCCAGCACCATTTGTTACATATGCTTTTTCCCCATTTAATATTTTTTGCTTCTTTGTCAAAAATCAGGTGTTTGAAAGTGTGGATTAGTATCTGGGTCTTTGATTCAATTCCGTTGGTCCTCCTGTCTGTTTTTATGCTAATACCAGGCTCTTTTCAGTACTGTAGCTCTGTAGTAGAGTTTGAAGTCAGGGATTGTGATGCCTCCAGAAATTCTTTTATTGTACAGGATTGTTTTGGCTATCCTGGGTTTTTTGCTTTTCCATATGAAGTTGAGTACCATTCTTTCGAGGTCTGTAAAGAATTTTCCTGAGATTTTGATGGGCATTGCACTGAATCTGTAGATTGCTTTTGGTAAGATTGCCATTTTTACTATGCTAATTCTGCCTACCCAGGAACATGAAAGATCTTTCCACTTTATGGTGTCTTCTTCAGTTTCTTTCTTCAAAGATTTAAAGTTTTTGTCATACAAGTCTTCCACTTGTTTGGTTAGAGTTATTCCGAGATATTTTATGCTATTTGCGGCTATTGTGAAGAGTGTTGATTCTCTGATTTTTCCCCCAGCCCTTTAATCATCTTGTATCCTGCTACATTACTGAAAGTGTTTATGAGTTGTAGATGTCCTTGGTAGAATTTTGGGGGTTGCTTATGTTAACTATCATATCATCAGCAAATAGC
Organism: Chionomys nivalis; assembly: GCF_950005125.1. Classification (NCBI taxonomy): domain Eukaryota; kingdom Metazoa; phylum Chordata; class Mammalia; order Rodentia; family Cricetidae; genus Chionomys; species Chionomys nivalis. The sequence continues at coordinate 117,814,671 of NC_080087.1, forward strand.
GAGAGCTTGACTTCTTTTCCAATTTGTATCTCCTTGATCTCCTTTTGTTGTCTTATTGCTCTAGCTAGGACATTAAGAACTATATTAAATAGATATGGAGAGACTGGATAACCTTGTCTTGTTCCTGATTTTAGTGGGATCTCCATGAGTTTCCTCTCCATTTAGTTTGATGTTGGCTATTGGCTTGCTGTATCTTGCCTTTTTTACGTTTTGGTATGTTCCTTGTATCCCTGCTCTCTCCAAGACCTTTATCATGAAGGGATGTTGCATTTTGTTGAAAGCTTTTTCAGCATCTAATGAAACTATCATGTGGTTTTATTTTTCAGTTTGTTTATATGATGAATTACAGTGACAGATTTTTATATATTGAACCATCCCTGCATCTCTGGGATGAAGCTGACTTGATCATGGTGGATGATAGTTCTGATGTGTTCTTGAATTCAATTTGCCAGTATTTTATTTAGTATTTTTGCATCAATGTTCATGAGTGAGATTGGTTTGTAATTCTCTTTCTTAGAAATATCTTTATGTGGTTTGAGTATCAGGGTAATTGTAGCCTCATAAAAAGATTTTGGCAATGTTCCTTCTATTTCTATTTTGTGGAACAATTTGAGGAGTACTAGTATTAGTTCTTCTTTGAAAATCTTGTAGAATTCTGAGCTGAAAAAAAGGGCATCTGGTTCTGGGCATTTTTAGGGGAGGGGGGAGACTTTTGATGACTGTTTCTATTTCTTCAGCAGTTATAGGTCTGTTTAATTTGCTTATCTGGTCTTGATTTAATTTTGGTAAGTGATATTTATCCAGAAAGTTGTTCATTTCCTTTAAGTTTTCAATTTTGTGGACTACAGGTTTTTGAAATATGACCTGATGATTCTCTGTATTTCCTCTGTGTCTGTTGTTATGTTCCCCTTTTCATTTCTGATTTTGTTAATTTGGATATTCTCTGCCTTTTGGTTAGTTTGAATAAAGGTCTGTCTGTTTTGTTGATTTTCTCGAAGAACCAACTCTTTGTCTCATTGATTCTTTGTATTGTTTTGTTTCTATTTTGTTGATTTCAGCTCTCAATTTGATTATTTCCTGCCATCTAGTTTCTTGGATGAGTTTGCTTCTTTTTGTTCTAAAGTTTTCAAGTGTTCTGTTAATTCACTAGTGTGGTATTTTTTTACCCCAGCTTCTTTATTGAGGCATTTAGTGCTATAAACTTTCTTCTAAACACTGCTTTCATTGTGTCCCATAAATTTGGGTACGTTGTGTGGTCATTTTCATTGAATTTTAGGAAGTCTTTAATTTTTCCCTTTATTTTTTCCTTGACTCATTGATGATTCAGGTGAGCACTGTTTAATTTCCATATATTTGTGAGCTTTCTAGAATTCGTATTGCTACTGAATTCTAGTTTTAAGCCATGGTGATCTGATAAGATACATGAGGTTATTCCAATTTTTTTGTAACTGTTGAGGTTTGTTTTGTTACCGAGTATGTGGTCAATTTTTGAGAAGGTTCCATGAGGTGCTGAGAAGAAGGTATATTCTTTTATGTTTGCATGAAATGTTCTATAGATATCTGTTAAGCCCATGTGAGTCATAACATCTGTTAGTTCTCTTATTTCTCTGTTCATTTTTTGTCTGACTGACTTGTCCAGTGGTGAGAGGGGAGTGTTGAAGTTTCCCACTATAGTGTGTGGGGTTTAATGTATGATTTAAGCTTTAGAAGTGTTTTTTTTTTTCATATAAGGGTGCCCTTGTATTGATGGCATAGATGCTCAATATTGAGATTTCCTCTTGATGAATTTTTCCTGTGACTAATATGAAATGTCCGTCTTTGTCTCTTTTGATTGGTTTTAGTTTGAAGTCTATTTTGTTAGATATTAGGATAGCTACACCAACTTGGTCCTTAGGTCCATTTGATTGGGATTTTTTTTCCCAACCCTTTACTCTGAGGTGATATCTGTCATTGAGGTGGAAGTGTGGTTTTGTATGCAGCAGAAGGATGGATCCTGTTTTCATATCCAATCTGTTAGCTTGTGTCTTTTCATAGGTGAGTTGAGTCCATTTATATTAAGGGATATTAATGACCAGTGATTGCTATCTCCTGTTAATTTAGTTTTTGTTGTTGGTGATATTATTTTGTGTGTTTTCCCCTTTTTTGGGATTTGCTGCAGAGACCATCAATTGTCTGTTTTTGTTGATGTAGCCAACTTCCTTGGGTTAGAGTTTTTCTTCTAGTATTTTGTGTAGGGCTGCGTTTGTGGCTAAATATTGGTTAAATCTGGTTTTGTCATAGAATATCTTGTTTTGTCCTTCTATGGTGATTGAAAGGTTTGCTGGTATAGTAGTCTGGGCTGGTATCCATGGTCTCTTAATGTCTGCTTAAGGCTTGACAATGACCTTCTGGCTTTCAATGTCTCCAGTGTAAATGTCAGGTGTAATTCTGATATGTCTGCCTTTATATGTTACTTGACCTTTTTCCTTTGCAGCTCTTAATATTCTTTCTTTATTTGTATGCTTAGTGTTTTGATTATTATATAGTGAGGGGACTTTTTTTGATCCAGTCTATTTGGTATTCTGTGTGCTTGTTATATCTTCATAGGCATATCTTTCTTTAGATTGGAAAAGTTTTTTCTATTATTTTGTTAAATATATTTTCTATGCTTTTGAGTTTAACTTTTCCTTCTTATATACCTATTATTCTTAGGTTTGGTCTTTTCATAGTGTACCATATTTTCTGGATATTTTGTGTAAAACTTTTGTTAGATTTAATGTTTTCTTTGACTGATGAGTCTATTTCCTCTATTGTATTTTCGGCACTTGAGATTCTCTCTTCCATCTCTTGTATTTTGCTGTTTATGTTTGCATTTGTGGTTTCTTTTTTTTTTCTTTTTTTTTTCTTTTTTTTTTCTTTTTTTTTTTTTGGTTTTTCGAGACAGGGTTTCTCTGTCGCTTTGGAACCTGTCCTGGAACTAGCTCTGTAGACCAGGCTGGTCTCGAACTCACAGAGATCCGCCTGCCTCTGCCTCCCGAGTGCTGGGATTAAAGGCGTGCGCCACCATCGCCCGGCCACATTTGTGGTTCCTGATTGTTTTCTCATCATTTCTGTTTCCATAATTCCCTCAGCTTGTGTTTTCTTTATTGTTTCTATTTCAGTTTTCAAGTCTTGGATGGTTTCTTTCATATGTTTGATTTCTTTTTCTTGGTTTTTGTTAAGGGATTTGCTGATGTCTTCCAATTTTTTTCTTTGTTTTTTCCTCCATTTCTTTGAAGGAATTTTTCATTTCCTCTATAAGAGTCTCAAACATTCTCCTAAAGTTATTTTTTAGGTCATTTCCTTTGCTTCATCTATATTTGGTTGTTTAAGTCTTGCTGTTGTAGTTTCTCTAGATTTTACTGCTGTTGTGTTGCTCTTTGTGGTGTTGCCTGTGTTCTTACCTTGTCCACTCATCTTTTTCCCTAATTGGTGTGGTTGGGGCTGTCTGTGACTCTGGTGATTAATCTTCTAGTTGCCAGTGGATTCAAGGCTCAGATGGTTGTTCTTTGTGGCAAAGTCAGTGCCACGGTTCCAGTTACCCGGTTGGTCAGTTCGTGTTCTTGAAGGTCGCTCAGTGCTCCCGGGGTTTGCTCCACTCCTGTGGAGTTTGCTGTCTCAGGCCAGTTCTGGTCTAGGTTTCCAGCTCAGACCTGTTCCTGTAAATGTCCCTGGTCTGGATCTACTCCTGTGGAGATCCCTGTCTTGAGGTTGGTCCTGCAGAGGTCTCTGGCTCTGATCTTCTCCGTCAGAGATCCCAGACTTGGTTGTGTCTGGACCCAGAGAGGACCTGGCTCAGACCTACTCTTTCAGAGGTCCCAGACCCGCAGAGGTTTCTGGTTCCTGCCTGCTCCCTTAGATGTCCCAGACCAGTGACTGGACCTGCAGATTTCCTGGCTCAGGCTTATTCCCTCAGAGGTCCCAGACTCACACCTAGACCGGCAGGGGTCCGGACCTAGGTCTACTCCTTCGAAGGTCCTAGATTCATGCCTGGACCCACAGTGGTCCCTGGCTCTGGCTCACTTGCTCCACAGTTGTTCCCCTGCACCTGCTCCTATGGAGTTTGCTGTCTCAGGTCTGCTCTGGCCCAGGTCGCTGGTTAAGTCCTGCTTCTGCAAAGGTCCCTGTCTGGATCAATTCCCACTCCCACTCCTGTGGAGCTTGCCTTCTCAGACTTGCTCTGGCTTAGGTCGCTGGCCAGTCCTGCTTCCACAAATGTCCCTGTCTGGATAAGCCACTGTTCCTGTGGAGTTCACCTTCCCAGAACTGCTCCAGACAAGGTGGCTGGCCCGGAATTGTTTTAATTAACATGACTTGCTATATTGTGGTCAAGGTTCTGATGAGTACTGCTTCCCCACCCCTACCTACCTACCTACACACACACATAGGAGCAAAAATGCCTGTTCTTTGAGAGGTTAAATTCTCTTTATGGGACTAAAAGTCTTCAGGAAAATCTGGCTAAGAAGGAAGGAGCAAACTGGCCCAGACTCTCCTAGGCCTGGTGTCAGGATCTAGACTTCTAAGAACTGGTCCTGAAGAACCAGCCTGCCTCAATGTTAGGCTTAAAAGTCATCTTATAGTAAAGACAACTAGGTTCATTCCTGTTTATGATTAAACCTCTGTTTCTCAAGGATTGGGCTATTTCCCTCCTGTAACCTGAACTACAATTGGTGCTGCACTGCCTGTGTTTCAATAAGTTGTTTATAACCATCCCTTGCTAGCCTACCTTTGTTTTGAAAGGTTATATAATCCCCTAGGATTACCTTGTTTTGACCACCTGTTTATGTTCTGCTCCTGTAACCCTACCTATTTTTATCTATTTGAAAATTTCCTACCCCTGAGCTATACAAGCCTTGTCTTCCCATATCCAATGCTGATCTCTTGAACCCTGCCTTCGTAGGACGCAGCCTGTGTAATGTATAAAAAAGCTTGCTTTAATTAATTGTTTGCTCTTATTTTTTTGGCCATGATGACTTGGGTCGATGGTCTTTTTCCTCCTGTCTTTGGGATTAACACTCCTAATTGTGCTTTTCAGGATGATGGTTGAACTGTGACAAACAGCCACATTTGAGAAGCTGCAACCTCAGAAAATGTGACGCTGAGGACGAATCAGATTCCCCAGACTCTTTCACAAGGTGTTTGGAAGCAGTTCTTAACTGGGCTGGACTGTAGGACCCCTTGGTAGTAAATGAAGAACCCTGAAGAGAGAAAGGAGACTTCTTATATACATGAGCCAGCAGAGTCCCAGTGATTAAGTATTAGTGGGAAATGTGGCCTCATTTGAACCTTGACCATGATAGAGTAGGTCATGCTAATTAAAATAATTCCATGACACGATCTCAGCAGGTGCTAGATTCTCTACACCTGTCATTAAGTTAAATCTATAAGCAGCCAGATGGGCATGTTTGCTTCAATACCACAGTCTCCTGTAGATTCATTGTAGTTACACTGGTATATGTGTACCTTTTAACTACTCTTAGTTTAAGTTAATATATAAATATTAATGGTATATTGGTATTATCAGCTTATTAAATATTGGTATATTATATCAATATTATCAATATTAATATACCATTATTTATATACCAATATACCAATATTTAATATTCCAATTTAATATAACATATACTTTTTCTTTATGAAATTCTGAAGATGGCATGATATACATTTTTTTTTTCAGATAAGGTTTCTATAGCCCAGGATGGTCTTGAACTCCAGGTCTTTCTTTGTTTCTTCCAAGTGCTAGGATTATAAGCATGCAACATCAAAGCTCACTTAAACACAGTGTCTCTATATCATTACTTATACTTTTGTTTGTAAACAATTCTCACTATGTAGCCGAGGTTGGTAATATTGTTACAGCTTTTTATTGGAAGGGAATGGGGTTAAGAACCAATATGAACCCCATTCAGCTTCCAGAAGTAATTCTGTTATATAAGGCAGGAACAAAAGCAGGACCCGATTATCACCCACACTGTAACAAAGGAAGGCAGAGCCCAACGAGCGTCATTGGTGACATCCATTCATCTTCCCCGTGGTTTCTTCATGGCATCTCTGGTCTTGTTTTCCCCTAGTTTTTGAAGTCAGGCCTATAGGCACTCACTTTTTACAGAAATATTTATTTTAATTTATGTTGTGTGCGCCTACGTGCATATGCCATGTGTGTGCAAGTTCCTCCAGAGGCCAGAAGAGGCCTAGATCGAGTCCCCTGGGGTGAAGAGGCCTAGATCGAGTCCCGTGGGGTGAAGTTACAGGTGGCTGAGCAGCTGCATGAGGGTGCTGGAGCCAACTCGGCTCCTTAGAGAGATCATTAAATGCTCATCCACTGAGTCGTTGTGCAGTCCCAGAAACTCTCTTTTGACAGGGTTTGCTGAGGTCAGGAGGCTAGGACCCCTGTGGATGCTAGATTCCTAGGAAGAGGTCAGAGTCCATCCTTTCAGTGCTCTGTGGGAACATATTAAGGGGATCAGCCATACACTGGGAATCCCAAATCATGTTAACAGCTTTTAAAAGATAAACTTTGAGGTTTTATTTTTTTAATATGTTTTATTTATTTATTTTGTGTATGTTTGCAGATGGATGCAAGAGAGGAGAGAGAGAGAGAGAGAGAGAGAGAGAGAGAGAGAGAGAGAGAACAGAAGTTACCTATTCAGGAGAGAGATGGAAAGAGAGAGCATAGGCTGGGGGGGAGGGGGAGAATATCAGCTTGTGGAAGGGGAGGGTTTGGGGGAGGGTGGGGCTTGTCTCTTAAAGGGACAGGTTACCCAGATGACAAACTAGGCCAGCAAATCATAACAGATAGGATGTCTGATTCTGCAGGCTAGGACAGAGGCAGTCAGAACAAGGGTTGCCCGCCAGAAACTGTTTGTATAGACTAGGGAACTTCCTAAGATTGAACTTCCTTCAAGGGGAAATGGGGGCTAAATCTTGGACTCTGAAAAAGAGGAGAGGAATGTTCCCTAAAGTGACACCAATTCTATTACTCTGGCCTTGTCTCCATAGAGACTGTCAGTCTTGTGAAGACAGAGAGGGATAGGAAGGACCAAGAGCCTCTGTGAGACCACAGGTAACACTCAGCCAGGCAATTCTGCGTCCCCAAGAACCAGCTCAGCCCCTTGCAGACCCTGTAACCTGGGCAACTTGTTTCCAGCTTCCTGTGTTCTAGTTTTCTTTGTATGTGTGGTGTGGAGAGTGGCTGAGATGGAAATTGCTCTGTATCCCAGGCTGGCCTCAAACAGTCAATTCTCCTACCTTTGCCACTTGAATGCTGGGATTACAGGCATGAGCCGCCGTCCAGGGAGGTGGTACTAAGAGACGGTTAAGAAACTTGTAAAAGGGCTGGAGAGATGACTCAGAGGTTAAGAGCATTGCCTGCTCTTCCAGGGGTCATGAGTTCAATTCCCAGTAACCACATGATGGCTTAGAACCATCTGTAATGAGATCTGGTGCCCTTTTCTGGTGTGCAAGTATACATGCAGGCAGAGCACAATATACATAATAAATAAATCTTTTCTTAAAAAGAAAACAGAAGAGAGAGAGAGAGAGAGAGAGAGAGAGAGAGAGAGAGAGATTTGTAAAAGGCGGGACCTGATTGGAGGTTTTGAGAGCTTAGAGACTATCATCAGAAAAGAGGTCCCAGTCTCTCTGCTTCCCTGCTATTCTTTAGTTTTGAACTCACTACGTAGCCAAGACTGATCTTTAACTCTTCACCTCCCAGCCTCTAATTCCCAAATGCTGGGATCATAGGCATGCACCACCACATCCATCTGCTTTCTTGTCTCAAGATGTGACTTCTTCCCTCTACTGTGGCTGCTTGCTAGAGGTGATGGAGCCGAATGGGGCCCTTGTAAGAATCTGCATCCTGCTGTTGACTCTTTCAACCTCCCAAACTGTGAAATTATTATTAGCAACTCTCTTGTCTTTATAAAGTTAGCCTCCTTCAGGTGCTTCATTATGTTATCAAAAAAAGAAAAGAAAAAACTAGTATAGCCCTTGCATTTGTTTCTCTTGTGTGAAATAACAATAATTACAACAGTCATGGTTTTATAGCCTGTCTTTCATCTCAGGGGTACATTAGCATCGTCATCTCATTAGTCATGGGAACACTTGTTTCAAGTTGCCTTTAGTGGGTAATTTTATTATCCTTTCTAAGGACTGAGAAGCTGCGATTGAAGTATAGTCAGTCCCAATGCTATGAAACAATTTTGTTTTTTCTTTTAGATCAAGATTTCTAAGTCTTTCAATCTTGAAGGCATCTCTCTTATGAGTTAATATTGGGACACTCAGGTCTGGAATATCATGTACTAGTTAGCATTTATATATCTTAGGAAAGCTTTTCTCGGTAGGAAACTAAGCTTGTTGAGATTCAAATTAAAATGTAAAACATTGTTGGGCCTGGCTTGCACACTTTTTAGTACTCAGGAGTCATAGACAGATGGATCTCAGTGTGTGTGAGGCTAGCCTGGTCTACAAAGCAAGTTCTAACGCAGCCAAGGCTACAGAATGAGATCATGTCTTAGACAAATAAATAAAAAAAAAACCCAAAACCATAAAAAGCCAACTTCTTCAATATGAGTCAATCAGGAGACATTTCTGATTTTCTTCTATGATTCCTCCTTTCAGAGATCCCGATTTTGATGGGTTGGTTTGGTTCTTTTTTTAAATTAGTTAATTAATAATTGCATGTGTACAGGTTTTGTCTGTGTGCATGTCTTGCATCATGTGCATGCCTAACACCCTCAGAGGCCAGAAGAGGGTGTTGGATCCATGTAACTGAACTTACAGACAGCTATAAGCTGTCATGTGGGTGCTAGGAACTAAACCCAGGTCCTCTGGAAGAGCAGCCAGTGTTTTCAACCACTGAGCTGCTCTAGCCCCAGCTGATTGGCTCTTAATACATTTCTTCCTTTTTTTTTAAGACTTATTTATTTATTATGTATACAACATTCTTCCTCCAAGTATGCCCGCACGCAAGAAGAGGGCGCCAGATCTCATTACAGATGGTAGTGAGCCACCATGTGGTTGCTGGGAATTGAACTCAGGACCTCTTTACCCCTGAGCCATCTCTCCAGCCCCCATTTCTTCCTTTTTTAAAAACACATTTTCTTTTCATAGCTGCTCTAGATTCACAGCAGCGTGGAGAGGAAGGTCCAGATTCTTCCTATGCTTCTCCACCCCCACCACACACAGCATCCTCCACTGTCAACAGCCCCACAAGAGGAGGACCTACATTGTACCGGATGATTTACGCTGACACATCGTATGACTAACCCTTACATCCCAGTTCACGCTCGCGCTACAAATTCTGTTGAGTTTACATAGACGTGTAATGACACAGACCACCCCCAGGACAGTGTGATACAGGATATTTTTACTGTCCCCCCAGATCTGTGCTCTGCCTGTTTGTCTGTCCCTTCTAATCATTGGCACCCTTTGATCTTTGCACAGTATCAATGACTTTGCATTTTTGGAATGTGATTGACTTGTGTAGTCATTCTGTCTTTTCAGACAACTTCTTTTTTGTTTATTTATTTTGTTTTTCTCTATAGCCCTGGCTGTTCTGGAACTCACTTTGTAGACCATGCTCGCCTCGCACTCAGAGATTCATCTGCCTCTACCCCAGCACCCTCTGCCCCAAGCGTGCACCACCACTGTCTGCCAGACGACTTCTTACACACAGCAAAATGCATTTGAGTTTCCTCTCTGTCCCAGGTCTTTTCATTTTCACATTAAATGATATTCCATTATTTGGGCACACTGTGGGTAATTCACTCCATTTCATTTTCGATTGGGCACAGGCTCTCAGGAGATAACTGGGAGCTGTACAGAAAATGAAGAGGCAGAAATGAAGAAAACTTGAGATCTGCTCTCAGAAAAGAAAATTTTCTTTTAAGGTGGTTTTATTGAGGCTTGGGAAGAAAAGACTTGTCCTTCCCTTATTCTTCTTCTTCCTTCTTTCCTTTCTTCCTTCCTTCCTTTCTCTTTCTTTCTTTCTTCCTTCCTTCCTTCCTTCCTTCCTTCCTTCCTTCCTTTCTCTTTCTTTCTTTCTTCCTTCCTTCCTTCCTTCCTTCCTTCCTTTTTTCTTTCTTTCTTTCTTTTTTTTTAAAATATTTATTTATTTATTATATCATGTGTATAGCATTCCTTCCACGTGTGCCTGCGAGCCAGAAGGGGGCGCCAGGTCTCATTATAGATGGCTGTAAGCCACCATGTGGTTGCTGGGAATTGAACTCAGGACCTCTGAAAGAGCAGTCAGTGCTCTTAACCTCTGAGCCATCTCTCCAGCCCTCTTTCTTTCTTTCTTTCTTTCTTTCTTTCTTTCTTTCTTTCTTTCTTTCTTTCTTTCTTTCATCTGAAGCAGCTTTTTGTTTGTTTGTTTTTGGTTTTTTGAAACAGGGTTTCTCTGTAGTTTCGGAGCCGATCCTGGAACTAGCTCTTGTAGACCAGGCTGGCCTCGAACTCTGAAGCAGCTTTTCTGATTGTCCTCATGTCAGTGTTTCCTGTCAAGAGGAGACATAGTCAGGGGGTGGGGTGGGCTCAGCTGGTCAAGGTCACAAGCTTCTCAAGGATACAATGAGAAACAGCTACCGAGAAGGTTTGCGTAGAAGGGATGATTTGCTTGAGCTGTCAATACAGGATTCTGGCTTCGGTTTTCTCCTCCTTTTATATCTGCTTCTAGTGACTGGAAAGTAAGGCACAGTTCCCATGTACAGCAAATCTGAGTGTGCCACAGGAGCCAAACCTTCATCCTGATGTCCATGACTTATGGTTTATTTCCGGCTATTTATGCTTCTTGTTTTTGTTTGGTTGATTTTGTTTGTTTGAGACAGGGTCTCATACATCCCAGACGGGACTTGAACTCACTATGTAGTAGAGGCTGACCTTGAATTCACAGTCTTCCTGGCTCTACCTCCCAAGTACTAGGATGCACCACCAAGTCTGGCTCTGTGGTGCCTGGACAGAACCTCTAAAACTGGAAAGAGGCCATCCCAATGAAATGTTTTCCTTAGTAAGAGTTGCTGTGGTCATGGTGTCTCTTCACAGCACTAGGAACCCTAAAACACATGTGCAGACACACTAAATAAATAAATAGAGCAATAAACAAAAATAGAGCAATAAACAAAAAGTAATTTTTTTTTAAAAAAGGAAGGAAGCAAGCTGAGCGCTTCTGCACCGGCGTTCATCTTCTGCCTTCTGACTGTGGACACAACATAAGCAGCCCCTTTCTGTTCTCTGCCATCTCACCTCCTCTGCCGTGGTGGACTGTGGTCCCCAGAACAACAATCAAAAAATAGGAATTACTAAATTAATTAATTAATAAAAGGCAAAAAAAACCCAAAAACCTTCCTTCCCTTAAGTAGCCTCCTGTCAGTTATTTATTTGGTCACAACAATGAGGAAAACTTAACCAATACAGTGGGGGTTTGCATGGAGCCACATCTGGAACTCATAATCCTCCAGCCTCTGCCTCCCAAAGGTGGCACTCTCACCTTTGTCCTGCTTGTGGAACTCCAACATCTTGAGAGTCCAACAAACTTCCAGATTCTTTCTCGATACCCGAAATGCCCCTTTATTGTACTAGATGCTTCTAAAGAGAGCTTTGCCTATGAACTGCCAGGGAGGTCAAAGTAGACTGGTTTTAACCATTCTTCCCTATTTTACCACGTTTCAGTCTCGGTTTCCCTCCAAGGTATTCATACAAATGCAATCACCAAAGACACCTCCCTTTTGAATTGGGATGAACTGTCTCATTCATATAAGTAGTTTTTAGAATAACTCTCTAATAGCAGGTGAGTGGTGTGGGTTTTGTTTTGTTTTCCAAAAGGGAATTAGATAAAGCAGTGTCTTGATAATTAATCTATACTACAAACTATGAAGGGCTTAACCCAAATTCTTAACATCAACATCTATGCTGTTCCTGGGGCAAGTCTTGTGTATATTGCTCCAAGTAATTTGTCTGGGCTGCAAAGACATACTGTAACTGTCAGTTACCCCAAGATCTGCCCATCAGTCCCTTTAAGACAAGCTCGAAAGGATGGGGAGGTGAATGCTCAGGTAAGGCACCTGTAGTGCCCTATGAACCCACATAACACAGATGGGTGTAGAGGCCTGCCTATATCCTACCTGGAAAGACAGGCAAATTGATCCGTTAGGCTAACCAAAACAGGGAGCTCCAGACACACTGGATTCAGCAAGAGACCCTGTGTGGTGGTTTGAACGAAAAGGCTCTCATCGGCTCATATGTTTGAATGCTTGGTCTTTTGGTGGTGGAACTGTTTTGGAAAGATTAGGAGATGTGACCTTGTGGGAGAAGGTATGTCACTGGGGTGGCTTTCAGGTTTCAAAAGCCCTTGCCATTCACAGTTAGCTCTGCTGACTGTCCGTCTCTTGCTTGTGGATCACTGTGAGCTGTCAGCTACTGCCCCAGAGCCGTGGCTGCCTTCCGGCTGCCATGCTTCCTGCCGTGATGGCCAAGGGCTCTAACCGTCTGGAACTGTGAGTTTTTATTGATTGGTTGATTGATTTTTGTTTCTCAAGGCAGGGTTTCTCTGTGTAGTCCTGGCTGTCCTGGAACTCACTCCATAGACCAGGCTGGTCTCGAACTCAGAGATCTGCCTGCTTCTGCCTTCTGAGTGCTGGGATTAGAAGTGAGTGTCACCACCTACTGGCTTCATTCATTTATTTTAATAAGTTGCTTTGGTCATGGTATTTGTCACAGTAGTGGAAGAGCAACTAGGACGCCCGGAATTACTAAAATTCCTTCTCTGAGGGAGATGAGAATATTGTCAACCCACCCTTGACAAGATTCTGATAATAAACCAAAGTACCACTCTCCCAGAGATCACCCTGGGGAAACCAGTGAGCTTACTGGGTTTAATTACAGCATGAGAGGGTTACCGCCAGGACATCGGGAAGTCTTCATCCAGCATGGATGAAGATGGCTTCCCTATAGCCATCTAAATGGGGTCCCGGCTTGCCCTCATCCCTCCCAGAGAAATGTGAAATTAGGAAAGAACTGCATACAAATGGCTGGGAGGAGTGGCCAGATGTGCAGGTGAAGGTCCAATGGTGTCACATCCTTCCTCCTTCTATGAGGGAAAGCCAGCAGTCTACAGGTGAGATCCTGATGCATGCTTGAAGACAGGTAGGGCTGGTGTGATAATATGTCTGTCTGGTTGAGGGGGTGGCACTGAACAATGCCCTTCCTTAATATGTAACATAGAAACCAACTGAGCAAAACCCCAGATGTCAGTCAATGTTAAACCTCTCATTACAACACACACACACACACACACCCCTTTATTTATTTTGTGTGTATCCAAGTGTGCATGTTTATGCGTGTGCAGCTTCGTGTGGAGGTCAGAGGACAACCTCGGGTGGCACATGGCTGTCTTCTATCTCTGAGGCAGGTCTTTCATCACGGGTGTCTTAGTCAGGGTTTCTATTGCTGAGGCAAAACACCATGACCGAAAGGCACATTGGGAGGAAAGGGTTTCTTTGCCTTACACTTCAGCATTGCTGTTCATCACTAAAGGAAGCCGGGACAGGAACTCAAACAGGGCAGGGTCCTGGAGGCAGAAGCTGTGCAGAGGCCATGGAGGGGAGCTGCTTACTGACTTGCTTTGGCTTATTCATCTCACCTTCTTAGAGAACCCAGGACCAGCAGCCCAGAGATGGCACCACCCACTATGGGTTGGGCCCTCCCGCATTGGTCACAACTGAGAAAATGCCTTACAGCTGGATCTCACTGAGACATTTCTTCAAGTGAGACTCCTTCCTCTGATGACTCTAACTTGTGTCAGGTTGACACACAAAACCAGCCAGTACAACTGGCGTAGAGCTCACCAAGTAGGCTAGATGGGTAGCCAGCAAGCCCCAAGACTCTGTCTGTCTCCCCAGCCTCGGTGCTGGGTTATAAGCATGTGCCACTAAATTCGGCATCCCCCCTCCCCAAGACAAGGATTCTCTGTGTAGCCCTGTCTTGGAACTCACGCTGTAGACCAGGCTGCCCTCGAACTCACAGAGATCCTCTTGCCTTCTGAGTGCTGGGATTAAAAGCATGTGCCACTGCCACCACCACCACCCGGCAAAATCAGCATTTTTATGTGGGTTCTGAAGGCTGAACTCGGCATCACACTTACAAGGCAGTCTCTCTGGTGACTGAACTGCCACCCCCAACCCTCAACCCCCACCCCCTGATCACAGATGTTCTTTCTTAGAACAGTTTTGGGTTCATAACAACACTGAGTCAGCCCCTGACAGCTGCTGTGTCACTTGTCCCCTCTTAGTAATCTGAGCTGGTTTAATTGGATTTCTTGTACTTACTAGGACTGAGATAAACTGTAAGTAACAGCAGTCTAAAGGGCACAGTGACATATATCACTGGGCCTTTGAACAATGTCGTCATGATGATAATGGCTGTTGCACATGTTCGTGACCACTCCAAGCTCAGAAAGCTTGGAGTTTTTTAAACCTGAGTTCTACCACACTGCGGTGACTGTTTTCGGTAACAGCTTTCACTTCAACTTGCCAGCTGTCAGGCCTTTACCTCGGGATCGTTATGGACCCTGAGGTGCCATAATGGGGCTCTTATTTCCCCCAGCAGCCCACGGGGGTCCTTAATTCCTGCCGTTTCTCTGCTCCCTCCCCAGCTCAGGTAGCATTTCTAGGTTCTTTTGAAGTGACCTTTGCAAGATGTGCTATAAAATTCACACAGAGCAGGAATAGCTAACATTGCAAATGCTGTGTTCACAGTCTGTTTGTTGTATGCTGGAATTAATGTTAAAACAATTTCCACTCTGAACACACGGCCTTACGTTTTTATTAGGTATTACGTATTTATTAGTAAAATGATAACCACATAGGTAGCTCCTTATTAATTTTGCAGAGATATTTTTTTCATGACACATATAAAAATGACTTAAAATCTTTACCCAGTGATGCTTTTGATAACTTTCGCAAGGGACCTGATTACTTTAAAAACAATCATGAAAGTATATTAACCAGGTTTATGCTGCCTGTAAGCCAGGCGGGAGAGCCAAAGGGCTTTGTGCTTTTCTTTTTAATCTATTTTAGGACCACATTACTTAATGAGAAGAACCAAACGTCCCTATCATAAAGCATTCCAGCAGTTGAATGGCCCTGAGCCACACTGTGGGTCAGTGTGCTTTAGGAAGTGAAAAGGGATCCCGTGTCCAATTGAACCAACGAGGAGAAAAGGGACCGCAAGTCCGATTGCAGAAGGCAGCCGATTCCTGTTGAATCAGATAAGCCCGGCCTTTGTCCAAATGTGCCCAGGAAACTAGCTTCAGAAACAGTGAGTTGAATTAGTTTCTGGAACTAGAGAGTAGGAGCCCACGTCCTTAGAAAAATCACAGAATTCCAAAAACAGTCTTCTTTTGGTTGAGCTACCACATCCACAGAGACTTCTCCCCATGGAGGTGGCGGTACAGAACACGCTGCTCCTGGGGGTGGGGGTGGGGGCGGGGCAGGGGCGGGGCGGGGCGGGGCCGGAGGCCGCCTTAGCTTTCCTCTCCGATTTTCCTTTCAAGGCAAATGAAATCCAGACAGAGGCCGCCAGGTGCGGAGGTTATCACGTGATGAGAAGGCAGGCTGTAGGGAAAGCTGGGGACCGGCTTCAACAAGATCAGCTGCACAAGTCAAAGGGAACCTGTCCTTCCCTTCATGACAGGGAACGTCAGAATTTCATCTCGGTTTACTTCAGTTTATCTTGAGAATGGGACACTTTTTCACCTTTACACTTTCTTTCTTAAAGCAGCTTCACACAGACTTGTTTTGTTGGGGGAAGGGGTGCTTTGCTCTTGGTTTGATTGAAACGGGGTCTTGTAGCTCATGCTGTCCTGGAACTCGCTCTAGAGATCGGCCTGGTCTTGAACACGGGGTGAATAACCTGTTTTTGTCTCCCAAGTGCTGAGGTTGCATGCATACGTCAGGATATCTGGCTGGTTTTCCTTTTCAAGACTTTGGGGGAGGGGGTGCGATGGCGCACACCCCTGATCTCTGCACTGGGGGAGAAGAGTGAAGATTGCGGTGAACTTGAGGGCAGCCTGAGCTACCGAGTTTCAGGCCAGCTTGGGCTAGAATGAAAGCTTGTCTGGAGAAACTAAGTAAATGAGTAAAAAAGTAGACAAAAGCAAAGTGTTATCTAACAGTGGAGAAGCTGCTGCTAGAGAAACTTCTGCAGGAGGGTCTGTCTGGTCATACTTCTGTCATCGGTGCTGGTCAACTCGCATAGGCATTTCCTGGCCACCACCCTAGCTGAAGCACAACCCAGAACCGCACCTGCAGAGCGCTTCCTGTTCACTACCAGCGCACTAATGAATCACTGGGTCTGACGGCTGGCACCTGTTATCTGCGGCCTTAGTCACAGGACCTTTTCTCCGGGAGAGCATCAGGCCATCTACAAGTCAGGGCAGGCTGCTGTTTGAGGAGTCCGACCGCCAGCCCTGCTGTCTCCATTGTGCCTTTGATGAGGTGACGATAACACAGTGGAAAGTTCTTGTCTTGCCTTGATACCCCAGTCTGCCGCAGTCGCCATCAGGAAGTGCTGCTTCAGGGGAAGAGCTTGTACCCTGTGCAGAAGTCTCGGGCTTTTTGTTCAGTGAACTTAAGTAAACCAGAGCATATATTAATCCACTTACTTGTTTTTTTTATAAGAAAGATTTAATTATTTTTATTTTATATGTATGAGTGTTTTGCCTGTATGTATGTAAGTGTGCCGCATGCATTCAGTGGCCACAGAAGCCAGTAGAGCGTACCCGATCCCTAGAACGTGACGAAACTAGAGTTATAGACAGTTATAAGTTGCCATGTAGGTACTGGTATCTGAATCCAGGACCTCTGCAAGAGTAGCCAGTGTGCTTAACCGCTGAGTCACTCCTGCGAGGCCCCCACTTACTTCTTTAAAAAAAATCTTAGTTCCAAAATGATAAGGTCACTTGATAAAATACCAAGTGGAAAGGCCAGATTTAGGCGATGCATGCCTATAATCCTCTTAGTTTGAAGTTGGAAACAAAAGGATTCCAAGGTCATCCTCTGCTGCAAAGTGAGTTTGAGGCTATTCTGGGCTACATGAGACCAAAACATGAAACCACACACACATACACACATACACATATGCACACACGCACACGTGCACACAAGACAATTCAAAGTATTACTTTCTATTCAGTTTGGTTTTTCTGTTTTGTTTTGTTTTGTTTACTTGGCTTTGGTATTCCTCTGCCAGAAAATCCTAGGGCTTATTATTTCTAAGAAACCCAAGTGCAATTGGTGGCAGGCATCTAACATATAATGAAGCAGTTCAGTTGGCTATAAAGAGATGTGTTCTTTTATTTAATATGAATTGCAGTTTCATAAGAACAGAGATGTTGCCAACCAAAATAACCATCACAGCGAAGGACAATTCCTCTTTCAACTGATGCAGGGAAATCATTTGAGGATAAACAAATCGTATCCCTCTTACTATGTATATTACGAAGGTAATTATCCCTACTTAAAAAAATTATACCCTTATTGTATATCAATGCAAAAGTGCAGCATATCAAAGATGTGAAAATCTAGCACTGGAAAACCAAAACGTAACAGTTGGCAGACTCTCATCATCACTTTATGAAATCAGGGAACTGTAGTTTCAACAAGGGGCTCACACACAGCTGTCAAGTGAGTATAGACATCAGTCTCAACCATAAAAAAAAAGATTATTCTAAGACAAGCTCACTTGGGACGATACAAAGAAGGTCAGCACGGCCGCTGAACAAGGATGACACACAAATTTGTGGAAAAGAAAGCAACAATTAAATAAAGCTATACAGAGATGTTTGTTTGTATCTTTGTTTGTTTGAGATGGAGGATCATCTAACCCAAGCTAATCTTGAACTTGCTATGAAACCCAGGTTGGCTTTGAACTCCTGATGCCTCCACCTCCATCTTTTAAGTCCTGGAATGACAGGTTTGCACTACCACTACAGTGTCTGGTTCATATTTTCTCTCTCTGCTTCCCTCCCTCCCTCCCTCCCTCCCTCCCTCCCTCCCTCCCTCCCTCCCTCCTTCCCTTTCTCCTTACCCCATAGATTAGCAGAAATGAATGACTTTGGCAACATGCAACATGGAAAGACCAGAGAAAATAGGTTTCTCATACCTGGATGTTGGGAGTGCAATGTAGTAAATTTTGTGATCCAGACAAATTGTAATTGCGTTTGTTATCTGCTCTAGAAATGTCAGTTCTTGGAATGTGCTGTACATAAGTTCCAGCACACACAGGAAAGGACATATGTCCAGAGTTACCCACTAAAACCCACTCAAAAGAATAAGGACTGGAATCAACCCATGGGTCTGATATGGGGTTGGATGACTTAACAAACTATAGTATCTCTGCAAAGAAAATACAATGCCAGTAGGATGTAATCCCACTGTTCAGGAGGCTGAGGTTACAGGATTTCAAGTTCAAGGCCAGTTTGGAATACATAGTGAGACCCTGACTCAAAACAAACGAGTGAACACACACACACACACACACACTCACAGAACCAACCAAGCCAACAATAACAAAAAACTATGCGACTAACTATAAAGGGAACAAGTGGTAATCACAAGTAAGCCTGAAAACATTATGCTACACACATAAAAAGAGCCTGTCACAAAAGACCATGGGCTGTATAATTCCATTTGTTTGAAATGTTCAGAAAAACAATCAATAGAGATTAAAAAATAAATTAGAGGTTGCTGTGCACAAAGATGCGTGAGCACAGTGGGAGGCTGAGAAATGATGGCTCAGGGGCTCGAGGTTTCTTTTAAAGGTAATGAGGATATAGTCAAATCAGTTATTGCATTTGGATGTACAACCCCATGAATGCGGCAAAGGTCATCAAAGCAATCTTTTAAGTAGAAGAGGGGGAAAGTCAACATTTTGGCGCTCCTAAACAGATCCTGGGAGGAGAAGGCACACAAAACTAATTAAGGTCGGGCTGGAGAGATAGCTCAGCGGTTAAGAGCACTGCCTGCTCTTCCAAAGGTCCTGAGTTCAATTCCCAGCAACCACATGGTGGCTCACAACCATCTGTAATGAGGTCTGGTGCCCTCTTCTGGCCTGCAGGCGTACACACATACAGAACATTGTATACATAATAAATAAATAAATATTTTTTTTAAAAAAAACTAATTAAGGTCCTCGCTGAGCAGGGAGGGTGTAAATAGAACTCAAGTGCCAGGCTGCGGAGATTATTTTCCTACGCCTGGTTTAAGCAAAGTACACATTTAACACTGTATTTCAATCTTGGCCGATGTTTTACCTATCCAGACACATAATAATAAAACACAGTAAGTAATTCTTCCAGGCAGACAGATTGATCAGGTTGCCCTGATTGTGTGCCATTTGTACAGTTGTAATCGCTAAATCGATGTGCTCCTCTTAACTCTTTGCGGCAGAGGGGTCTGACGGGCAGATGGAGGCAGCCATGAAACAAGGAGCATGTGTCCCTGGGCTTCGTTCTGAAGACCCAGCCTGTGTGCGGAAACCCTTCCCAGCACCACAATAAGATCCCTAGCGCCCACGGATTGCCCCCCACAGGCCTGCCAAGGGGATCAGGAGAAATGAAAGCGAGAGAAGCAGAGAACACATTCACTACAGACACTACCCGAGAAAGACATGGAGCGCAGCTTCCTCTCCGCGCACATCTAAGGGCAAGTTATAGCTCACAGATTTCAAAATATTGATACAATCTCATTTTTTTAACCAATTCCAACCTATCACCACACCGGAGGCAGATTAGAACCTGGCACGGCACCCTGTCATGTGTTATAGCTGGTGGGAGGTGCCATGCTGTCTCACGCAGGCTGCTAGAGAGAGCAATCTCAGCCAATGCACTGAGGCAGTCCTTGGCCTCTCTTCTGGGGCTTCATTTTCAGAGTGTTTCTTAGACTTTTTGTTGGAGTCTCTGCCTTCAAAAACAGCGCCCTCAGGACCATAGCTGGCCATTCCTCGTAGGAACGTTGTTCCGGCTTACATCAATAGAGCAAGATGACTACAAGGCACGTCCCATCCACCGAAATCTGTGATGATTACATTGTAGTGTATTAAGATGCTCACTACTTTTTCCAATTTACTGCTTTTCCCTTGCTGAATGGTTCTTTATCAGGCTAACATACTTGGGAGTATGGCAGACCATTAAAGAAGAACAAAGAGACAGACTTCATGTTTCCTCCCTTCCCATGTTCACAATTCCGCATGAACCAGTCATGCATTGCTGCAGCATGCTTACATGCTGGTCCAGCCAAAAATTAACACTGACGGGGGGAGGGGTGTGTGTGTGTGTCTGTGTGTGTGTGTGACTCTGCCTCCCAGATCAAAAAGTAGTCAACTTTGAGCTGTTTTTGCATGGAGACCTCTTAAGTTGATTCTCTGTGTCCATTTCACCATGAACACTTTCAGCGTGAATCCTACCAAGTCTGTCTAATGGCAATCCCCAAGCTATGGTACATTCTAATTCTTTTCAACCCATACCTCAACACGCAAGTCCTTGGCTTGTGTATTAGTCAGGGTTCTCGAGAGGAACAGAAGTGATAGAATTGGCACCTATGGGATTTATTAGAGTTGTTTATAAGCTGTGGTACTGCTTGTGCAAAAACGGCTGTCTACCAACAAAAGTTCACGAACCCTGTCATTGTTCAGTTCACAGGGCTGGTCATCTCAGCTGGGCTTCAGTATGCACTGGAGTCCTGGAGAAGTAGATTCTAATGATGGTGAAGGAATGGACTTGCCAGCCAGAATCGGGGGAAATAGGCAAACAGAAAAAACTTCCTTCTTCTGTGTGTTTTATATACGTTGCCATCAGAAGGGGTAGTCCAAATTCAAGGTGGATCTATCCCTCCTCAAAAGATCCAGATTAAAATGGGTCTTCCTACTTCAAATCATTTCATTAAGAGAAAGATCCTCACAGGTGTACCCAGGCATGTGGGCTTTTGGGTAATTCCAGACGAAGTCAAATTGATAAGCAAGAACAGTGGTGCCCGTATGTTTATGCACCACATGCATAGCCATTAATTTCAGAGCTCAGAAAATCGCATCGTATCATTTGGAATTGAGTTACAAAACGTTGTGAACCACAAAGTAGGTGATTGGAAAAGGATTCTCTCTGAAAGAGCAACAAGTGCTCTTTCTTTGTTTGTTTTTTGTTTTTCGAAACAGGATTTCTCTGTAGCTTTGGAGTCTGTCTTGTAACTCACTCCATAGCCCAGGCATCCACCTGCCTCTGTCTCCCAAGTGCTGGAATTAAAGATATATACCGCCTACTAAACATCTCTCCAGCCACTACACAAGACTTTAGAGGGACTGTATATATAAACACAACCATGTTCCTAACTCTGTTCTTATTCTCTTCCCCCTTTCTTTTCTGTCTTCATAGATCGTAATTAATGACATCTGCAAGTGACTTCAACAAACACCTTTTTAATTTTATTTTTATTTATTTTATTTATTATTTCTGGTACAAATGGTCTTACTCCCAAACTGAAGGTTTTTGTTTTGTTTGTTTGTTTGTTTTGTCATTTCTTTCCCTAAAAAGGAGCAGCCACATGGGGTATAGTGGCACGTGTGTGTCTGATCCCAGCACTTGAGAAGGAGAAGCAGGCTGATCTCTACCTGAGTTCAAGGCCAGCCTGACGTAATGTCAAATTCCAGGACAACCAGGACTACACAGATCCTGTCTCAAAATAAGTAAATAAAATATTGTTAGCCGCAATTTTGTCATTGTAGTCAGTGTATTTATCCTATGCTAACTTTTTTAAGTGTCTTAAAGGTCTGTTTTTATTTTCTAAGGACTTATTTATGTATATATGTGTTTGTCTCTGGGAGTTTATGCCACATATATGTGAATGCCTGTGGAGTCTAGAAGAGGTTATTGGAGCCCTTGAACTGGAGTTACAGGCAGTTGTGAGCTGCTCAGTATGGGTGGGGGAAACTGAACTCAGGTCCTCTGAAAGAGCAGTGAGTGCTCTTATCTTTGAGCTACCTCTACAAACCCTATTTGAGAGCCCATTTTTAAAAGAAAGAGTGTTTTTTTTTGTTTTTTTGTTTTTATAATGTTTATTAAAGCCAAGGCCTCTCAATGCAATAGAAGCTTCCAGGAAATCAAACTTAAAGTAGTATAGAGAAAACAATTGATAAAACCTCTAAGAAATGTCTTCCCCATGAAGAATTTAGTCATCTGGCGTTGTAATATGATTTCCAGACTAGATTTGCAATGCCAGGCAATCAGATGAAGTAACATTTTAATGAATCAGTCCTCAAAAACTTCAAGGCGCAAGCCGGGGATTATCTGAACTTGGAAGTGGGAACCCCTGTTGTGTATGGACAGCAGCTTCAAGAGCAAACAAACAAAGCTGAGCCTGCTATGTGCATAGCTCTTGTGCAGACACAGCTCTTTTAAGGTGCTGATTGAAATAGATACAGGTGACTTTTCTCAGCTCTTGACCCCACGAGGAATACCAATAGATGTCCTTAGGTCGTGAATCGGTCCTGCAGGACACCCAATCCTGCTTCACCTCTGAGACCCCTGGGGTTGGCATTTAGATGGGACCCAGTTGGGTACTTGTTAGAGAGTTCCTTCCACATAGAACCAATTGGCTTTGTACTGAGGTTTCTCTGTCCGAGGAGTAGGTCAGCTCTGAAAGAGGCTAGCCTGATAATTCAGGGGGGCTCTGGTCCAGTGAGCTGCTCCCTGGGCATCACCTAGTCCTTTGGAGTTGCTGTCTGTTTTAACATTCCCATATCCAGGAGGTATAAGCATGGGTGCCTGCCACCCACCAACACTTCTGGGTCACCTGTCAACACACCAAATAAAGGAGATTTGCCTGGAAATAAATAGACTGGAACTTTTGAGGGACCTAGCAGAAGACCAGCCCACTCATCTTTTTAAAAACGGTCTAGAAAATTGCGATGATAAAAAAAGAACAGGAGGAACCATATTTGTGTCTAAGTGGCACTTCACAGAAGGAAAAGGTCACTTTGTTTATGACACCAGAATGGAAATGAGTCACAATCTTCCTCTTGCTGAGTTGAACCCTTCTTACCTTTTAAGAACTACAATTATTTAAAGCAAATAAATGATGATGGCAAATAGAGATTGAAAATGAATCTTTGGAGGGAGGGTGGGGCTGGGGAGACAGCTCAGCAGGCAGAGTACTTTCTGTCCAGGCTTGAGTTGAGCCCCAGAACTCTCATTAAAAAGTAGTGGGTGGTACAGGCTTGCAATCGCAGATCTGGCGAGGTGTTCAGAGGTAGGAGGATCCCTGGGTCCCAGTGGAAAAAATTCTCTCTCTCTCTGTCTCTCTCTCTCTCTGGAAAAGGTGGATTTTCCCCTCCCCACTAGGTATCAGTTGCATATAGTTTCTTGGCTAGGAGATGGGATTTTGTTCACTTCCTCTTCTCAGCGTTGGCATTTTGTGTGGCTTGAACTCGTGTGGGTCTTGTGCATGCTGTCATGGACTCTGAATCAGTTTTCTTCCATAGGGTGGCAGAAGGCCTGTTAACCTCACCCCAGGGCAAACCTCCCACTCTGGAGTTGCCACCAAAAATCAGCCCAGCTCAAGGGGAGGTTTTTTAATTGTGCTTTTGATGTTGGTGTTGTCTTGGTTCTCTTTTTTCTTTTTCTTTCTTTCTTTCTTTCTTTCTTTTTTTTTTTTTTTTTTTTTTTTTGAGACAGGGTTTCTCTGTAGCTTTGGAACCTGTCCTGGAACTAGCTCTTGTAGACCAGGCTGGCCTTGAACTCACAGAGATTCACCTGCCTCTACCTCCCAAGTGCCCGGCTTTGTTTTTTCTTAAGAGAGAGAGAGAGAGAAGTTCGGTAGATGCAGGAGAAAGACCTGGGCAGAGTCCCAGGAGGGGAAAGAATATAATCAAAGTATATGAAGATCTCAAATAAATAAATAAATAAATAAGCATTAAACAAACCAACAAACCCAAGGTGAATGGCTGCCAAGGAACAACACCTAAAGTAAAAAACAAACAAATAGAACTGAACAGAGAAGGGGTCATTAAATGACAAGAGCCTGTGGGCAGGCAAGCCTTGTCGGGGTGGGGGGTATGGGTCATGGGGGCAGTGACAGGCCCAAGAACTGCAGGGTTTTTAAACTCCCTGTTGTGAGGAGCTGCGTTCTGGTCGCCCCAGATCCCGCATGGCTTCCTGCCACCCAGCTATTCCCCCCCCCCGAAATAATTACATGGAAACTGTCTTCTTTTAAACACTGCTTGGCCCATTAACTCTAGCCCTTACAGGCTAATTCTCATATCCCGATCAACCCATCTCTAATAATCTGTGTAGCATCAGTCTTACCAGGAAAGATTTAGCATGTCTGACCTGGCGGCTGGCTGCATCGCGTCTGCCCAGGAGAGGGGAGCATGGCCTCTGCTCCAGAGAGCAGAGCTGTCGAGTCTGAGCTCACTTCCTCTTCCTCCCAGCATTCTGTTCTGTTTACTCCACCCACCTATGTTCTAACCTATGAGGGCCAAGCAGTTTCTTTATTATTTAACCAATGACCTTCCTCCATCAACTCCCAGATAGTTCCAAAGGACAATTCTCAGCCGAGGCAGGTCACATTAATGTTCAAAAGGATAAAAACCTGATGGGCAGACCTGACACAGAAGACAGGCTACAGGAAAGATTTGAGGGAAGAGAGTGTTCTTTCTGTGTGGGGAGAGATGTGATCCCTTTTCTGAAAGCAGCCTTGACTTCTGAGCAGATGTCATCTGCGTTTATTTACCAAAGATTCAGAGAACCCCCTGCAACAGACAAATGCTTCTTTTAATCTCTTTAACAGAGATTAGACACGTTTGAACATGATTTCTGAGGCATGGACACTAGGTGTTGTCTCTTTAATGTCAGTGACAGGTACTGCTAGGGAAGGGGAGATCCTGTTTTCACCTTTGTCTGTAGGAAAAACCTTTCTCTAACCAGAAAAGGCAAGGATGGCAGATGTCACCTGCTGTGCTCCGGGGCAGAAGGGGAGGCTCCCTGAGGCCTGAGCAATGGGTTTTGCAGGACCAGTTCAACATCTTCTAGCTTAGTATGTCCCCATCACTGCCCAGGGCGATGACCCACTAGCAGGAGCCCAGGGCCATCTCCTGGGAGGTCTCAAGCTCCCGGAGAGCTTGCTGGCTCTTTTACTTTGGATACTTGCCCCCAGTGCAGTGTGGAAGCCGCACTCAGTGTGTTTATTGGGAAATGGATCAACAAACAAGCATGGAGCCACTTCTGAGGCTTTTGGTTCCAGGTCTTCCATGATCTTGACTTCAGAGTGCACCCACCTGTGACGTGAATGTAGCAAACAAGTCCCTCTCCATTCCAGGCCCGAAGAACTGAAGCATGCTCCTTCAGGAATGTTCTAGCGGGCAAACCTCATGCTTCCTCAAATATTGCCTTTGGTTCCAGGAAACATCCTAGGGCATTTTCTTATGAGGCGGGGCCAATATCTTCATTGCCATTTCCTGTTTAGTGGAAAAGAAAAGAAATCAGAGCTGGGTGTGGGGCTCACACCTTTAATCTCAGTAGTTAAGAGACCGAGGCAGATGGATCTCTATGACTTGAAGGTTAGCTTGGTCTACAGAGTGAGTTCAAGGACAGCCAAAGCTACACGGTGAGACTGTCTCCAAAAGAAACAGGGATCTCAACATCCCACTGATATGCTTAGAGGTCTAGAAAAACTTTGCTCACGAAGAGCAGAGATGGTTCTTTGATCACTGGCATCACACACACACACATAGACACATGCGTGTGTGTGCACACACAAACAGACACACACATACACACACATGCACACACATACACAGACACACATGCGCACACACACAAACACGCACACACATATAGATACACACACTTTAATGTATATCAAAGACCAGGTATGTTTTTCTGTGCCTGTGATCCCAGGACTTGGGAGACAGGCTTAAGGCCAACTTGAACTAAGCAGCGTGTTCAAGGCCAACTAGCTAGGCTACATGGAGAAACTGTTTTAAGTGGAAGGGAACAGTTAAATATTGTCTTTTTTGTATTTGTCAGTGTTCTAAGTAGCAGCCTTTGGGTTTATGTTCCAGAACAAAATTCTGCTTGATTTAAATTATTTGTTCTAGGAAGAATGTGTGTAACAGGACCCAGGACCAAAGACTACCACAGACATCCCCAGGGGACAGGGATGAAGCAATGGAGGATGGGTGTAGCATGAGTTTGGATGCGAGAACAAATTCACTAACCATGGGCACTTCTGCTTCCCTGTGGTTAAGGATGCAGCTTGCCCCTACAGCCCAGGAGACAGCGATCCTGCCAAACCCTACATGGGAAAAGCGATGCTGCTCAATGCGCACACACAGTGGTTAACCAGCGGGAAGACGGAAGTGGAGAATGTGAAAATAAGAACAAGCGAAAGGAAGTACAGGAAGCACAGAGAATAAGAAGAACGTTTGCCGGAGAGGAGAGTAAAAGCCAAGGAAGGAACGCGCTTCGGCAGCTGAGACCGGAGCTGTTCAGAAAAGGCGGGGTGACCTAAAAGGGAGCACTCGAAAGCACTGGTTTTGATGCTTGAGGTAGAAGATGCGGCTGAAGCCCAAGCTGTAAGATAGGATCAAATAAAGCAACAAAGCACTGTACACAATCCCAGGGATCAGCTGGTACCACAGAGGTCAAGTTCAAACACAAAGAACCCCAAAGCCTCAGGCGTAAAAAACCCAGACACAGGATCCTTGGAAACTGTGTCAGACGCAAAGCTGAGCGGCAAGCACACTGCCTGGGTTTGAGTCAGCTCTCGGAGGAGTCCGAACTGGACTGACCTTGACGCCCAACCAGCTGCTTTCAGGACAGACACTGTAATTATGAGGGAAAATATTTAAAAAGGATTCACTGAGGCAGAAAAATACAGGAACGTCCAGTAGACAGGTCCTGGCAGAGAGCAGCGGTGTCCTGAGTCAGGGGCATTTCTTCCTGTCTCTGCTCGCTCACCAACCAGCTTTCCCCCAGTTCCCCCACTTTGCCCTTGTAATGAGATTACCTCGGGTTTATTGCCAGTCGGCAGGCGCTAGAGCCGTCAGTCTCCCTGATTCTAGCCAGGATTCACTCTGAGTGGTGAAATGAATGTCTTTTTGCTTATCACACTGGGAGTAATCACTCTTGTTTGGGGAGTTTTATAGGATTGTACACGAGCCTGCTACTTCATGCCTGTCACTCTCGTACTCAGTGGGAGCAGGATTACTGAGAGTTCAAGAACACCCTGGGCTACATAATGAGTTCAAATCCAGCCTGTGCTACATAGCTTCATCTTAGAATAACAAACTAGAGAAAGAATCATCACACACAAAAAAGCATGCTGTATGCATTGTCTAATATACAGAAACCAATATCGGCTTTTATTATGATTTTATTAAAATTGGCATTAATATTGCTTACTGTGGTTGGAAACAAATATTAGCAGGACCATGTAAGATGCACAGGAACAAAGAGAAAGTAACTTGGCAAGGCAACTTCTTTTTGACAAAAAGGGGGAATGGTTGGGTTGGGGTAGGTGCCATAGTCCTATCTAGGCTAGCAAGCATGGTGGGACAAAAAGAGAGTTCACTTGGTTTTTGTTCTAATACCCTAAATGACTGTGTCTTTTCCCCTTCAGTTGAGCCCAACCTAATAGCCTTTGTGGTTTGTTGCTGTTGTTGTTGTAAAGAACTGGTACAAAGGAAATGAAGAGAAGGGGGAAGGGGCCGGTCTCTCTGGGCCACCAAGTTCTGGGAGGGGAAGGAGGCTTTGCCAAACAGAAGTTTTACTCTTTAGGAGAAAGTAAAAGATTACATAAAAGTTTCACAAGGTGGGGGAAATTTATGGAATATTCACCCTTGGCTGGCTAGCTACTTTGATAGAAAAAAGAGAAACATTTCTTACACCGTTATGGACTGAATTATACCTGCCCCAGGCCCACACACATACAGCTTTCTGATGAATCCCCAGTGCCCAGTTTGAATATATTTAAGGAGGCAATGGGGGATGAAATGAGGTCATAAGGTCTGATCAGAGACTGGCGTCCTTATTCAAAGAAACACTGCACACTCTTGTCTAAACATGTATGCTGAGGCCCATAGGCCAGTGCTGCTCTCCGTCCAAGAAACTGCCCTTTGTGGTGGTGACAGTTCATAATACAGAGACTCATAACTGGTCAAATTATTGAGAATAAGTGATTTTTGAGTGGTCAGCTCTAAGCCAGACATATGTATCACCTCTTCCAAGGTTCAGAAAATATTGCAGAAGAAGTAATGTAGGAGGCAGAGAATGGGAGAGAATGTTGTCTTTTGGACATGACGTGACTGTGACTTCATGAACTCATAGGAGCAGTGGCCACCGTCACAACCCCTGCAAAGGCTTAGAACTATCAGTAGGTGGGGAGGGGCTTACGAAGCCCCTCCTTTCCTTGAGGAGCTATTGGCAGTTAGTGGTTACTGGGGGAAGAGTGGGGTTCATATTCCTTGCTGTTATAGCCACTGGTCAATGATAAGTTGCCCTTGTTCAAATAGCCTTCTGTCTGTGCTCATGCAGGCAACCTTAATAAAATGCGCAGGTCACTTCTTTCTTATGACATGAAAATCGAGGAGGATGTGTTGGGAATAAGATGTGGTTTGATGGCAGGCAATGAGGGATTAGGAACTTTCATTACTATTTTTATTAAAATCAGTATGAGTATTGATCACTATTGATCTAGTTAGAGCCTCGACTGGCAGACATGTAAGGAGAGGGGGTACAGATACAGATGGATAACTCAGATAGCAAGCTTCTGGCTTCTTCTTAACCTGAGATGAAGTCCCAGACTTGAGACAAAGATCTGGCAGGAATCTTATGCCACCAATAGCTCCCCATTCCTCCCTGATGGCTAACTGGCCCAGAATGGTCAGACAAGCTCTGAAGGCCTGACTGGGACGTGTGTACGCAAAGTTCTGAGCCTATTGACTTCCCTTTCTTCATCTATACCAGTCAATTCTAAATTACAGAAAGGGAACCCCATTCCATCTTAACAAAGATCCTTAAAGGGACTCCACCCAGCTTTCCGGAAGAGCCAGACAGCTTCTTAGGTCTTGTGCTCTGTAGGGGATCTTTTATTTTTTCTTCCTTCCTTCCTTCCTTCCTTCCTTCCTTCCTTCCTTCCTTCCTTCCTTTCTTCCTTCCTTCCTTCCTTCTTTCTTTCTTTTCTTCCATCCTTTCTCTCTCCCTCCCTCCTTCCCTCTCCTTCTCTCTCTCTCTCTCTCTGTGTGTGTTTCCTCACCTTAAATAAAAGCATTTTTCATTTGTTGATTCTGCTTGCTACATTTGAGATTTTGCCTGCAGCTCCCTGTTGAGATCAAAACACCCTGCTCCCTACATTTTAATTCTTTGATTAGCAAAGAAAACAAACTGGATCTAGACCGCTAGTCAGTAACATGAAGGGGGGGGGGAGATAATGAGGAAGATGATCAAAGTTGATGTGTGTGTGTGAGAATTTATGAAATAATAAATACCTTTTTACAAAAGAAGGGACATGCAGTCAAAAATGGTGACACACTCCTGAAATCCCATCACTTAGGAGGCCGTGTTAGTGTCTCAAACTTGGGAAACACAACTTATGCCCAAGACGGATCTGGACACCTAACTTCAATAAGCCAATTAAATGTGGAAAGCAGAAAAAAAAACTTATTCAGTGTGGCTACATTCAGAAGAGTGGCAAAGAGAGCCAGCAAACCCCTTCGGGGTCCATCTTTAGGGTGCTGAAGTCAAATCAAAGTGTAAATGGAGGGCTGGGGAAAGTGCGGCTTTCTCAGTTGAGGTATGTGCTCTCACCCACCATATAAGATGATTGTTAGAACTGTTTGAAATTTTGGGGGAGGGGGACAAGGTCCCTCTGACTGAATCCCTTACCTTCTCCCAGAATGAACCAGAGTGAGATTCCCAAGGAAATTCTTGTTTTGGGGGATGGAGTGGCGTGGGTTTCTTTGTTTCAATAGTCTGACAGTCGAGTGAGGGAGCTACGAGGAAAGCCAGATCCCCAGAACTGGAGAGAAAGGATGATTGTAAACTGACAGATGGGTCCTGGGAACCGAACTCATGTCCTCTACCAAAACCGCAAATGCTCTTAGCCACTAAGCCATCTCTCCAGCCCTGATACAGGGTCTTTCAAATGTCTTCATTCCTGCTGGGCTGCTTACATTTGGAGGATCATGAGTTCCAAATTAGCCTGGACCACATAGCAAAACCCTGTCTCAAAGATGGGAGAAAAATACCAGGCCCCAGGAAGCTGAAGCAGGAGGATCAATTGGAAGTTTAAGGACAGCCTTGGCTATGTAGTAAAACCCAGTCACAAAAATC
The DNA here is from genome assembly GCF_950005125.1 of Chionomys nivalis. Taxonomy (NCBI): domain Eukaryota; kingdom Metazoa; phylum Chordata; class Mammalia; order Rodentia; family Cricetidae; genus Chionomys; species Chionomys nivalis. Next base: position 117,845,065 of record NC_080087.1, read on the forward strand.
AAGTGATAAACCACAACCAGAAACAGACAAGAAGAAATGACGGTAATTCCTCCCCGGCTCAGAACAAAGCCCATGGTCCTGTGAGGACCTAGGAGAAGGAGGCCATATGTAAGCCAGCAATGGAGAGGCTCACCAGAAACTTCTGGCACCTAGATCTTAGACTTTTCTAGAATCCAGGCCTGGGAGGAAAGATATCTGCTGTTTAAAAGATCTTGTCTAGCACTGTCCAGATGGCTCAGTTCAAAAAGAGAGGTAAAGGTCACCACTCCTGATGGAAGTTCGACCTAATGACCTGAATATGATCCCTGGGACCCTACATGGTGGGAGGAAATTCCTGCAAGTTGTTCACCAACTTCCATATTTGTGCATGGCACGCCTGGCACCCGGACACACACAAATCCAGGCAGAAAATTAGCAAATAAATGTCATTTTAAAAATCACATCACGCGGTCTAGAGGGTTTAGAACTGTGCCTCACATAAACATGAGTGAGTTGTCTTCTGACCTGTGTGGATACAAGTCCAGAAAGCCCCTCTGTGGCAAAGGTTATCTGAATCACAGGTTGGGAGCTTCAGAGTGGTACACAAGATGCATCAGAACCTCCCCTTCTCCTGGGGAACAGTAAGACTCCCTTTCTCTGAATTGCAGATTTTATCATTTTTGTGAGACTCAAGCTAAGATGTCAGGAAACCACTCCTATATAAATTATCTAGAAATACGCACAAGAAGCTGTCTTCCGAGGAAATCGGGGATAGGACAGAATTAGTTCCCACTATTTCAATTATTTTATGGTCTTTAAAAAAATAGACACTTTCCCAAAAAGAAGTTCTACTTTAAGGTTACTTCTTATGGATATGATCTCCAGTTTCAGCTATGTCCAAAAATATCATCTCATTGAAGAAGGAAGAGGAGAAAAAGGAGGAGTTCATTTTGGGACTAAAGATTAAAATTATTTCCAAAAACTTAAATAAATAAAAAGGGACATAGCAGTTCCTATCGTGGGCTCAAAGACGGGAATCTTTGGAAAAGAGATAAGTTTAGAAGGAAGACGGAAGCAGCTGCGTGGGTAAACCTCGGGTGACCTGCTTTTCTGCCACTCCAAAAAGCACCTCAGCCTGGTAACCCTCCAAGTGTCCTGCCACCGTCTTTACTGACTTGACATATTCTGAGCAAAAGTCCATTCCTTGCCGGTATTTGCCCGCCTCCACAGAGCCTCAAGCTACATCTCCAGCTCACGGCTCACGAGAAGAGTGACTCTGACCACCCAGAAAATTCCTCAAAGTCAAGACCCAGTTTCCTGTATTTCGGTCCATCTGCAGCGGTGGGAACCTTGTTCTGTGGGGAAGGAGCAAAGGCTTCAGGACTCTCCTTTATAAAGAATGTTTTTATTAGCACATGCTAATCATCCATAATAATGGCTTTCATTCTGACATTTTCATACATGCACATAATGTCTTGAGTCACTCAGCCCTGCTGACTCATGCCCTCCTCACTGGCCCTCTTTGCCACCTGCCTGAGTTTCATTAGGGCTGTTCAGAGAAAGCTGCATAAGAGATGGCACCTCACCAGTGGCTACACCACTAAAGAAAATGTCTCCCTCCCCCTCAGCCTTTGATTGTGTGGAGCTCTTCATGAGTCCCGACTCAGAAACTCTTCAGACATCAAAATACCTTGGCCTTGATCCTAGCGCTTGTCAGAAAGCTAGGCCTGTGATGAATTAAGTGAGTCAGAAGGGAAGCGCAAAGACTGGGAAATTGTTCCTAATCAGCTGCAACTGTTGAAGACTTGGCGAAACTTTTCCTCGGGTGGGGGGGGGCAATTAGAAATGGCCCAGTCGCGGGCGCACACAGAGTCTAGGCTCTGTGTTCCTGGGTAGAGGCAGTGGTTGGTTCTGTGCAGTTCGGCTTGAATGAGGCAACTAGTTAAGGCCCTAATAGTCCTATTTACAACGAGGAGAAAGGCACCAACCTGAACAAAGAAAGGGTGGCCCTAATCAAGACCCCAATGTGTTTGGCCATTTCTGCTCAAAGAATGTTCCCGTTGAGGGGGAAAAAATGCATGAGAAAGTTCTGCATCTCTGTCTTTAATCTAATGAATAATTGACTCATGGACCAGAAAAGGAGCAAGTGGACCGCATGGGAAAGCATCTAAGGGCAATTTCGGATGCCTTCGTTTTATTTTCATTTCATTTGCTTAGTCAGTCAGTTAGGGTTTTGTTGGGTTTGTTTTTGTTGTTGGGGGGGGTTGTTGTGTTGTTTTTTGTTTTACAGAGTCTTACACAGCCCAAGTAGGTCTGGGACTTTCATATCATCCTGTGATCATATGGGTCTACCACCACGCCCAACCTCTAAAATTATTATTTTTTAATTCTAAAATATATTTTGGAAATGATTTGAACAAGTTCAAGTAAAGACAACTTATTTCTTTTTTTCTTTCTAAGTGGTTTGGTTCTCCTAGCATAAAGAGAGACTTGGAGAAGTGGGGCGGGAGGCAGCACAGTCTGTGCAGCTATCGTGAAAGAGCCATAGAAGGGCCCTCAAACAATGGCTGTTTGTTTTCACAGTGTTGGAGGTAGACGTCCAAGATCAGGTGTGGGCAGGTTTAGTTTCTGCCAAGGCCCGCAGCTGTAACTTGCAGATGGCTCCCTTCCTTCCTCTCGTGTCCTTAAATGGCGTTTCCTCAGTGAACACATCCCAGACATCTCCGTGGACCTGAATTTCTTCTTTGAAGGACACTGTCAGAATGGATAGAAACCCATCCTACAGATTGTATTTTAACTCGTCTTCTCTTTCAAGACACAGTCTCTACCGTAGGAGGGGTACCTCTGTTTGTTGAATGCTTGCCTAACGTGCCTGGATCCCAGGGTTCAGTGCCTGGCATCACATAAACTAGGTATGGAAGTACAGGCCTGTTATCCCGGGACTGTGAAGGTAGAAGCAGGAGGATCAGAAATTCACACCCATTCTTGGCTACAGAGCATGTATGTGTGTGTGCGTGTTTATAGTGAGTACAAGTGCCCATGTATGCCGAGTATGAGTGCTCATGTATGCAAGCATATGTAGTGGTCAAAGGTCAATCTCAGTAGCTGTCTATCTTGTTTTTCGAGATGGGGTCTCTCACTTGGATGGGGGACTTGCTGGTTAGATTCTCTGGCTGAACAGTGAGTCCCAGTGTTCCTTCTTCCCATCACCACCTCCCCCATGCTGGGATCAAAGGGCACGCTACTACTCCTGCTTTTTATGTGCATGCTGGGGATCAGACTCAAGTTCTGATGCTTGGGTGGTAAGTACTTCACAAACTGAGCTGTCTCCCCAGCCCCTACATGATCAAACTTGAGGTCAACCTGAGTCACATGAAACCTTGCCTCAAAACAAACAAATAAAAATTTAAAACTAGTCAGAACCCAGGGTTACAGAGTCAGCACTTGGGGTTTGGAGGTTAAGAGCCTGGATGGCAATAGAGAGAACCAACCATGCATTAGTCGACTGTTCATTCTAATGTGGTCACTCCCATCCACACAATCCCTGAAGAAGGTTTTCTACTTCTTCTCCTGTCAGCTCTCCAAATGACCTCCGACCTACGGGATGTGTGCAGTTTACATGACCCTGGGGTGGATGATGGGCCTCACTGTGACTGCTGGACCACACTGACCATTGACAAGGGTTGGGCTGGACTTCTCCCCCTGGTCTTCTTGAGAGCTGATCTGCTCTGATTCCATTGTAGCTTTGGGATATGGTGCTTCCCCTGTCTGTGGTGCTGATGTCTCTGGTCACCTGTGCTGACTGATGGTCCAGGGCACATTAGCAGTAGTCCTCAAGCATGCCCCTTGAAGGTTTTGAGAAGCCAAGAGCTCTACGTCAGACTTCTGGAACCCCATAATGCAGCTGTTTTCCATGGCCTCAAACCTACAGATAGATCTACATCTTCCTGTTCTCCTAGGCTCCTGAGATGCTGTGCATGTTCTGTTTATAGAAGCAGGAGGCAGGTCTCAGATCCTGCTGTCCTTCTGGCTCCCTCAAATTTAGTCAGGTAGCCTTCTCCCTTCCCTCCCCACCTTTTTCTCTGTCTCTCACACACAGTTACACTCAGGGAGCAGCAGATGAGAACTCTCGCTGTAGGAACGCTACCTGTTCCTTTCTTCCTCCGCTTGCAAGAAGAGGTGGGCTTGGGCATTTGTGCCATAGTATTGCTTTTACTTATTTGTTCATTTATTGATTGATTGATTTAATTTTATGTGTTTGAATGTTTTGCCTGCATATATGTGTGTGTACTACATGCCTATGGAAGTCAGAAGAAGGTTGTTAGCTTGATTGGAACTGGAGTTACAGATGTGAATGCTGTACAGATGTGGATGTAGAGTTACAGATGTACAAAAATATATTAATTTTTATTTTTAATTTTACATGTATTGGTGTTTGGCCTGCATGTATATCTGTGTGAGGGTGGTGGATCCCCTGGAACTGGAGTTACAAACATTTGTGAGCTGCCATGTGGATGCTGGGAATTGAACCCAGGTCCTCTGGAAGAGCAACCTCTGCTCTTAACCACTGCGCCATCTCTCCAGCCCCTTGTTTATATTTTCTTTAAAAGATTATTTTTTTTTTACCTTGGTTGGAGCAGGATGTCAGAGTTGAAGGTGGCAAGGGTTGGGACTCACACCCAGGTCCTCCCTCGTGTTAAGCCTGTCATCTGCCACAGAGTTCTAGCCACAGCCTCTGGAGCACGAGTCTATACTCTGACCGCTGCTCTCACTACTGCATACTGGTGATACAAACTTAGACGGACCACTGCAACTTTCCAAAATCCCATCTTCATCTCTCAGAGAAGGTAAATAACATTATGCCAATGAAATTGTGTGAAAATATATAAGTACAGTGCTTGGGAGGCAAGGAAACCTAGTCTGTGATCTGTAAATGTGACCAGGCACCACTAAAAGGAAGAAAATCAGAAGATAAGACAATAGGTCAGCACTGGTCTCAAGCTTGGCCCACTGTAGCACGATTAATAAAAGCCCAGAGATAGAAACTGGGGTTCAACCTGAAGGTCAGAGAAACAAAGTTGCGAGCCATCGACTCTTACCTCTACCTCTGTCCAAAATGGCAATCCTGCCTCCAGGAACCTCAGAATTAGATTGTGTCTGAGAGCTGTCTCCTCCCATCTTATAATCCTCTCTAGGGCTGGGATTAAAGGCGTGCACCACTACCGCCCAGTTTCTATGGCAAACTAGTGTGGCTACTGGGATTAAAGGTGTGTGTCACCATTGCCTGGTCTGTAAGGCTGACCAGTGGGGCTGTTTTACTCTCTGATCTTCAGGCAAGCTTTATTTATTCGAATACAAATGAAATATCACTAGAGTCTGCAGGAGGAGGGCAATGTAGCAGCTGAAGTGTCCTAGGGGTTGATGCATTATACTCATCATGGGATGGGCTGGTGAATGCTAACGCTGTTGGAAGCTGTTAGCTTTTATTCCTGACTTGGTTTTCATTTTGTTTTGTTTCATCAGAAATAACTTCAGTTGTTATTAAGCTTCCCTGGGAGATAATGAAAGTCTTTGAGCCTTAGATTATGTGGACACTAGCAGTATCGCCCAGCCTGGGATACCAGTGATCCTTCTATGCCCAAACAGGTCTGCTAGGAGGGTCCTGGGCTGCTCTTGGTTTCGTGGAGGGTTCCAGTTGTGATAATGCACGTTACAGTTCCTTAGGAGCAGGGTGTTTTCAAGCAGAACTCTCCAATTCCGTGTCTTCAGAATCCTCCCCACTAGGGCTGGCATCTGTCTGCAGGTTCTAAAAGCAATGTTTTTATACCAGAGCTTCTGCAAGCATTTGGGAAGAGAAAGGCAAGTCAGCCAAGGTCTTTGACCTGCCTAAGTGAGGGGGAAAAAAGCCAGGACATGTGCAGAAAAAAAAATAGTTTAACAAACACCAGAGACTAAACTAAAAAATAGTCTAACATCACATCAGATGGAAATGTTGGAACCAATGAAAGCAGAGAACGTTGTAGAAATACATCACTACCAACCAATGAGAGCAGAGAACGTTGCAGAAATATATCACTACCAACCAATGCCAAAGAAGACAATGATGGCCAGTAGAGCCAAGAATTCTCTTCCCTGATAACGGATGAACTTTTGTATGAAGAAAAGAACCATGAAAAACCGGAACATTCATCCCAAGATCAAGAGTCCTTTCTTTAATTAATATTGGATAGGCCTTGTATCAGTTTGCTTCCTGTGAGTGCTATCAAAAAAAATGAAAAAGGATACAAAGTATCTAGAAAACTTTATTATTAAAATGAAGTGTTTATCTAGGCAGAGAGAGAGAGACATAAACAGTGGCTTTCAAGCATTTTGATCCTGACTCATTGGAAGAAATATATTTTTAATTAATTTATTTTTATTACTTTTTTTGTATGTACCTATGTAGAAAGAGTCATGCACATGGAAGTTGGAAGACAACTCGTGGTTCTCTCCTCCCACCATATGGGTCCCAGAGATTGAACTCGGGTTTTCAGGCATAGTGATAAATGCTTTTACCCATTGAACCATCTTGCCAGCCCAGAAGAAATGTATTTCACACTGCTCAGTGAAGGGTTTATCATACTCAAAGGCCGACATTCAACCTCCAATAATGGAAAACAACAAAACTATAAGATTAAAAAAAAAACAAAAAATCCTCATTCACAATTCAAATCATAATGTCATCACTGTGGGTACATGATACTTTCCTCCTAAGATGGTTTAATTTCACTCTAAATTAAATACCATTGGAGACACATTTGTAGTAATATGATGTTGTGCTCTTTGGAGTCTTTTGAGGGGCCTGCCACCCAGCTCCTAAATGAATCACACACGGTGATTCATATTTATAAGCATCTGGTCTTAGCTTAGCTTGTTTCTTGCCTGCTTTCCTTAACTTATATTATCCCATCTACCCTTTGGCCTCTGTGCTTTCCCCTTTCCCTGTTTTAGATCTTACTCTTACTCTGTGAATTGCTGTGTAGCTGGGTGGCTGGCCCCTTGTGTCCTCCTCCTTCTTGGGCTACTGTTCTGAACCCCTTTTCCCAGTTTTCTCCTGTATATTCTCTCTGCCTGCCAGCCCCGCCTATCCTTTCTCCTGCTTTGCTATTGACTGTTCAGATCTTTATTAGACCATCAGGTGTTCCAGACAGGCAAATTATCACAGGTTCACAGAGTTAAACGAATGTAACATAAATGAAAGGCACACACCTTAAAATAATATTTGCAACCCACATTAAGTCGACTTCATGACTCACTAGTGGGTTGCAGTTCACAATTTGAAAATCTATTTGTTGACTCTGGGCCTCACTATAAGCTTAGACTGTCTATGAATTCGTTGCCCTCTTGCCTTAGCTTCCTGACTCTCAGTGTCAGAAGCGTGGGCCACCTGTCCAGACTTGAAAACTATTTATTGGCTGGCCTAGTGTGCACTATCCTAGTGACGAGGGTGCACGGGCTCTAACTGTGCTGAGAAACAGTCCCTGGCTTACAAAGAATGCTCTGTTCAGCCTAAACCCTTCACCAGAGTTCCTGAAATGTGAAGTAGCCTTCCCAAATATGTTTCCAGAGGTTTTAGCTCCTCTCCCAGGGAAGTGGTTCCGGTCCCTGCTTCAAATTTCACAGGAAAGTCATGTTCCTGGTAAGACAGGGCAGGAAGTTCAAGATAGTGGCTTCTTCTCCTTCAGTGTACAGTACTGAAAAGCAAAATGAAAAGCCTCACCCACAAGTACAGTCACCTTGCCTCACACTGACGTCACTGTGGTTTTCTAGAATCCTCCTGAACTCAGTCAAGAGTAAGAGACTTTCATAATAGGCGACTGCAAGAAAGGGATTAGCATTGTTAGTTCACTACCATCTCCAGAGTGGGTGCTTGGAAGATACTTGCTGGCTCAGTATAGGGGATTCTAAACACATTAATTTAGAGGATGAGTTACAGTATCTCAGGATCTGAGGCTCTAGAGTTAATCTAGTCCGTTGCCTTTGGCCCTTTGCATTCTGCTTTCCGGGGTTAGTGACTGATGTGCTTGCTTTGACATAACAGAATATTTGAGTGCAGTGACTCAAACCAACAGGGCAGTAGTTTTCTTACCCAGGAAGGCATTTGAAGGGAAGAGATTATTGGTTGAGTAAAGCCACTCAGTGATGTCAGCATTGACCTTCTTGACTCTTTTTTCCTTCTGGGAAGATGCCTTCCGCCATCTCTAGCGTTACATCTTCATTCTTGGCCAAATAAAGGGGACAGTAGCCACCGGCTACATCAGTTCTTGCTGCAGAAAACCAATACTCACCCAACTGGGCCAGCAGAGAATTTCTCCCAAGATCCGAGGTTCTCACTGGGTCATCTTTTCACCACTGAGTAAAACCGAAGTGTGGAAAGACAGAAAGTAAAGGGTGAATATTAAGTAGGTCATTGCGAGGGACAGCCAGATTTCTTCAGTCAGGGGCATTCATACTAGCTCAGAACTCTTCAGGGCAGAGGGACAGCTTGTTCCATGCCTGGCAGCTCTAGAAAGATGTTTTTGTTTGGAGGCAGAACGAGCGTTGCTCTGACTGGTCCCAGTGGGCTGCTGGTTGTACCCTGTGGCAATTTCGCACATGAATTTGTTTGTCTCTTGGTAAGAGATGTACAAATATTTGAAGACATCAACCATAGCTCCTTTGACTCTTAAACACAGGAAGCATTTCCAGTCGGGTCCTTGGGTGATGTGATCCCAGTATGTTCCACTCTTGATTTGCTTCCCTCTGGATGTTCGTTGAACAATGTGCCTATTAGACTCCAGTGGCCCAAATAACACCTCAGCAGGCATGGGACAAAGCCAGAGAAGCCAGACGCTGATTGCCATTGTTCTGGGAGGGTATTAAGTTAGATGAGTTTGGTGTTGTCATCTATGCGTCCTACAGGTGATCTGGCTTCTAAGGCTATAAATCTTTTCTGCATCTTTACTACCCTCTACTTAGGTAGTTGATCTAGATATTTTGCTGCAGAAATTAATTGGGAGAGAGACTTTATTTATTTTGAGAGATGGGTCTCTCTACCTAGTCTTGGCTGTCCTGGAACTCATTCTGTAGACCAAGATGGTCTTGAACTCACAGAGATCCATCTGACTCTGCTTCCCAAATACTGGGATTAAAAGCATGTGCCACCAAGTCCGGCTTAATTTTTTTTTTTTTTGAAAGAGGTCTCATTGTAAGAGATCTGTTTGCGTCTTCCTCCTGGGTACTGGGATTAAGGGCTTGTGCCACCATGACCAGGTCTAGGTATATTTAATTTTTGAGACAGAGTTTTGTGTAGCCCAGGATGGCCTTAAAGTACGTATGTAGTCAAAGATGGCTTAGAACTCCCATTTCTCTTGCCTCCACCTCCAACCAATGGAATTATGGCTATATGTCACCATTCCCAGCTATATGCATTAGTAGTATATTCTATATTGTTAGGCTTGATTTATATATCTAATTTACTACATTATTTTCAGATTATCTTATCTTTAAATTTTTCATATTTCTTTGTGGGGAAGAAACACGCCCCAGCATTTAAGTGGAAATAGGTTTGGGGGTTGAATTCGAGTCATCAGACTCAGCAAGAACCCATTACCTGCTGAGTTATCTTGCTGACCCTCTCTTCAGATTTTAATTCTGCTTTCTGAGGTGAGCTATTCCTTCCAAGTGGATATTATCAGCAGTGTATGCTCTATATAATTGCATATAAGTTGTCAGGTTTTGTCATTGATGTTGTTGTTTGAACCGTTTGATTTGATGAGAAAGAGTCTCCTGTATGCTTGGGTTGGCGAGGACCTTTTTTGTAGCCCAGGTTAGCCTCAACCTCATGATTCTCTTGCTTCTGCTTACTTAGTGCTGGCATTACAGGTGTGCACTCCCACATCTAGACTCAGCAAATACTTTCAATAAGAAAGGTATAGAGTCTCTTAACCTTTTCCTTGATGACCTCTTTCTGAAGCGAAGCTGCTTTGTCATTAAGTACATCAACACTCAATAAATCTGCCTGTTGAGCTCACACTGCACCCTTGTCCTAGGACACTGTGATAAACACTCGATAAATCTGACCATTGAGCTCACACTCCACACTTGTCCTAGGACACTGTGAAAATCTCTTTTAATCCCTTTGTAAAAGTTCAGATAAAAAGCAAGCTGTGTGGACGTGGTGTTCGTGTCTGAAATCTCAGTATTTAGGAAGCTAAGTGCAATAGTGGGAGGTGGGGTCAGGGGGAGAACAGGAAGTTGAGAAAGGATTGGTTCCATCCCTGTCCTCTGCCTGTAATCCCAGATGCAGAGGCAACAGGGTTATGAATTCAAGGCCAGTCTAGACTATATGGTGAGTTCCAGGCTAGCCTGAGCTACCTAGCAAGACCTTGTTTATTGTGTGTTTCTTAAGATGAGAGAGAGAGGGAGAGAGTTCCTCTCTGTGTTCTTCAAATTAACCCTTTGATGACCATGTTGCTTTTCTAAGAGTAAACACAGGATAACATTTGGAGCTGGATCACACAAATGTTATGAAATTGTATATTAAACTGGCGTTCGTGCAAAAACAGAAGTTCTATGTAATTTAAGTCATCTTTACAAATTGCTCATTTGAAGGTTCAAATGGCTGTCTGTCACTAAATACTTAAAACATTTCACCAAAAATCATGTCTGGAAATGAATGACAGGAAAATGAAGAATTCCAGAGTATTCCTGCTTGTTAGTAGGTATGGTTTGTATTGCTCTAATTTGAATCCTTCTTTCTCTTTAATTTCTTCATTATGTTTATTGTTATTGCTGTTATTATTATTTATTGCGTGTGATATGTGTGTGCATAATGTGTGGGAGAGGGCTCATGCCACAACACATATGTGGAGGTCAGAAGAGGGCTGTGAAGTTACTTCTTGCCTCTCATCTCTTACAAGGGCTTGCTGTTCTTTTAAACGCATCGCTCCAGTCACATAACTGGTTTCTCTGTCCATGTCTACACAGCAATGCTTTCTCTCTGTGTCAATCTGTTTCTGTACCTAAATTTCTTTTTATCATTTTTGGATTGGAACTTAATTTCAGCACCTTTTTTCCCTCAAGACAGGGTTTCTCCATAGTGTTGAAGCCTGTCCTGGAACTCACTCTGTAGACCACAGAGATCCATAACCACTTCTTTTTTAAAAGACCACCTCTGTAAAAAAAAAAAACCCTGTTTCAAATTGTCTCGTCCTGAGGTCCTGAGTATTAAGATTTCTTGAGAGAAACAGTTCAACTCATATCAATGTGTTTGAACTAAGATTCTCTAAAATTACAGAGAAAAAAATAATGGCCACATAATCCACCGTCCGAATGGAGTGAGGCTTGCGCAGAAGGAAGAAGTGGCAAGGAAGGTTTTTCCCCCACACCCACGCCTCCCAATCAACATTACATTTGTGGAGGTCGGGAGCACACAGTAATGACAGCGTTTATAAAGTCTTTTTTTTTTTTTTTTTTTTTTTTTTTATTTTTTATTTTTTATTCTTTTTTAATTAAAATTTCCACCTGCTCCCCGTTTCCCATTTCCCTCCCCTCCTCCCAAATATTGCCCCCTCCCCCCACTCCCCTCCCCCTATCCCCACTCCTCTTCTCCTCCCCCCACACCATTCCCCCTCCCTCTCGATACTGAAGAGCAGTCCAAATTCTCTGCCCTGCGGGAAGACGAAGGTCTTCTATCTACGTCCAGGAAGGTGAGCTTCTAAACAGGCTAAGCTCCCACAAAGCCAGTTCATGTATTAGGATTGAAACCTAGTGCCATTGTCCTTGGCTTCTCATCAGTCTTCGTTGACCGCCATGCTCAGAGAGTCCGGAATCAACCCATGCTTATTCAGTCCCAGACCAGCTGGCCTTGGTGGGCTCCTAATAAATCAGTTCCACTGTCACAGTGGGTGGGTGCATCCCTCGTGGTCCTGATTTTTTGCTCTTGTTCTCCCTCCTTCTGCTCCTCATTTGGACCTTAAGAGCTCAGACCGTTGCTCCAAATTGAGACTCTGTCTCTACCTTGATCCATCGCCAGATGAAGGTTCTAAGGTGATATGCAAGATATTCATCAGTATAGGATAGGGTCATTTCAGGTTCCCTCTCCTTAGTTGCCCAAGGTACCAGCTGGGGACATATTCCTGGACACCTGCGAACCCCTCTAGAGTCAAGTCTCTTGCCAACCCTAAGATGGCTCCCTTAGATAGGATATATACTTCGCTGCTCCCGTATCCATCCTTCCTATATCCCAACCATCCCAATCCCCCGAGCTCCTCCCATCCTCCCCTTCTCATATTTCTCATCCCATTTCCCCTTTGCCCCATGCCACCTCACCCGCAAGTTCCCATTTTTTGCCCTGCAATCTTGTCTACTTCCCCCTCTCCATGCGGATGACTATATGATTTTCTTTGGGTTCACTTTCTTATTTAACTTCTATAGGATCGCACATTATATGCTTAATGTCTTTTACTTATGGCTAGAAACCGATTATGAGTGAGTACATCCCATGTTCCTCTTTTTGGGTCTGGGATACCTCACTCAGGATAGTGTTTTCTATTTCCATCCATTTGCACGCAAAATTCGAGAAGTCATTGTTTTTTACTGCTGAGTAGTACTCTAATATGTATATATTCCACACTTTCTTCATCCATTCCTCCATTGAAGGGCATCTAGGTTGTTTCCAGGTTTTGGCTATTACAAACAATGCTGCTATGAACATAGTTGAACAGATACTTTTGTCATTTGATGTGGCATCTCTTGGGTATATTCCCAATAGTGGTATTACTGGATCTTGGGGTAGGTTGATCCCTAATTTCCTGAGAAATCGCCACACTGATTTCCAAAGTGGTTGCACAAGTTTGCATTCCCACCAGCAATGAATGAGTGTGCCTCTTTCTCCACAACCTCTCCAGCAAAGGCTATCATTGGTGTTTTTGATTTTAGCCATTCTGACAGGTGTAAGATGGTATCTCAAAGTTGTTTTAATTTGCATTTCCCTTATCGCTAAGGAGGTTGAGCATGACCTTAGGTGTCTTTTGGCCATTTGAATTTCTTCTGTTGAGAATTCTCTGTTCAGATCAGTGCCCCATTTTTTTATTGGGTTCATTAGCATTTTAAAGTTTAGTTTCTTGAGTTCTTTATATATTTTGGTGATCAGACCTTTGTCTGTTGCAGGGTTGGTGAAGATCTTCTCCCAGTCAGTGGGTTGCCTTTTTGTCTTAGTGACAGTGTCCTTTGCTTTACAGAAGCTACTCAGTTTCAGGAGGTCCCATTTATTCAATGTTGCCCTTAATGTCTGTGCTGCTGGGGATAAACGTAGGAAGTGATCTCCTGTACCCATATGTTGTAGAGTACTTCCAACTTTTTCTTCTATCAGGTTCAGTGTGTTCAGACTAATATTGAGGTCTTTAATCCATTTGGACTTGAGTTTTGTGCATGGTGATAGATATGGATCTATTTTCATTCTTCTACACGTTGACAACCAGTTCTGCCAGCACCATTTGTTGAAGATGCTCTCTTTTTTCCATTGAATACTTTTAGCTCCTTTATCAAAAATTAGGTGTTCATAAGTTTGTGGGTTAAAATCAGGGTCTTCTACTCGGTTCCATTGATCGACTTCTCTGTTTTTATGCCAATACCAAGCTGTTTTCAATACTGAGGCTCTGTAATAGAGTTTGAGGTCAGGGATGGTAATGCCTCCAGACGATCCTTTATTATATAAGATTGTTTTGGCTATCCTGGGTTTTTTGTTTCTCCATATAAAGTTGATTATTGTCCTCTCAAGATCTGTGAAGAATTTTGATGGGATTTTAATGGGGATTGCATTGAATCTATAAATTGCCCTTGGTAGAATTGCCATTTTTACTATGTTGATCCTCCCTATCCAAGAGCAAGGGAGATCCTTCCATTTTCTGGTATCCTCCTCAATTTCTTTCTTCATTGACTTAAAGTTCTTGTCAAATAGATCCTTTACTTCCTTGGTTAGGGTTACCCCAAGATATTTTATGCTATTTGTGGCTATCGTGAAGGGTGATGCTTCTCTGATTTCCATCTCTGCTTCCTTATCCTTTGTGTATAGGAGGGCAACTGATTTTTTGGAATTGATCTTGTATCCTGCAACGCTACTAAAGGTGTTTATCAGCTGAAGGAGTTCTTTGCTGGAGTTTTTGGGGTCGCTTATGTACACTATCATATCGTCTGCAAATAATGAAAGTTTAACTTCTTCCTTTCCGATTTGAATCCCTTTGATCCCCTTATGTTGTCTTATTGCTATTGCTAGAATTTCAAGCACTATATTAAAGAGGTATGGAGAGAGTGGACAACCTTGTCGTGTTCCTGATTTTAGTGGAATAGCTTTGAGTTTCTCTCCATTTAATTTGATGTTAGCTGACGGCTTGCTATAAATAGCTTTTATTATATTTAGGAACGACCCTTGTATTCCTAATCTCTCTAAGACCTTTATCATAAAGGGATGTTGAATTTTGTCAAATGCTTTTTCCGCATCTAATGAAATGATCATATGGTTTTTTTCTTTCAGATTATTTATATGATGGATTACATTGATAGATTTTCGTATGTTGAACCAGCCCTGCATCTCTGGGATGAAGCCTACTTGATCATAATGGATAATTTTTCTAATGTGTTCTTGGATTCGGTTTGCCAGTATTTTATTGAGTATTTTTGCGTCGATGTTCATGAGTGAGATTGGCCTGTAGTTCTCTTTCTTGGTTGTGTCTTTGTGTGGTTTTGGTATCAGAGTAACTTCAGCTTCATAAAAGGAATTTGGCAATGACTTCTCTGTTTCAATATTGTGAAATACATTAAGGAGTATAGGTATTAGGTCTTCTTGGAAGTTCTGGTAGAATTCTGCATTAAAGCCGTCTGGACCTGGGCTTTTTTTGGTGGGAAGGTTTTTTATAACAACTTCTAATTCTTCGCGACTAACGGGTCTATTTAGATTGTTCACCTGGTCCTGGTTTAACTTTGGTATATGGTACTTATCTAAAAAAGTGTCCATTTCTTTTACATTTTCCAATTTTGTGGCATACAGGTTTTTGTAGTAAGATCTAATGATTCTCTGAATTTCGTCTGTGTCTGTGGTTATGTCTCCCTTTTCGTTTCTGATTTTGTTAATTTGCGTATTCTCTCTCCGCCGTTTGATTAGTTTGGATAGGGGTTTATCAATCTTATTGATTTTCTCCAAGAACCAGCTTTTTGTTTCATTGATTCTTTGGATTGTTTTCTGTGTTTCTATTTTGTTGATTTCAGCCCTCAATTTGATTATTTCCAGTCTTCTACTTCTCCTAGGTGAGTCTGCTTCTTTTCTTTCTAAAGCTTTAAGGTGGGCTATTAGGTCTCCAATGTGTGCTTTCTCCGTTTTCTTTATGTGGGCACTTAATGCTATGAACTTTCCTCTTAGCACTGCTTTCATAGTGTCCCATAGGTTTGAGTATGATGAGTCTTCGTTTTCATTGAATTCAAGAAAGACTTTAATTTCTTTCTTTATTTCTTCCTTGATCCAGGTGTGGTTCAGTAGTTGACTGTCCAATTTCCATGAGTTCATAGGCTTTCTGGGGATAGCATTGTTGTTGAATTCTAACTTTAATCCATGGTGATCTGATAAGACACAGGTGGTTACCGATATTTTTTTGTAACTGTGTAAGTTTGCTTTGTTACCGAGTATGTGGTCTATTTTCGAGAAGGTTCCATGAGCTGCAGAGAAGAAGGTATATTCTTTCTTATTTGAGTGGAATGTTCTATAGATGTCTGTTAAGTCCATTTGATTCATTACCTCCCTTAATCCTCTTATTTCTCTGTTAGGTTTCTGTCTGATTGACCTGTCCATTGGTGAGAGAGGAGTGTTGAAATCTCCTACTATTAGTGTGTGTGGTTTGATGACTGCCTTGAGTTTTAGTAACGTTTCTTTTACATAAGTGGGTGCTTTTATATTAGGGGCATAGATATTCAGGATTGAGACTTCATCCTGGTGAATTGTTCCTGTTATGAGTAAAAAATGTCCATCTCCATCTCTTTTGATTGATTTTAGTTTGAAGTCAACTTTCTTAGAAATTAGTATGGCCACACCTGCTTGTTTCTTAGGTCCGTTTGCTTGATAAACCTTTTCCCAGCCCTTTACTCTGAGTAGATGTCTGTCTTTGTGGTTGAGGTGTGTTTCTTGTAAGCAGCAGAATGTTGGATCCTGTTTTCGTATCCAATCTCTTAGCCTGTGCCTCTTTATAGGTGAGTTGAGTCCATTGATATTAAGTGATATTAATGACCAGTGGTTGTTAACTCCAGTCATTTTTCCTTTCTTTCCTTCTTTCCTTTGGTAGTAGAGTTTGTGTGTTTCCCTTCTTCAAGTTGTGCTGGTGAAGGGTCATTAGATGTCTGAGTTATTGTGGGCATTGTTGGACTCCTTGGTTTGTGATTTTCCTTCAATTACTTTCTGAAGGGCTGGATTTGTGGCTACGTATTGTTTAAATTTGTTTTTATCCTGGAAAATTTTGTTTTCTCCATTTATAGTGAACGAAAGCTTGGCTGGGTATAGAAGTCTGGGCTTGCATCCATGGTCTCGTAGTTTCTGCAGTATATCTATCCAGGACCTTCTGGCTTTCATGGTTTCCATAGAGAAATCAGGTGTAAGTCTGATAGGTTTACCTTTATAGGTAACTTGACCTTTTTCCTTTGCAGCTCTTAATATTCTTTCTTTATTCTGTATGTTTTGTGTTTTGATTATTATATGACGAGGAGATGTTTTTTTTTGATCCAGTCGATTTGGTGTTCTGTATGCTTCTTGGACCTTCAAAGGAATATCTTTCTTAAGGTTGGGAAAGTTTTCTTCTATAATTTTATTAAATATATTTTCTGGACCATTGAGCTGTAGATCTTCTCCTTCTTCTATCCCTATTATTCTTAGGTTTGGTCTTTTTATTGTGTCCCAGATTTCCTGAATGTTTTGTGATGAGAATTTGTTGGTTATGCTGTTTTCTTTGATGAGAGTGTTTATTTTCTCTATGGTATCTTCAGTGTCTGAGATTCTTTCTTCTATCTCTTGTAATCTGTTGGTGGTACTTGTCTCTGTAGTTCCTGTTCGTTTATTCAAATTTTCCATCTCCATCCTTCCCTCGGTTTGTGTTTTCTTTATTACTTCCACTTCATTCTTCAAGTCTTGAACCGTTTCCCTTACCTGTTTGATTACTTTTTCTTGTTTCTCTTGGTTTTCTTGGGTATCTTTGAGAGATTTATTCATTTCCTCTACCTTTTTGTTTGTAATCTCTAATTTTCACCTCCTGTTTAAGGTCCTCTATTATTTTCATAAAATTCACTTTTGAGTCGAATTCTTCTAATTCTTCTGGATTAGGGTGTACACTTCTCATTTCGGGATTCCTGGATCCTGGTGATGTCACGTTGCCTTTCAAGTTGTTGGGGGAATTCTTGCATTGGCGCCTGCCCATCTTTTCCTTCAAATGGAGCCAGGAGAGGCCTGATGTCTTGGACCAGTCTTTGCTGTGACTAACTCTCTAGGTGTATCTCCTCAGTGTAGGGGCAGGAACCGTTCTCTTCCAGGTGAACTCCTCAACACCAAAACATGGATGCGTGGTATTCCAATGACCCGCGTAAAGAAGGCCGAATGCAAGGGGTCAGGCGGGGTCAAGTAGAACACAGGCGACACTGCAGTACAAGCTGGAGGTGCCTGCGCTCCCTTTCGGGGGTTGCTGAGGCCTGCCCGCTAGGCAGGCACTCACTGCTCTGGTTGGGTATCCTTAGTGTAGGGGCGTTTGTGCTCTCTACCGGGACCGTCCGCCCCAGGATAGTACACACTCACCCGTCCCGATGAAACTTCTGGCACCTACACAGGAACTCCTGGATGCCCCAATGAGCCAGGGACTAAGGGAAGTAGGGCGCAGGCAGAGCAGGTCCAGGAGATCACAGCAGAGACTGCAGCCCCAGCAGCAGGGGCCCGCTTTCCCTGGCGGGGACCTTGAGGCCTGCCCTCTAGTCAGGCACTCACTGGTCTGGGCTGGTAGCCTTAGTGAAAGGGCAGGAAACTGTTCCACAGCTAAGGACCTTGCAGACAAGGCAGGCTTGGGGGTGGGGGTGGGGGCGGGTGTGTAGGAGAGAAAGCCTTGCAGCAGGAGCTGGGGGAGGGGTGTTTGTGCTCTCTACCGGGACCGTCTGCCCCAGGATAGCACACACTCACCCGTCCCGATGAAACTTCTCGGCACCTACACAGGAACTCCTGGATGCCCCAATGAGCCAGGGACAAAGGGAAGTAGGGCGCAGGCAGAGCAGGTCCAGGAGATCACAGCAGAGACTGCAGCCCCAGCAGCGGGGGCCCGCTTTCCCTGGCGGGGACCTTGAGGCCTGCCCTCTAGTCAGGCCCTCACTACTCTGGGTTGGTAGCCTCAGTGAAAGGGCAGGAAACTGTTCCACAGTAAAGGACCTTGCAGACAAGGCAGGCTTGGGGGTGGGGGTGGGGGGCGGGTGTGTAGGAAAGAAAGCCTTGCAGCAGGAGCTGGGGGGGGGGGGCGTTTGTGCTCTCTACCGGGACAGTGCGCCCCAGGATAGCACACACTCACCCATCCAGATGGGACTTCTCAGCACCTATGCAGGGATTCCTGGTGGCCCCAATGAGCCAGGGACCAAGGGAAATAGGGGGCAGGGAGAGCAGGTCCAGGAGATCACAAGCAGAGACTGCAACCCCAGCAGCAGGGGCCTGCTTCCCCTGGCGGGGACCTTGAGGCCTGCCCTCTAGTCAGGCACTCACTGGTCTGGGCTGGTAGCCTTAGTGAAAGGGCAGGAAACTGTTCCACAGCTAAGGACCTTGCAGACAAGGCAGGCTTGGGGGTGGGGGTGGGGGCGGGTGTGTAGGAGAGAAAGCTTTGCAGCAGGAGCTGGGGGAGGGGCGTTTGTGCTCTCTACCGGGACCGTCTGCCCCAGGATAGCACACACTCACCCGTCCCGATGAAACTTCTCGGCACCTACACAGGAACTCCTGGATGCCCCAATGAGCCAGGGACAAAGGGAAGTAGGGCGCAGGCAGAGCAGGTCCAGGAGATCACAGCAGAGACTGCAGCCCCAGCAGCGGGGGCCCGCTTTCCCTGGCGGGGACCTTGAGGCCTGCCCTCTAGTCAGGCCCTCACTACTCTGGGTTGGTGCGTTTATAAAGTCTTAATACCTTAATATCTTGCTATGTTTAGTCCCTTTTTTTTTTTTTTTTTTTTGTTTTGTTTTTGAGACAGAATTTCTCTGTGTCATCCTGGCTGTTCTGGAACTCACTCTGTAGACCAGGCTGGCCTCAAACTCACAGAGATTCACCGGCCTCTGCCTCCCAAGTTCTGGGATTAAAGGTGTGCACCGCCACTGCCCAGCTGCTAGGTTTAGTCCTTTAATACTTAAGCAAGCCGGGCGTGGCGACTCTCTTCTGTAATCCCAGAATTTGGATACTGAGACAGACACTTACCAAGAGTTCAATACCAGCCTGGGCTACATAGTGAGTTCCAAGTTAGCCTAAACTATAGAGTAAGACAGGTCTCAGAAAAAAAAAAAAAACCACAAACAAACAAAAACCTAGGCAAACTTTGTGTCCCACTAGCCCTACTTTCTGTGTCACTGTGGCTCTTAGAAATCAGAACAAGCAGAGCAAGTGTGCTCTCTCAATTCTCAATCTCAGCACAGCTTACCCCTGGCTCCCATCCAATGTGTTTCCTATGAACTGAATCACAGCCTAGAACAGTTGACACATAATGAGCAGCTACACAACACTCAATAAATATTAGCTGTTTTCCGTCTTGCTATTGACTGTTGACTCCCCCCAAAGCTAATTTGGTTAAATTTGTTGTAGCAAAGAATAACAAAACCCTGGGCTGGGGATATTGCTCAGGGGCAAAGCTCTTGCTTGCCTGGCATGCATAATGGTCCAGGTTCAGTTTTCACAGAGGAGGAAGAGAAGGGATGTGAGGAGGGAATGATGAAACAAGGGAAGGACAGACCCTTAACAAATAACTGATTAGTGAATTGCAAGGAAGATGTCAAGGAAGATCTCTGAGATAGGGTTAGACCGGCAGTTCTCCACCTGTAGGTTGTGACCCCTCGGAGACCGACCCTTTCACAGGCGTCACCTAAGACCATTGAAAAACACAGATATTTACATCACAGTTCGTAAGAGTAGCAAAATTATTATTATAAAGTAGCAATGAAAAATCATTCTATGATTGGGGATCACTACAACATGACGAACTGTATTAAAGGGTCATACCATTAGGAAGGTTGAGAACTGCTGGATTGGACTCAAGTGGCCACAGGCTGATTTTCTTTTTTAAAAAAAGTCAAAAATTTAAATTATTGTGTGTGTGTGTGTGTGTGTGTGAGTGTATGTGTGTGGGAATATATGTGAGTGCTGCACCATGGAGTCCAGAAGAGGCCATTGGATCCCCTGGAGCCTGAGTTACAGGCAGTTTTGAGTTGTCACTGTGGTTGTTTGGGAACTGAACTCTGGTCCTCTACAAGACCAGTCAACACTCTTGACTGCTGAGCCACCCATAGCCTGATTTACAACACCGGGAATCAATGATGCTGGGCCTGGTGAATGACATAATTGAGTAGGTTTGTTGGGTACAGTACGACAAAGGTTTCCCTGAATAAGCTGTTTTCTATCAGGCCAGTTTTCTCCTGGGGCAAGCAAGCCCTTTCCTGATAAGGAACAACCTTTTCCTGGATAAGTCAGTTTGGAGGAAACTCCTGAAGGCCATTGTTAAATTGTTGTCATATACTCATCTTCTTAGGCAATAATTTCATGACTATTAGTACAAGTGCCATCATTTCCCACGGCCCATCTGTTCTTGAACACCATCTGAATTTCTCTGGGCGCCGCGGCCTGCACATTTTAGAGAATGAACCTACTGGGGCAACAGGGAACGAAGACACAGCAGAAGTAAGCAGAGACAAGCTGGGAACAGATGGGTTGTCCGCTCTGATGGAGGCACATCAACAGCAGCCCCGCAGCTCAGTGCATTTATTGTATACAGTACCACCAAGGGTTAGACAGCCTATAGAAAGTCTCTGTAGGGAGCCGTTTCAGGCTGCTGGCATTCTCGAGGAGGAAAGAGCCTCAATTGATAAGTCTGAGCACACTGCTTTAGCTAACGGTTAAAAGTTCCTCAACATCAATTCTTGGACCAGAGGAAGGTTTTGCCTATTTCTGGCCATGACCTAGGGGAGGTTCTGCTATCGCATGTTTCTAAGGCACTGATGTGGTTGTGCCCATGTTTATAGTACACATTCATTCAAGACATCACCCACTCTCTATTGGGATATTTGATCACACTGTGACACCCCAAACTGTGATAATAAAGACAACCTTGAATCAGGGGGTGGAGCAATTGACTTGCCAACCAGAATAAGCCATAGAGAATGGATATGAATATCCATAGGAATATGGATAGAGAAGGCACACAGGAAGGAGTAGGGAGGGACTTAGCATTTCATGGTCTCTTTGAACTGGGAACAGCCAGAGGCATCTGAAAGAGCCCAGCGCAGAGAGAAAGTGGACTGAACCTGGGCAGGAGAGAAGCAGGAGCAGAGCAGAGAATTAGAGGGAAGGAACATAGAGAAAGTCTCTGATCATAGCAGGGCTATAAGGAGAATGAGTAGCTGGGGAGCCAATGCCTAGGATCTGGAGGGAGTGTAGGGTGGGAGACGAGGTAGGATGCTAGCTGGCATGGATATAGGAATGTGTAACAGGTACTTGTGATACTGAGGACCCTGGAGGACTGCAAGTGCTTGGGTGTGCTAATAGGCACCACCAGTAGCCATCCGTCCCTTCTGCCAGTGATAAGGGAAATAACTTCTTTTATTTATTTATTTATTTATTTATTTATTTATTTATTTATTTATGATTTCTACCTCTTCCCCGCCACCACCTCCCATTTTCCTCCCCCTTCCCGAATCAAGTACCCCTCCCTCATCAGCTCGATGAGCAGTCAGGGTTCCCTGCCTTGTGGGAAGTCCAAGGACCTCCCACCTCCTTCCAGGTCTAGTAAGGTGAGCATCCAAACTGCCTAGGCTCCCTCAAAGCCAGTATGGGCAGTAGGATCAAAACCCAGTGCCATTGTTCCTGACCTCTCAGTAGTCCTCATTGTCCGCTATGTTCACCAAGTCTGGTTTTATCCCATGCTTATTCAGAACCAGTCCAGCTGGCCTTGGTGAGTTCCTGAAAGATCATCCCCATTGTCTCAGTTTGTGGGTGCACCCCTCGCGGTCCTGAGTTCCTTGCTCGTGCTCTCTCTCCTTCTGCTCCTGATTTGGACCTTGGGATTTCAGTCCGGTGCTCCAATGTGGGTCTCTGTCTCTGTCTCCTTTCATCGCCTGATGAAGGTAAATATCCAGGAGGATGACTATATGTTTTTCTTTGGGTTCACCTTCTTATTTAGCTTCTCTAGGATCAGGAATTATATGCTCAATGTCCTTTATTTATGGCTAGAAACCAATTATGAGTGAGTACATCCCATGTTCCTCTTTTTGGGTCTGGCTTACCTCACTCAGGATAGTGTTTTCTATTTCCGTCCATTTGCATGCAAAATTCAAGAAGTCATTGTTTTTTACTGCTGAGTAGTACTCTAATATGTATATATTCCATACTTTCTTCATCCATTCTTCCATTGAAGGGCATCTAAGTTGCTTCCGGATTCTGGCTATTACAAACAATGCTGCTATGAACATAGTTGAGCATATACTTTTGTTGTATGATAGGGCATTTCTTGGGTATATTCCCAAGAGTGGTATTGCTGGGTCCAGGGGTAGGTTGATCCCGAATTTCCTGAGAAACCGCCACACTGCTTTCCAAAGTGGTTGCACAAGTTTGCATTCCCACCAGCAATGGATGAGTGTACCCCTTTCTCCACAACCTCTCCAGCAAAGGCTATCATTGGTGTTTTTGATTTTAGCCATTCTGACCGGTGTAAGATGGTATCTTAATGTTGTCTTGATTTGCATTTCCCTGATTGCTAAGGAAGTTGAGCACGATCTTAAGTGTCTTTTGGCCATTTGAACTTCTTCTGTTGAAAAGTCTCTGTTCAGCTCAGTGCCCCATTTTATAATTGGATTGATTAACCTTTTACGGTCTAATTTCTTGAGTTCTTTGTATATTTTGGATATCAGACCTTTGTCAGTTGCGGGGTTGGTGAAGATCTTCTCCCAGTCAGTGGGTTGCCTTTCTGTCTTAGTGACAGTGTCCTTTGCTTTACAGAAGCTTCTCAGTCTCAGGAGGTCCCATTTATTCAATGATGTCCTTAGTGTTTGTGCTGCTGGGGTTGTACGTAGGAAGTGTTCTCCTGTGCCCATGTGTTGTAGAGTACTTCCCACTTTCTCTTCTATCAGATTCAGTGTGTTTGGACTGATATTGAGGTCTTTAATCCATTTGGACTTGAGTTTTGTGCATGGTGATATATATGGATCTATTTTCATTCTTCTACAGATTGACTTCCAGTTTTGCCAGCACAATTTGTTGAAGATGCTCTCTTTTTTCCATTGTATACTTTTAGCTCCTTTATCGAAAATCAGGTGTTCATAGGTTTGTGGGCTAAAGTCAGGGTCTTCTATTCTATTCCATTGGTCGACTTCTCTGTTTTTATGCCAGTACCAAGCCGTTTTCAGTACTGTAGCTCTGTAATAGAGTTTGAAGTCAGGGATGGTAATGCCTCCAGACAATCCTTTATTGTATAAGATTGTTTTGGCTATCCTGGGTTTTTTGTTTTTCCATATAAAGTTGATTATTGTCTTCTCCAGATCTGTGAAGAATTTTGATGGGATTTTGATGGGGATTGCGTTGAATCTATAGATTGCTTTTGGTAGAATTGCCATTTTTACTATGTTGATCCTCCCAATCCAAGAGCAAGGGAGGTCCTTCCATTTTCTGGTGTCCTCTTCAATTTCTTTCTTCAAAGACTTAAAGTACTTGTCAAATAGATCTTTCACTTCCTTGGTCAGAGTTACCCCAAGATATTTTATGCTATTTGTGACTATCGTGAAAGGTGATGCTTCTCTGATTTCCCTCTCTGCTTCCTTATCCTTAGTGTATAGGAAGGCAACTGATTTTTTGGAGTTGATCTTGTATCCTGCCACATTACTAAAGGTGTTTATCAGCTGTAGGAGTTCTTTGGTAGAGTTTTGGGGGCCGCTTATGTATACTATCATATCATCTGCAAATAACAAAAGCTTAACTTCTTCATTTCCAATATGAATCCCAGAAATAACTTCTTTTGGTAGAAGAAATGGGCTTCCCAAGTTCCTGGTGAATACTGACTTTTATCTAACCAGAAATACTCTTATAAAGCCCAGGCCTGCCTTTTGAATCTGGGGAATTGGAGTTTCCTTTGGACCTGACAGACACAAGCTGGGGTCACCTGGGAAAAGGAATCTCAATTAAGAAAATGCCTCTACCAGATGACCAGGAGACAAGTCTGTCGGGCATTTTTTAAATGAATGATTGTTATATTATCTGGTGTCACCCTGGGGTAGGTTCTAAATCAGCCATCTGGAACAAGCCAGGAAGCAGCACTCTTCCCTGGTCTCTGATTTGGTTCCTGCCTCCAGGTTCCTGTCCTGCCTTCCCTCAGTGGCGAACTGTGAATAGAAGAGCTATAAAAAGAAACCCCTCCCTTCCAACCGTACTATAAATCAGTCATGTCCTCACCTTATACAGTGTTATGGTGACAAAAAACTAGCCAGCACACCTGTTATTTTCTTTCTTTTTGGAGCCTCATTTGAATTCACCACCCTGCTGCTCTCACATCTTGGGTGTTGGGATTGGGTTTTTTGTGTGTGTTTGTTTGTTCCTTGTTTGTTTGTTTGTTTGTTTGGGGGTACCTGTGGGAATTAAACCTAAACCATGGGTGGGTGTTGTATGCTAATAAGGTTCTCTACCACTGACTACTATACTAGGCCACATCCTTACCCCTTCCTCCTCTTTTCTTCTTCTTTCTCTTCCTCCTCCTCTTCCTCTTCTTCCTTTATTTTGGTACTAGAGGTTGAGCCCAGGACTTTGTACATACTAAGCACACACTGAACTACGTCTGGAAGTCTAAATTTCTCCCTCATCCTTATTATATGCTTTTCTAATTATACAGGACTTGGGAGCTGACCTTGGGGCCCTGTGCTTGCTGGGCAAACTCTCTACTATGCTCTAGTCCCTATCCTGGGCAATTTGATCTAAAGAGAATGGGAAGCTTTAAAAACTGCCTCAAATAGAAGTCCTTCCCTGGTCTCTGTCCTTCTCTCCCTCCTTCCAAGAAAGGGGTACTCTGTAATATTCCCTCACCTGCCCAAAGTCCACACTCAGCAGAAAAGCAATCACTTTTGGTCCTTTTGTAGAACTTCCATCAACTAAACCTACACCACAGGAAGATAGAAGTCAGTCTGTCAGTCCACCTGGACAGACCGGTCACAGGTCTTTGTTCTCCATTTTGTTACAAGCATCACTGACCAACCACCATCTGTAAGCCAAACAGATCTTGCCTTAGGCTATTGGATCATCTCCAAGCTTACTGTGTTAGCCTAAAAAGTAACTACACCTCCTGGGTTCTTTATCCTACTTCCCCATAGAATAAGGTGTGTGTGTGTGTGTGTGTTTGTGTGTGTGTTGTATGTATGTGGTGTATGCATACAAGTATGCAGGTATGTTTAGCCATGTGTATGGATGCAGAGGCCAGAGCAGGACTTCTGTGTCTTCCTCTATCGGTTCCGCCTTGTTTCCCTGAGACAGCCTCTCACATTTCTTCTCTAGACTAACTGACCTCTCCCAATTCATCCATCTCTGTCCTCTAATGTTACAGTGACAAGCATGCACAACCATGCATTCTTGGCTTTTTCCATGGTGCTGGGATTTGAACTCAGGTTCTCAAGTTCTCAGATCAAGCTTTCTTACCCACTGAGCCATGTATCCCCAGTCCAGAACCATGATTTAAATTCTCCTTTGTGTATTAATTCATCTAAGCATCTCTGCCTTAATATTTACTTATTTGATTTTTATTTATTGGTATTAGATTTATTGCATTTTGTTTTGTTTGAGGCAGAGTCTCATAGAGCCCAAGCTCACCTTGAACTTACCAAGTAGCCAAGGATGACTTTGATTGCCTAATCCCCTTACCCTCAGCTCCTGGGTGCTAAGATTATAGCTGTGCTTGCTCTTCTAGCACACCAGCTAGGGCCTTCTGCTGTCTCTGTCTGTCCCCTTTGCTTTGGATCAACCTTCTGCTAGACTCTGCTTAGGCATGGGACTCGCTCAAAGAATGTCTGTCTACCAAACCCATCCCATAGTCTCTAAGAGTGATAGGGGAGTGTAACGGTCAGCTCTTTCCATCTGTTTCCCCTCCTCTTATAGCACCTAAAGTCTCCAGTCCTCTCCCAAACATATGATCAGCTTGGATTCTGGGAATAACCAGAATTCCTGTCAGATGAGAACAGTTCTCCAGACGGTGAGGCTGACCGTGATATCGCGCTTTGGCCGGGGATGCTAGATTGTGCACACTCTTGTCCCACACTTCAGTTCTTCCTCTGTTTAAACCTAAAGCGTGTGCCCATCCCTGACCAGCTTCCCAAAGTATTGCTTAGACCTCTTCTCTCTCCTTGCCAACATTTCTCATCTGTTTAATTGGCATATAGGGATAGGTGGCTGAGCCTAGCTTGTTGGGGCTGGAGCTAGGGCCACTGTCCTAAAACACCATTTACATGCAGATATAATAAGAGTTCTTTTTAAATGTAATTTACTTATTTTTATTTTATATGCATTGGCATTTTGCCTGCATGTTCCTGGAACTGGAGTTACAGACAATTTTGAGCTGCCATGTGCGTGCTGGGAATTGAACCTGGGTGTTTTGGAACAACAGCCAGTGCTCTTAACCACTGAGCCATCTCTCTGGTCCCAGTATAAGAGTCCTTTTATAAGAAGGTCCCATTAATTTGTTGTCAATATCTGGTGTTCTTTATACCATGGTCAGAGGTCTGGTTTCTGGGGGAGGCTGGAGAATTACTTGCTTCTTCGCGGGTCTGATCATACCTGTCAATTCCATTTTCCACTGTGAGTGAAGGCTAATCATGAGAGAGGTTGACGGGAGGAAGAACTGAAGGGGGAGAATCTGTCCCCCAAACACTGACCTCCAAGCGCATGACCTTCAAGGAGGTGTTTCTCACCAGCTCAGCAGATCTACCAGAAGACCCATGTACTCCTCACTCTATCAGGTTAACCGCCCCTCTGCTTGTCTGTGAGAATTAGGATTGCAACTATAACAGAATTAAAATAAATCTCCATGGTCAGCGGTGGCCATCAAAAAAAAAAAAAAAAAAAAAAAAAAAAAAAAAAAAAAACCTGATGTGAGCAGCAGGGTTGAAAGACAGGTGCGAGCCTGCCAGGCTAGGAGATTTTTTTCTAAATAAGTGGACCATGTTAAAATAGCATCTCTTCCCCCTGCCCTTCCGCCCCCGATAACACATCAGCATCTCTTCACATTAGACTGCCATATTTTCTGCAACAGCTGTCACTGGATTGATGACATAAGCATCCTTTCTGACTCTCATCTGGAGACAAGTTCTATCCTCTGGACAGTTTCAAGCCTGGGAGTGTATTTCGGGCTACCATTTTCTTCTCGGCGGCACCAAGAATAAAATCTGAAGGAAACCAGAGTTTCTGTCGAGAGGCTCTGAGGAACACTGCTTGTTGGCATCTCGAAAATCTCTTAACCCAGATCTTGACAAGGTGAATATTCATGACTGTGACCTGGAAGGCTGCTAACCAGAGGAGAAGAAAGAAGCCTTGTCACAGGAGAACTTGCAGAAAACTAGGTCAGCGTAAGAGCTGCTGGAGGAATCAGCTACCTCAACAACAAACACGCAAACATCCCCAAGGTCACATGCTGGAGGACCTCAAAAGTTCCCAACTTGCCTCCTGCCTCTGTTTCTCTCATCAGTTTGATAACATAGTGGCTTTTATGTCTCGGTTCACCTGGTCCATCAATCCCACTTCCCTTTGGCACAGTGGTCCTCAAACTTCCTGGTGCTGCAACCCTTATGTTGTGGTGGCCCCCAACCATAAAATTATTTTGGGTCCTACTTCATAATGCAATTTTGCTACTGTTATGAGTTGTAATGTAAATATCTGATATGTCACCTCTGTGGTATTGTGACACACAGATTGAGAACCACTGCTTTGGCAGGTAAGTTACACTTTTTTTTTTTTTTTTCTTTTGACAGTGTTACAGGAAAGAATGGAATCTGGCTCTGGGTGGAGACCTTCTATGATCCCTTCCCTTAAGAGTTAATCCAGTTGAACAGCTGGCCAACAGACCACCCCTCAGAGAAGCACCCGCCCCTTAAACCACGCTAAAGTGTTAGAAGAAATAATTACTCCTTAAATGGGACTGCAACTCGGCCCACAGCAGCCTGTGATCTATCTCCCTTGAGATCTGACCGGCTTTGCCAGCTTTTCTGATTTTTGGCTGAGAAAGGTGTAACCATTCTTTCGTTCTTCTCTTGTCTTTTTCTTTTGGTTGCTGGCCAAGTCCAAGTGTCTTTCTCTGGTATTTTGAGCAGATACACTCTTTACCGAAAGCCCCCTCCCAGCCCTGTGGCTTTTTAACACCATGGGTACTGGCTGACGTCAAATGCTGTGGCTTCTCTTCTTTGTTCTCCTCCTCTGCGCGGTTGCTGAGATTTATACCTTGCCTGCCCTGGGGTTTTTCTTTTAATATTTAAGATGGTTCTGGAATGATAGGCATGGTGGTACTTACCTTTGATCTCAGCACTTTGGAGGTAAAAGCAGGTGAATCTCTGAGTTTGAGGCCAGCCTGATCTATACAGCAAGTTTAGGATAGACGGGGCTACCTAGAAAGACCCTGTCTCAAAACAAACAAACAAAACCGTGGAGCTTCTGCTTGAATCTGTTCTTAAATTCGTTTATTAATGAGACTAAGAACCAAGGAGTGGACCCTGATTTTACCAATGTCAGCAAGGTCTCATATAGCAGAGGCTAGCCCCAAACTTGCTGTGTAACAAAGGTTGGCCTTGAACTCCCAGTCCTGTTCCCACCTCTGGAGTGCTGCAAGGATTACAGATGAGGAGTGTAATACTGGGCTTCTGTAAGTGTTCTGACTGGCAGAATTTTGCAGCATTCTGCACTTCAAAGGTCTCATGGAGGCTGACAGGAATGATAGGATGTGGATGGGCTCCCCTTAAATCTTCTTTTCAGGCTGACATTAAACTTTGCCTTCAGGTGACTCGAGATGTTGCGGTGGCCCACACCTGCTGTCACAGCACTCGGGAGACTTCAGCCGGGTTGGGAGGTGGAGGCCATGCTGAGCTGCACACATAGCTATTTGGACCGAAAAGCTAAGCTGCACCTTGGTTTGGTGACTTGCAATCCTATTACTCTGGAGACGGAGGCGGAAGTATTATTGCAGATAATTCAAGAGCAGTCTGAGATTGTGCCACAGTGGTACATAAGGGATCCTATGAGATCACAGATAACCTTGTCACTCTTATCTGTCAGCACAGGGAACATCTGTGGGAAAGCCAGTCTTCAAGATAGTCTCACCTTGGGCAAGCAGTTTCGGGAAGGAGAACCTGTGGAAGAGATGCAGTTGCGATAATTTCCTCGTTCTTGCTACATCATACTGTGGCAGAGGGCAACGCAGGGAAGACAGGGCTTGCATGCACCAGTTCTTCTCTCTTCCTTTCCTTACGAAGCTACAGATGTCATCATTGGACATCCACATGCCCCCCCTCCCGAATAACATCGGTTCTAATTACCTCCCAAAGGCCCCCGCTCGAAATATCACTAATGTATGAATTTGGAAATTAATTTCTAACACTTGAATTCTTGGGGCACATAACCCAATTGTACTATGGTGCATCAAATATGATATATTTTTATCCATCATATTCATTCATATCCATTTTCATCCATTCATAATCTTGTATAATGGGCGGCGGGGGAAGGTATTTTGTTTGCAATGTCAAAAATAGCCCAGCATCTGTAGGCCATCAGAGTTTGATGGGTGCTCTCCATACAGTCGAGGACATTCAGCTTCTGCCTGGTTGTACATGGACCACGGGCCACTTTATGTGTCCTCTGTGTCACCCGTCACTCACATAAAATCAGTCACTGAATCCAGACCCTCTGACCTGCCTTCTCTCCGCTCTGCCATCATCCTGGTTCTCACTTACTTGCCTATGGCACTTGTCCACGATGGGTGGGATTCCTTTTGCTGTTAGTTCCTCTCCCTCCTCTCTGCATACACAAGCTCAGATGGAGAGCAAAGTCAGGATTAGGAGGTGGGTCTTTAGAGTGACTGTGGTGTGGCATGTGTAGACATGGTCCGTCTTAGAGTGCAAGCCGTGATGGCATGTCCAAAATGAATCCATAAAACTTGATGCTCCCGAAGGAGGAATTAAGAGTGAGGATACAGAGGTCATAAACACAGCAGAGTCCAGGAGAAAGTTGGAAACAAGGACTTAGCTATAGTCTAAATGATTCTATCGCTTGGGTCAATACTCAAGAAAAGTCTCTGCACAGATATACCACTTAGCTAGATGTGGTGGTGCACACCTGTAACCCCAGAACTAAGGGGTTGGAGATAGGAAGATGAGAAGTACAAAGTTATTTTTAGTTACATAGTGAGTTTGAGGCTAGCCTGGGCTACGTGATGTAGAAATGAGCTCATTTCGGGAAATAACCAGGCTAGCTAACCGATAAAACAATTATATTTTTATTTATTGTAAGGGGAAAACTTGCAAAACAGGAACAAGAAGTCCAAGCTCAGCTGTACCCCGCAGGAATCACACACACATACACACACACACACACAAAGAGAGAGAGAGAGAGAGAGAGAGAGAGAGAGAGCACCTGGGCTGTGCACCCTGGTCCCAGAAAGCCACACCTTAACTTGGACCCACCTTTTCAAGATAATTGGCTAACAAGGTTTCCCCATCAACGTGAGACTCTGACTCAACAAAACAAACAAAAGAAAACAAAACAAAAATATTTCTAAGCTAGATGGTGCGGTTCATACTTGTAATTCCAACACTTGGGAGGAAGGCTGAGGCAAGGAGATAGCCTGAGCTATGGAATGAGACCTCCCTGTCTCAAAAAAAAAAAAAAAAAAAAAAAAAAAGAGAGAGAGAGAATCTGAAAAAATGTTTTGCCAAAAGACTCTAGCACAAAACAGAGGTCCCTTTTGTTCAGGAAACCAGCATGGTCACTTGTTTGCACAGGGACGAATGAGTATGCATGGCTTTGGAGACTGTTCCCCCAGAGAGGAGAAACTAAAGAGGGATGTCAGGGACAATGAAGAAGAGACCACACCTGGTTCTGCTGGGCTCCAGCCCCCTGCTTGGAGCCATGAGTGCTAGAAGCCAAAGAACTGAATTAAGGAGGGAATGTTTAAGATTAGAGTGTGTACCACCTGCAAGAAGTGGGGCCAGTTCTTCCTGCATCCCCATGGACCTTGGTAAAATCAGCATCCTACAGTGTAGGGCCAGAGCAGTGCACGAGTCAGATTCTTTCTGAAACTTTCTTGGGCAGTGCTCCTTGAGAAGCAAAGAAGAGAAGTAAGGCAAGTGACCACCCTTGAGATGTGTGACCTTGGGACGGATAGGACTTAGAGAAAAAACTGGATTGCCATGAGAATCAAGTTGTCATGTGACTTACTAAGGACTTGTAGTTACTGCGACTATGGCTTAGTAAGAACACTGAGATTTGTTCTGTTTCCCAGGTAGGAGAAGATCAGGATGCACTCTGTTACTTCTGGTCTACCAGGGTGTAACACGAGGGTGGGCTTGTTGGGGTTTCTGTCCTGCCCAGTACCCCACAGCCAGCAAGCCCCAAAGAAAATCACACAGAGCTCTCCATAAGTTACAAACTGATTGGCCCATTAGCTCAGGCTTCTTATTAGCTCTTGTAGCTTATATTAACCCATTATTCTTATCTATGTTAGCCACATGGCTCAGTACCTTTCTCAGATGGACAGGTCACATCTTGCTTCTCGGTGGTCTGGGCAGGAATGTGGAGGGAGCTTCCTGTTTCCCAGGATACTCCTGTTCTTATCGTCCTGCCTCGACTTCCTGTCTGGTTGATCCACCTATACTTCCTGGCTGGCCAATCAGCATTTATTTAAAACACGATTGACAGAACAGACAATTCTCCCGCACCACCAGGGTTCTGTTGTGTTGCTAGGTTTGTGAAAGGGAAAAAATTCAAAGCTCAAAGGATGAAGAATGTACTCAGGCATAAAATGAGGGACACCCTGGAAGAAAAAGAAGGGGGTTTGAAAGCACAGAAAGTTTCCAATTGTACCACTCCATGTTTCAGTCACGTGTGAGGTACTGGTGAGGGTCTTCCCCTCAGCTGCAGACTGATGAGTTATTCTGTCCTGTGGCAGAAGGAGATGGAACTAGCTCTATGCCTCTACCCCCATCTCTCTCTCTCTCTCTCTCTCTCACACACACACACACACACAGAGAGAGAGAGAGAGAGAGAGAGAGAGAGAGAGAGAGAGACAGAGACAGAGACAGAGACAGAGAGAGAGAGAAAGAGAGAGGATATCACACTGAACCTGAAGTTTGCTGGTTAGGCTGGACCAGCTGGCCAGCAAGTCCTAGGGGTCCCCCTGCTGCTGTGTCCTCAATGTCACTATTACTTAGATGGGTGCTATAACCTTTCAAAGAATCTACTTTCGAATACAATCAGACAGGGAGGAGATTTTAGTATGTGAATTTTGGGAAGGGAGACTCTGCCTGCAGGGAGGCCTTGTCTCTGTTTCTTACTTTCCCGCACCAGTTTGGAGGGTAGGAGAAAACCTGCAGAAGGAACATAGGCAGGAGTGGAGGAGAGCTGGCTGAGAGAGAAGGGCTCTGGGCTGAGCTTTCAGCAGTTGAAGAGTGGATGTGTGGGGGAAGGAGCCTTTGTGATGTGTAAACATGAGCCAGCCACGTCCTGCCTTTTCTCTTTACAGAATGGTGCTAGTTGGCCCTGTACACTCCTTATATAAATTAAGGTAAGTTGTATGACCAATAAAAGTAGGAAGGACAGGTTGTTTACTAGTAACTGAGAAACTTCAATTAAAATGCAATACCAGCGTTACCTTGATATATGGACCCGGCAAGGATGCGGGGAAATGTCTTCCAGTTATGCTGGTGGTGGCATAATTTTTCCAAGGGCAACTAGGACTGCGTAGGAATTTCTCACAGGGAACACAATCCAATGGGGACAAAGACTTAGCTCCAAGAGCCTTTGGCACAGGGTGTTTATAACAAACAGCAACCTCCTCACCCAGCTAAAAATAGCTTCCTCTTGAGTAAACTGGGAGCATGGGGACCATGGGAGGGGGTAGAAGGAGAGAGGAGAGGAAGGGGGGGGGCAGAGAAACATATACAGTTCAATAAAAACAATAAAAAATCTAATTAAAAAATAAGAAATAGCTTCATTCCTCCAAACAAGGTTAGCTAACGAAATTGGAGTGTGTCACCCTGAACCCATGATCCTCCTTTCCTCATCCTTCAGAGGGTTGGGATTACAGGTGTGTGTCACCATGTCCCGCACAAGGACCCTTGTAAGGTTACAGGCTGTTCTTCATCTTGTTTTAGTAATAGCTACAAGACCTGTACCCGATTGCCTAAAGCCTAACCACCAGAGCTGAACCCTGGGAAACCATTTGAAAAGCTGGATGCAGTGGCTTTCATCCGGAATCCAGCATTTCACGGAAGATGCAAGGAAGACCCAGAAGAGTTTTCCAGTAGTTTGAGGTCAGCTAACAGAGAGTACTCAGAGTAGCAGCAAAAGCAAGAGGGGACTTTACCTACGTATGATGGAAAATGAGGACTCCTGGAAAGTTGTCCTCTGATCTCCACGGGTGTGATGTGGCTCCCTCCTCCCTCCCTCCCTCCCTCCCTCCCTCCCTCCCTCCCTCCCTCCCTCCCTCCCTCCCTCCCTCCCTCCCTCCCTCCCTCCTTCCCCTGCCTCTCTCTTTCTCACACACACACAGATAGGTCAATTTTTTTGTATGTCAATTATGTCTTTGAAACAAAAAGGGCTTGATGTTTTGCGAAATGAAAAGACATTAAATAAAATTAATCCTGAGGAATCATGGACAGGGCAATTTTCTGTTAAAATCACTACAGATATAGATAATATTAAACAAGAAAACATTTAAAGCAACACCACAAAATATTGACAGTTAAACTTTTCTGGATTGATGACATTATTGAGAAGATTTTTTCCCCTTCCCCTCTCTCTCTCTCTCTCTCTCTCTCTCTCTCTCTCTCTCTCTCTCTCTCTTTCTTTTCCAAGAAGGGTTTTCTCTGTGTAACCTTGGCTGTTGCAGAATCTGTAGATCAGGCTGGTCTCGAACTCACATACATTTGCCTGTCTCTGCCTCCCGAGGCCTGTGCCACCACCACTTTGCCTTTCTCTTACTTTTTATTGACATTATTTTTCCTATTTTATAAATGTTTTTACTTGTATGCATGTATGTGTATCACGTGTGTGTCTTGTGCCAGTGAAGGCAGGAGGGTGTCGGTTTCACCGGAGCTGGAGTTACAGGAGGATGTGACCCCTGATCTGGGTGCCAGGAACTGACCTGGGCTCATCTGCTAGAGCAGTAACCTACCTTTCTTTCTTTCTTTCTTTCTTTCTTTCTTTCTTTCTTTCTTTCTTTCTTTCTTCCTTCCTTCCTTCCTTCCTTCCTTCCTTCCTTCCTTCCTTTCAAGATTTATTTATTTATTAAGCATACAATGTACTGCTGGCAAGGAAGGCACCAGGTCTCATTACAGATGGTTGTGAGCCACCAGGTGGTTGCTGGGAATTGAACTCGGGACCTCTGGAAGAGCAGCCAGTGCTCTTATCCTCTGAGCCATCTCTCCAGCCCCCACACTATCTCTCCATCCCCACATCTTACTTTTATAATCCTCTTTTGTTTGGTTGGAGAAAAAGTCTCACAACTGTAGCCCTGCTGCCCTGGAATTTACTACGTAGCCCAGGCTACCCTCTTGCCATCATCCTCTTCCTTTCCTTGGTACCTTGCGGGGATTCTGGATTTCTGTATAATCCATGTTGTGGAAGTGCCCCCTTCACTAATGTTTATGGAGACCTTGCTACATGCAGACTTTGTGCTAGGTGTTCACATGTGACAGCTCATGTGGTCCCAAGACACATGGAAGAGTTTGTATCATATGCTTTATGGAATGGAACAAGAGATGAAAAACCAGGAAGTTGCTGCCTCACTGAGGCCACATAAAGGGATCTGTCTGACTCCAAAGCTAGGTTTTTTTAAAAGTTAGAAAACCAAGCTTGATTTAGGAATAACATTTTCCCAGGATAACCCAAAAGCCAGGTTTCATGCGGTTCATACTCAGCCTTCAGTCATGATGTCACCTCAAGGGTGGGCTTGGACGGAGAAGCAGAGAGCGCTGCCCCATTTTTGCTGAAACTCAGTTGAAATGGCTCATTGTTTTTTCAGAACCCGGTTAGCTCCCAGCGAGCCAACAAATTGTCTGCAGACAGTTGAAAGTTGCCCCTCCACAATGGCTACAGAGTCTGTGTGGCAGCAAGAGGTAATGGCAGTGGAGGAGGGCTAGTTACCAGCTTCCCTGCCCTAATTGCCAGTTCAGGTGAGGACACTGCCTGCTCAGAATCCAGCCTTTGTTTTCTCTCCCGGGGTTGTGAATCACCTCTTTTGCTCCCGTGGTGTTTTAAAATCTGCTCTTTAGGCAGATTGAAGAGTTGATTTCAAATGCTAATTTCACTATTGCTGTTCAGGGTTTTATTATGCTAGTCAGATAAGAGAGGAGAAAAAGTATGAAACTGTTGCTGATTTGTGTATGTGTTTGTGTAAATATACATGTGTATATGTGTGTACACGTGTGTATTTTTTTTTATTAAAGATTTCTGCCTCCTCCCCGCCACTGCCTCCCATTTCCCTCCCCCTCCCCCAATCAAGTCCCCTTCCCTTATCAGCCCCAAGAGCAGTCAGGGTTCTCTGCCCTTTGGGAAGTCCAAGAACCTCCCACCTCCTTCCAGGTCTAGTAAGGTGAGCATCCAAGCTGCCTAGGCTCCCACAAAGTCAGTACGTGCAGTAGGATCAAAACCCAGTGCCATTGTTCTTAACTTCTCAGCAGTCCTCATTGTCCGCTATGTTCAGCGAGTCCGGTTTTATCCCATGCTTTTTTAGACCCAGTCCAGCTGGCCTTGGTGAGTTCCCGATAGATCTCAGTTTGTGGGTGCACCCCTTGCGGTCCTGAGTTCCTTGCTCGTTTGGAAAGCAGTGTGGCGGTTTCTCAGGAAATTCGGGATCAACCAACCCCTGGACCCAGCAATACCACTCTTGGGAATATACCCAAGAGATGTCCTATCATACAACAAAAGTACATGCTCAACCATGTTCATAGTAGCATTGTTTGTAATAGCTAGCACCTGGAAACAACCTAGATGCCCTTCAATGGAAGAATGGATGAAGAAAGTATGGAATATACACATATTAGAGTTCTACTCAGCAGTAAAAACCAGTGACTTCTTGAATTTTGCATGCAAATGGACGGAAATAGAAAACACTATCCTGAGTGAGGTAAGCCAGACCCAAAAAGAGGAACATGGGATGTACTCACTCATAATTGGTTTCTAGCCATAAATAAAGGACATTGAGTATATAATTCCTGACCCTAGAGAAGTTAAATAAGAAGGTGAACCCAAAGAAAAACATATAGTCATCCTCCTGGATATTAACCTTCATCAGGCGATGAAAGGAGAGAGACAGAGACCCACACTGGAGCACCGGACTGAAATCCCAAGGTCCAAATCAGGAGCAGAAGGAGAGAGAACACGAGCAAGGAACTCAGGACCGTGAGGGGTGCACCCACATACTGAGACAATGGGGATGATCTTTCGGGAACTCACCAAGGCCAGCTGGACTGGGTCTAAAAAAGCATGGGATAAAACCGGACTCGCTGAACATAGCGGACAATGAGGACTGCTGAGAAGTCAAGAACAATGGCACTGGGTTTTGATCCTACTGCACGTACTGACTTTGTGGGAGCCTAGGCAGCTTGGATGCTCACCTTACTAGACCTGGAAGGAGGTGGGAGGTTCTTGGACTTCCCAAAGGGCAGAGAACCCTGACTGCTCTTGGGGCTGATGAGGGAGGGGGACTTGATTGGGGGAGGGGGAGGGAAATGGGAGGCGAGGGAGGGAAATGGGAGGCGGTGGCGGGGAGGAGGCAGAAATGTTTAATAAATAAATAAATGAAAAAAAGAAAGAAATCGTATCCCAGAACAAAAAAAAAAAATGTAATTAAATATGGTTTGTCTCCTGTTAACCTGCCTTGTGTCTGTTTAATGCATGTCCCAGATAAAGGGTGATGACAAGTTTCTTTTGAACCCCCTGCCTTGAGAGCAAATTCATCCTCAATTGTGAACCACTAGTCTAGAGATCCAGGGTCTTAGACTAGACCAATTGCTGTTATCTCTTCCAAATTTATATCAAAACCTTGTGGGCTTGTCACTCTTGCTA
This sequence comes from Chionomys nivalis, assembly GCF_950005125.1. Lineage (NCBI taxonomy): Eukaryota > Metazoa > Chordata > Mammalia > Rodentia > Cricetidae > Chionomys > Chionomys nivalis. The sequence continues at coordinate 117,882,608 of NC_080087.1, forward strand.
TTCATTTGTTTGTGTGTTGAGTAGGGTCTGAAGTATCCTAGGTTGGCCTTGAACTTGTTGTTAGCTAAGGATAACTTTGAATTTCTGATCCTCTTGTTGCTACTACCCAAAGTTAGGGATTACAGGCATGCGTGTACCAGCACACCTTGTTTTGTGTGTACTAGCGATCAAACCCAAAGCTTTGTGTGTGGGCAGGTATTGTACCAAGTAAACTACATCCCCAACCCATGCTGAAGTTTAATTGACATGAAACACTACTGAGCGGACCTTACAGATGTGGTTCGGGAATGAGGGTTCTGCTTTCATGGATGAATTCATACCATTACCCAAATGAACTCAGTATCATGGGAGCAGGCTTCTGACAAGAGGCTAAGTCAAGCCCCTCAAGCCCCAATCCAGTGTCTCTTCTACTCTGGAGTTCCCTGTCTTTCCATTTGCCATGTAACAAGAATGCCCGTAGCAGACATAAGTACCATGCTTTTGGACTTTTTTGTCTCCGGAAACACTGAGACATGTCTGTTTTTTTTTTTTTTCTTTTAAATTACTCAGTTTGTGGTACTTTGTTATAGCTCTGGAAAACTGAAAATGACACCAATTCTTCAAATGATGTGCATTTGGATTCCCCAGGGATCTTGTTAAATTCAGGTACATGCCTAGCAGGCGTTGGCTGTAGATCCTGAGTGTTTGCCCTTGTCACAAACTTCAAGGCAATATTGTCAGGAGCCATGTCGTCCCCCTAAAATTATTATAGGGATCACCTCCCTGAGGAGTTTTGCAGAGGGCTCTACTTCCCAATTGTATTGAGAATTGTTTTATTGACAAAGCCTATCCCACACCCAAATTGTCTGTTAATAGAGAGCTATCTGTTAGCAGAACCCGCCTCACACTCTAACTTTCTAGAGAACTAGGTGTGTCAACTCGTGACTTCCTGACTAAGGAATCGTGACCTGACCGATTGTAACCTCCTGGCCAACGACCTCGTGACCGGCTTGGACCACGCGGCAAGATCCGGTTCCGCAGCCCCCCAAGCTCCTCATCCAGGGGCTATATAAGCTGTAACAATGACTCTAATAAACAGAGGCTTCGACAAATCTGCCTAGCCTCCTTCCTCTCATCAGCCCATGTCTTTCAGGTGGTACCTCTCCGTGACCCTGGAATAACTGACCAGCCAGGCGGGTTACAGACCCTAGACAGAGTAACTGGCCAAGGCGGTCGACACAATATCAACAATCAGACAACATTTTCAAATAACCAGATTCTAATCCTTGCATACAGTCAATACCAGTACTGATTTGAATCTAATAAGGATTATGTATTACAATTATCTATGCCTGCACTTCATAATGGACATGAGCTCTATTTACAGGATCACATCTTATAGGAGCCCGCAGATACGCTGACATCGTACGTAATCCTACCCGAGAGCTCTTGCTGCATTCATCTGTATATGCAAATCATTCACTTAGAAAGTCTTTTCTCTAACTAACACATCTTTTCAGCTAAAAGGAGAATAATTACAATTTGATCTTTATTGATGGAAAATGCTTATATTTTGTCATGGGATGCTTCCTTGATATAATCACACTCTGTGATCTATCTGAAGGACAGTTTGGGTTTTTTTTGTTTGTTTGTTTTTTCGAGACAGGGTTTCTCTGTGGTTTTGGAGCCAGTCCTGGAACTAGCTCTTATAGACCAGGCTGGTCTCGAACTCACAGAGATCCGCCTGCCTCTGCCTCCCGAGTGCTGGGATTAAAGGCATGCGCCACCACCGCCCGGCTCTGAAGGACATTTTGGATCATAACAAAAACTTTCCCTTTAAATAGTTTTGGAGTCAAACTTATAGCCAATAAAACCCATGTAATAAAACAGATATGGTTTGCAAGAGTGAGCCAGAGATCATATTTCTCAAAATTAATGAATAGTCTCTTCAACATATATAACTAGGCCAAAATTATTCCTTGGTATCCAGGAGTGATTGAGTTTAGGACTGCAAATTCTCAAACTTGCATGTACTCAAGTCCCCTATATAAGTCCCCCCCTTTTGCCTATAATTTATGTTCATCTTCCCTTTAGTCATATAGAGAGTGCTTAGAATACCCAGCACCATGAAAATGTAAACACCACATGAGAGTTTAAACCGTGCTGCTTAGAGAACGAGTGAAAGAAGTTTTGTTATATGCAATGGAAATCTTTCAAGCCATAAAAAAGAAAGAAATTATGTCATTTGCAGGAAAATGGGTGGGACTAGAGAGGATCATATTAAATTAGCCTTATTTGTGGTTCCTTGATTTTATATAAATACATATAATCATGTATGTATGTATGACATGAGAGCAAACTATCTAGAGCAACAGCGGGACTAATGGGTGGGGCAGGGAGGGAGAGGTAAGGGAAGGAATGGGGTAAATATGGAGGAAGATATATTCCACATATTTGCATACAATTTCTTGACGGAGGAAAACATTTGTAAAGGTTATATACAAATAGATTTTGTTTTGTTTTAATTTTGGGGGGGTTCTTTTGAGATTCAATATGTAGGTCAGTATATGTAGATCAGACTTGCCTTAGACTTGCCATGTAGCCCATGTAGCCTCAACTTCTTATCTATAATCCTCCTGACTTTGTCTTCTACGTGCTGGGATTACAGATGCGTGCCACCATGTCCCACTTTTTTCCTGGGTATTTTCAAGCTAAGTTGGCTATATGGATATAAAACCTATGGGTAACAGAGGGCTGGCTATACTGCTCTCTGAAGAGGCTACTCAATGTCAACCCATCAACCCACACAGTCTATGAATATTTATGGGTCCTTCCAGGAGAGCAGAGACCCTGGCAGATAGGATGCTGGAAAGCAGTCAACACACACACACACACACACACACACACACACACACACCCTTGCTTTTTGAGCATGAGAAGTACCCAAAAGACAGATGATAATGTGATTTTGTTATGGCCTCAGAAGTGTCACGTGGAAGCTGAGGTAGTTCTCCAAAGATCTCAGGGAAGGACATTTCCAAGGAAGTCAGGGCAATCGCCATGTCACAGGAGGATGGTGAGCTGAGACTTGGGGAAAAGGAGAGTAGAAAGTCAAAGCCAAGAAAAGAAGGGACGCGTCCCCGCTCTGACACTTACCAGATGGAAGAACGTGAAACTGTGTTCCCCGATCTTTTGTATCTCGGTGTCACAAAATCAAGGGGCTGACCTAGATCTGTGGTTCTCAAACTTGGCTGAGTGTCGGAATGACCTGGGCAGTTTTCCAAACACCAATGACTTCATTGGTCTGGAGTTCGGCTTTGTTAACAGTCCCCAGGTGACTGGAAGAGCCCCAGCACAGTGGGGGCCCTGAGCTAGATTATCTGTGAAGTTCCTTCCGACCCTACAGACTGCTGATAAAGGGCAGTTACCCACCTTCCCTCAGCCCAAGACCCCTCTGCCTCTACATCTCTAGCCAGAATCTCTCTAGCCCCCTTCACACAATTACCATTGTACGGAACCGATAGACTGTTTGCTTATGTAACTCCAAGAGCTGAAATCCCATCCCGGGCCAGCAGTCTTTTCCCAGCTGGAGGAGGTAATGGGATACTCCCTGCAGGCTTTCGGTCTGTCTCTCAGCCTCTCCAAAACAAATGTACTTTTCCAGTTCTTTCAACTGGAGCAGTAAAAAAAGAAAGATCATAGTCACAGACATTTCTTTTATAGAGGAAGGCGAGCACAGAAATAGCTCTCAGCTTGCTATCCAGGTAAGTTCAAGACAAATTTAGAAATCATGTAACTTGGGCCATCATCCCAGGGCATGAAGTGAGAATTTTTTTGGTTTTTGTTGTTGTTGTTGTTGTTATTTTGTTTTTTCACTCTTTTGTTCTCCATCCTTTTCTAATTCCCTAAAATGTAATCCAGAGACATAGGTAAGGTTTGAAAAGGCCAAGGCACTGCTAGTAACCAAAGCTGCTAAATTCCAGCTCATGAAGATTAGCCCAGTTAAATCCTTGGCATTAGAGTCTGGTATAACACCCAGGCCTGCTGAGACACCTCCTCCATCCTGCTGGGAAATCCTTCCTAAACCCCAAATAGCAAGTTAATCTGTGGAGGAAACAACAAAGGAAAGGCTCTAAGTATAGCCAGCGATTAGGAGAGAGAACAGCATCCTTAGGATAGAATGGGAGCCAAGAGGCTTAGTTTAAATTTTTCCACTAGTCCCCTAAAGCAAGAAAAAAGAAATTCATGAAATTAATGTGACTTAATATTTTGGTTTTTTTCCCTATGTGGTTTACGATGATCTTTTAACGAATGAGATTTATTGTAGCTTCTGCTTTTTAGCAAGTCTCCAAAATCCCATGAGTCTCTTACAGCATCTTTCAACCAGAACTAGGTGAAGCTAGCTACACTTCATGAGTTTGATAGGCCACATGTGCTAGTGGCTGATGTTTCCAGTGACAGGGATCAGGGACATCTTCATGCATGCAATGCTGACAGCATGGCAGAAGGGATGCAGGGATTGGAGACCAGTAAACACTTCTCTTTCTTTCTTCTTCCCTTGCGTATGTGGGCCATAGAACTTATGCAATTTGGAAGGGGAAAATGCACAACAAATAACCTTAGGGGAAATGAGGCACGTGCTACACATGGAGGAGCAGGTCCAGGATCTTAGCACTCCGGGACGTCTTAGTGACTTTTCTATTGCTGTGGTGAAACAGCACGGCCAAGGTAACCTGTAAAAAGGGTTTATTTGGGCTTATGGTTCCAGAGAGATAGGAGTCCATCATGGCAGAGAGAAGTGGCAATAGGCAGCATGCTTGGCGGCAGGAGCAGGAAGCTGAGAGCTCACACCTCAACCACAAGTGCAAAGCAGAAAGCTGGTTGAAAATAAGGGGAGGCTGCCTAAGCTCACCCCCAGTGACATACTTCTTCCAGCAAGGTCACTCTCTCTAAACCTCTCTGAACATCATCACCAAGTGGGGGACAGAGTTCTCAAATACCAGAGCCTGCAGGGCATAATTCACATTTAACACCACCGCAGGGTGATCAGGAGTGCAAGACTGGCTTGAGCTAAAAGGATCTTGTCTTAAAATAAACAAAACCAGACTAGGACAAAAATGAGACAAAGGGCCAGAACATACAATTTTTTTTCAAAGAAGATACACGCATGGCCAATGCATATGTGAAAAGTTACAAACCAGTTCTGATGGAGGAAGGTCATTGGTTAAATAATAAAGAAACTGCTTGGCCTTCATAGGTTAGAATATAGGTGGGTGGAGTAAACAGAACAGAATGCTGGGAGGAAGAGGAAGTGAGCTTAGATGCAGGGCAGCTCCTCTCAGAGACAGACGCAATGCAGCTCATCGCCAGGGCAGATGCGATGAAGCTCCGACCCAGGATGGATGTAGGCTAGAATCTTCCCGGTAAGCGCACCTTGGGGTGCTACACACATTATTAGAAATGGGCTAGTTCAGGTGCGAGACTTAGCCGAGAAGAGGCTAGATACAATGGGCCAAGCAGTGTTTAAAAGAATACAGTTTGTGTGTTGTTATTTCGGGTAAAGCTAGCCGTGCGGGAGCTGAGCGGTGGGAAGCGGCCCGCCTCTCCAATTACAACACAGTTCCACAATGAGACCTCTTTTTATGGCAGTTAGGATGTTCAGTACCCAAAAGATAGAAGAACATGCATTGATGGGGGTGCTGGTTTGAATGCTCTCTTAGTCACTGTTCTATTTCTTCGAAGAAATACCATGAGTAGAGCAACACTTATAAAAGAAAACATTTACTTGGGGGCTTGCTTCCCGTTTCAGAGGCTTAGTCAATTATCGTCATGATGGAGAATGTAGTGGTACGCATGGCACTGGGCAATAGCTGAGACCTGCATCCTGATCTGTAGGCTGAGAGCAAGAGAGTGGATGGACAGAGAGACTGAGCTTGGCATGGGCTTTTGAAGCCTCAAAGCCCACCCCCCAGTGACACACTTCTTCAACAAGGCCACACCTCCCAATCGTTCTAACTCTATCAAAGAGTTCTACTCTTGGTGAGTAAGCATTCAGATTTATGAGCCTATATGGGCCATTCCTATTCAAACTACCAGAAATGCAAATGGTCCCATAAATTCAAATGTTTGAGTACTTGGTTCTTAGTTGGTGGAACTGTTAGGGAAGATTAGAAAGTATGACCTTGTTGGAGGAGGTGTGTCACAGGGAGTGGGCTTTGAGGTTTCAAAAAGCCCACACCATTTTCCCAGTTAGCAAGTGCACCCTCTCTCTCTGGTTCATACTTCTGGATCATGATGTAAGCTCTCAGTTATTGCTCTAGCGCTATGCCTGCCTGCCTGCCTGTTGCCATGCTCCCTGCTATGATGGTAAAAGACCCACCCTTTGAAATTGTAAACCACAAATAAACTCATAAAGATTTACTTGTTTTATGTGTACAAATATTTTGCCTGAGAGTGTGTGTCTGTGCATCATGTGAGTGCCGTGTGCTCATTCACAGAAGTCAGAGGAGAGCATTGGATCTTCTGCCATTGGAGTTATAAAAGGCTGTATGCTACCCTTATGTGCATGGGTGTGGGAACATCCATGGGGGCATGGACAACCTACCAGTGGCCATACCTCCAATTAAAAGTGAGTCTTACTCCTCCAGTGGTCATCAACTGTGCTCAGCGAAGGGTAAGGCCTTGGGAGCCTCTCCCCAATTTATGATGGGAATTTCTTTTTAAGACAGTGTCTCATGTATGCCAAGATGATCTCAAACTCCTGATCCTCTTGTCTACACATCCTAAATATTGAGATTTTAAGTATGCACTGCTATACCATCACACCAGACTCTTTACTGCTTTTCTCTTTGCAAAATATGTCAGTTATCTGTTAGAAATTTGAATGTGAGGGACTGTGACTTAGGGCCCCAACAGTCACACAGGAGTAAAGTCCCAGAACAGCCAGCCTTAATCACTTTCCATTTCTATGTGTAAGAGCATTTGTTGCAGGATATTTGATCGCACTGTGATATTCCAAGAATGTGTTAATAAAGTTAACTTTGAATGGGGTGGGGGTAATGGAGTCAGTGGCTAGCTGACTGGAATTAGTCATAGAGAAGGACTTATGGACATATGGACAGGTCAGACATATGGACAGGTCTGAGAAATGTGGAGAGAGGATCATCTAGTCGTTCCTCTGCCGGTTCTATGATTTATCAAATTTTTACCCCAACATTGGACTTCTGAGTCTTTAATGGTAATGGATAAACTTAGATAAAAAGCAATAAGCATTCATTTGGGTAGCTTCTCGTTCCCTACTGTAAGACTGTTCATCTGCGTAGCTTCCTGTGTCCTGCTGTAAGAACATTCTCTGGGTAGCTTCCTGTTCCCTACTGAAAGATTTCTCATCTGGGTAGTTTTCTGTTTCCTACTATAAGAGTATCATTCATTTGGGTAGCTTCCAGTTCCCTACGGAAAGATTGCTCATCTGGGTAGTGTCCTGTTTCCTACTGAAAAAGCATTCGTCTGGGTAGCTAGCTGTTGACTTTTGTTTTTAAAGAAAAGCAAACCTTCTCTTCCTGTTCTCTATCAAGGTACAGAATCAAGGCAGAAAGAAGAACCACTATCCAGGAACTTCACTTCCACAAGTGTTGTAGTCTGAGGCTTTGAATCAACTCAAGCAGACACAAGAGGTTACCACAAAGCAAGATTTAAAATAAAGCAAGATTTAATACAGGGGACACTGGAGAGATGGGTCAGTGGTTAAGAGTAGTGACTGTTCTTCCAGAGGTCCTGAGTTCAATTCCCAGCAACCACATGGTGGCTCACTACCATCCATAAAGAGATCTGGTGCTCTCTTCTGGCCAACAGGCATACATGCAGACAGAACACTATGCATAAAAATAACTGTTTTGGTTTTTTGTTTTTTTTTTTAAGTTTTTCGAGACAGGGTTTCTCTGTGGTTTTGGAGCCTGTCCTGGAACTAGCTCTTGTAGACCAGGCTGGTCTCGAACTCACAGAGATTCACCTGCCTCTGCCTCCCAAGTGCTGGGATTAAAGGCGTGTGCCACCACCGCCCGGCTTGTTTTTGTTTTTTAAGACAAGGTTTCTCTGTGTAACAGCCCTGGCTTTCCTGGAACTCACTTTGTAGAACAGCTGGCCTCGAGATCTGCCTGCCTCTGCCTCCTGAATGCTGGTATTAAAGGCATGTACTACCTTCTCTTAACATAAATAAATCAAAAAAAAAAAAAAAAAAAAGGAGGTGGCTGGGACTGATCCATTAGGACCACAAAGCAGACTCAGGAGTTGAACTATGACTCCAAATGCCAGTTGAAGCAAGTATTTAAGCACAAAAGCATACACACACATACACACACACACACACACAAAAATCACAAACATCTGTGCCAAGCTACTGTTACAATTTTTTTTCCAATCAGAATCAAAGATTAGGGGCTTTCCTTAAGTTAGCCATCATTATCACTGGACATTCAATGCAAGTTTTTCAGTCCAACCAATCAAATTTGTTTGTTCTTTCTGTTGTTAGGGACAATAATAAACTTTCTAGGGAACTAAAGATGCATAACAACTATTTCTGTGCTTTAGGGAGGAGGTGGGCCAGCTATTGGAAGGTTCCCAGCTCTCCTAGGCTTGGGAACCTGTGCTTTGTTTCACCCTACGGGTAAAATGGTGTCTAAAGTCAAAATGGCAGTTCTCAGGACAAGGCGCTTTTTTGCCTATTCCCAACACGAACTCTGTCTTGACCACTCTCTCTGTGTGGGAGAGTCAAGACAGGCCGGCCCCGGGCAGTCAAAGTATCGGAGTAGCTCACAGGCCAGAAACCTGTGAATTCCAAAGCTAAATACACTGTCAGGAAAAACAGACTGGGGATCACTGCACAGTTCATGGAGCCAAGGCAGAAGAAATCCCAGGAAGAGGCTTGAATGTGCGGAAGTACACATTATGGAAAAGTAACTCCTCAGATGCCGGAAATTTTGGAGCTGGGGTCCAAGAACACAAGGACCTGGGCAGCAAATGAGACCGGAGAATTAGGAGTATGGCCTGAGAGTCTGTGTAGCTCTGGGTATGCCAAGGTTCAGAATCCCAGACAAGAAGCACAGGACAGGCTGGATTGGAGCCAAACACAGAGTCAGCAAAGAGAAGGCCATACTTCTGGTCCCAGAAGTATGCTAGGATCGCCCTTTCTGGCAAATACATTTTATTCAAAAGGCAAATAAAATTTTCTCAGAGTTAGAGAGAGAGAGAGAGAGAAAGAGAAAGAGAGAGAGAAGTAGATTTGACTAAAGGTATAACACAGTGGCTCTCAACCAGGGGTGATTTCACACTGAGGACACACGTGACCATGTATGCAGACATTCTGTGTACACACTTCATCTCTCAAGACAAATGATTTCCTGGAACAAGTTTCATGCTCCACCAGACAGATTATTTTCCTATCATTATTTAATCATGACCTTGACATCCAATCTTCTCGGCTCAAATGACGTATCAGGATATTTTTTCAAATCAGTAATAGGCACCCCACGAAGAGATCACCGTAACTTCCCTAACGTTTTGTTGGCTGTTCCTACTGATTAGGTTAAAATGTGAAGTTGTATTTGACAGACAGCAGCCATGAACCTTTGTCACAGACTTTATATTTTGATTTTTAGAGATAAGGAATTTTAATACATAGAGTGTATTGAAAGAGCAACACACACAGATCCACATCAAACTACAGGGGACAAATGAACTATTTTCTCCTGCTTTCTCCAAACAATGCAGTGTTTTGTGAAGCTGGCCTGGTTTTCATCACTGTTCTTTGTCAAGTTTTGACTAAGGGGAGGTTGTGATAAGGAAATGTGGGGAGGGGAACGGAGCTGTGTACAGCGCCATGTGCATTCCTGCATGTCTGTAGTGTGGCCTCTGGGTAGAGGGATCCTGGTGCCTCCAAAGCTGGGAAGACTGCGAAACATTTAAATATAGATAGGGGAAAAAAGCATATACAAGTAAGAATCTAAATGTCGAGCCCACGCCTATAATCTAAGGCTGGAGGGTGTAGGTCAGTTGGTAGAGTGCTTGCCTACCATGTACAAAGCCTGGGTTCCATACCAAAACTTAGCATTAAGGTGAGAGCATTTCCATATTCAATCCTTGCACCATTTCAAATGTATCCATGGGGCAGTGTGGATAGAGGTCGTCTGTTTGTTCTTCTGGGCTTCTGCCTGGTGACCTGACCCCCAGCCTCCTCAAGCGTGCATGCCTGCAGTAGTTGACTATTAGACCCAAGACGAAGTGATTCTCTGGAGTCGGTACATAGTCAGCATAAAAGTTAACCAAGCAAGATGCTGGAGAGATAACATAGTTGTTAAAGGTCTCGCCTGGCAAGTGCAAAGACCAGAGTGCATGCCCAGAACCCACATAAAAGGCCAAGCATGGTAGCCGTGCCAGTTCTATCAACACTGGGAGACAGATAGGCGGATCCCTGGTGTGCCCTGGCAGCCAGCCTCGCTGAATTGGTGATTTCCAGGTAAAAGTGAGGCGAGTCCTGAGGGATGACATCTAAGGTTGACCTCTGACCTCTGACCTCCACGTGCACATGGAAAGTTAACCATACAGGATGATGGGTGACTTGCTTTGTTTCCCATCCTTTCTGACCAGGGACCAGAGACTGCTGGTTCACAAACCACATAAAGACAGACATGAAAGGTGGCCCAGAGAAGAGGCCAGTAAGGCAGAAAACTGAAAGAGCAATCAGATTGCAGGGGGGAATAGAGAAAAGAGCAAGGAAATTGGGGGAGGGAGTAGAAAAAGAAAGTAGAGGCATCCAGACTTGTTTAGCCTGATCAAACCTCAGCGTGTGGTTAGAAACTCAGCAGGGCAGTGGTGGTGCACACCTTTAGTCCCAGTTCTCCAGAGGCAGAGGGAGGAAGATCTCTGTGAGTTCGAGGTCAGCCTGGTCTACAGAGCGAGTTCCAGGACAGGCTCCAAAGCTACAGAGAAACCCTGTCTTGAAAAACCAAGAAAAAAGGAGGGGGGGAAATTACAGGCCAAATCCCTTTCTCTTGTGGTCTCCAGACTTGAGACTGATTTCCCAGGGCTGCAGACAAAGCCAGAGAGACAGAGAGCTTCAGCTTTATGGTCCTATATTTGGGAAAGAAGCATCAGAGACGTCGCACAGGCTAGCCAGGCTCCTAGATCCATGCACTTCCATGCTCCTCTGTGCATAGAAGAGCAAGAGGAAAGGGAAGTCTTGGGGGAAAGAGGGGAGAAAGAAACGGCCTCTTTGGTCAAAAGCTGGGAGAACAACGCTGTCTGCCTCTGCTTTCATTATCTACAGGGCAAAGGCTCTCGACTACTTCCCTGTTTCGAGATTCTCCACCATCGGCTCAGCTTTTCTCTGTGTGTGTGTTGTATAGGAAGCCTGGACTCAAAGATGCGTTGGGTTCAGATCCCACAGTGTGAACTGGGCAGGACTGAGGTAGTGGGTTTCATGGGGCTCTGCAGGATTCCCCAGCAGGATGGCAGGGTGCTGTGGCTGCTCACGGAGCCCTCAGGGCTGCACCTCAGAATCACACTGGATTTCTGTCTCCTCCACCTAGAGGCTCGCAGGGAACTCCTTGTGATACTGCCACATGGCTGCATTAGGCGCACGCGTACAATGAGCTTTAATCCCTTAATGTTAGACTCAGCATGAAGAGGAGGGAGAAAGTGGAAAGGGGTAATTGCATCCATCACTTCAGCGCCTGCTGAACGCCTGGCATTGTTGGAGGCTGCAAATACCTGTCTTCCAGACTAAGCTGTTCTTGACTAATTACAGCAACAGAAAAGAAGATGCTTCCCTCTTAAACTTTATACTTTTTATTATGCAGGCTTACATAAGGCCATTTTTACTCAATTATATAAAGCCCTTCGAACTCCTCCACTTCCCCACTACCCCACCCCTCTGGCCCCTCTCCCTCCCATCCGTTCCCTCTCCTCCCTAGACAACTTCATTTCCAGGTCCATGTCATTGGCATGCTTATGACTTTATGTGCTTATGAAGTCGAGGACCTGCAAATGAACCAGACCATGAGATATTTGTCTTTCTATGGCTGATTTAGCTCCTCCGCTATGATCATCCCGGTTACACACACTCAAGTGCCTTCATTTACTATCTCCCTGTTCCAATCCTCTTCACCAGAAGGTGACAAGAAGCCCACATTCAGGGAGACATTGGCCACCTTTCACGCTTCTCCTCATCTTCAGATTTCCCGTTGCTGCAGGACGCTGAGAATCGGCCTAAGTTGCCCTCTACCGCCAGTGCTGACTCTGTCTCTGCAAGATGCAAACTGAGCCTCATTCAGGGGTTTTAGGGCATGAACAATCCCCACAAGTCTGAAGATGCTAACTCCCATGGAGAACCTCGGCTCTTCCCATTATCAGCTGGGCAGCGCTGAAATCCATTCTACAAGCTTCTTTCTTGCTCTAACTTCCTCTTCCTATTTTTTTTTCTCCAAAATGTCACACTCCTATTTGCTGAGATCTCAGCCCCAATTATACTATCTGTGCGCAGGATCTTTTCTCTAGCACTTTTGGGAGAGGAGAGGCTGGAGAAGGGGGTGGGGTGGGTGTCAGTCATCTCCCTAATTATTCTCAGCTGATATTAAACGTGGGCAATGATCCTTTAGGAATGAATATCTTAGCGATTGCACTAACTGGCAGTTTTGACATCATGGTCAGGTAAATTACATTTATAATACGACCATAAAAAGAGATGTGTAAGAAGGGGAGCGACTACTAAAGAAAAGAGTTCTCAAACATGCCTTAAAGTCACTTGGAGGACTTGTTATTGCATATCGCTAGCTCTAAAGCTTCTGACTCTGCCGGTCTGGGTGGGCCTGAAGATACGCAGTAGGACAAGCTTCCAGGCAACGCTGAGGCCCCTTATGAGAACCGTGGTCTAAAACAGCACCATCCAACAGGAATTTCTGGGGTGCTGGAAATGGTCTAATCTATGTGCAAAATGGTGCCTTCTAGTCACGGCATCTGTTCTCGAAATATGACCAGTATGACAAACAGTTTAATCTGCTCAACTTTTATGGATTTTATTTTATGTACATAGGAGTTTTTTTTAATTTTTTTTGAAGTTTATTTTTTTTTTTAGATTTATTTATTTATTATGTATACAACATTCCTTCCATGTATGCTTGCATGCCAGAAGAGGGCACCAGATCTCATTCTAGATGGCTGTGAGCCACCATGTGGTTGCTGGGAATTGAACTCAGGACCTCTGGAAAAGCAGTCAGTGCTCTTAACCGCAAAACCATCTCGTCAGCTCCTAATTTTAAATTTAAATAGCTACATGCGGTTTCTGGTTTCAGTCTTGGACAGCTCAGGACTAGTTTCTTGCTATTCCCCCAACTCCAGACCAATTAGATCCTAACTTTATTTTAACTGGTTGTCCGGGATATTGGGATGCTCACTTGGCTTGAGAAACAGAAGTTTGGCAACCATTGTGTCTCCAGTGCAGGGCCAGATTTCCTGAACAACTGTTTCTTCTGCTCTGCCAAAAGATGTGTTGTGTTAACCCAGGTATCTGTGTAAACTGCCTTAATTTGAAAACGGGGCTTATGAAGTTAAGAAGTTCAATCACCATGATCCTGTGTCTTTGGGGTTACTATTGCTGTGATGAAACACCATGACCAAAACAGACCCCCAAAATGCCAGTGCTGGTGACAATGTCCTAAGTAGAAGACTCTGACCAGGTAAATGGAAGGATTGCTGTTGTGGTAAGCAGAATCATAAGTTCAGCATTCGTCTGGGATATAAGGCAGGTTTCTATTTACCAGGAAAGCAGATCTCACGAGGTGGGTTTTTGTTTACCAGAACCTCGCTTAATCCATCCTCAAAGATCACCTGACAAAGAGCATCTGCTTCCTGGTGACCGGGAACAGCCTGTAGTAACTCAAAAACCTCACCCTGCTGTCGTTGAAAATTCTTTTGCTTTTTCACTATTTTGCTTTTCTCTGCTTCACAAAAGATAGCCTCGGCAATCTGATCCCCCAAAAATCTTATTGGAGTGGTTTAGTTCCGTGTTTTCCCTGCATCCTCACTTACACAAAGCACTTTGGGGAAGGAAGGGGTTTATCTGGTTCATGCACCCACATCACTGTTCGTGGAAGGAAGTCAGGACAGGAACTCAAACAGGGCAGGAACCTGGAGGCAAGAGTGATGCAGAGGCCATGGAGGGATGCTGCTTACTGACTTGCTCCTCATGGCTTGTTTGGCCTGCTTTCTTAGAGAACGCAAAGCACCAGGCCAGGGTGATACCACTTATAATGGGCTGGGCCCTCTGCCGTCAATCACGGAGGAGCTGGGTCACATCTACTTGAAAGAAAGGCTATAGGAAGCCAGGCGGTGGTGGCGTACGCCTTTAATCCCAGCACTCGGGAGGCAGAGGCAGGCGGATCTCTGTGAGTTCGAGGCCAGCCTGGTCTACAAGAGCTAGTTCCAGCACAGGAACCAAAAGCTACGGAGAAACCCTGTCTCGAAAATCCAAAAAAAAAAAAAAAAAAAGAAAAGAAAAAAGAAAAGCTATAGGGAAATATATTCTGACTTCACAAGGAAAAACAAAGTCAGAAATTAATGAAAACTATTCAAGTCTTTTGGCAACAAAAAATATATAAACTACCAGGGAAATCAGCAATTTCCCTTAAAAGCCCCAACCAGTGTTTGTTTGACCACAGGACACTTTTTGTTGTTTAATTAGTGGAGAGGATTGAGGAGCTTTACTGCCAACAATGAGCAAGTATCTATAAAAGTGCCCGACTTGACCGTGGGTCTGTCTACACTTAGGATAAGGTCAAAGCACTTATCTCTCGCCTGCCTCCTTTAGCCTCCTGGCTTTGCGTTGGGAGCTGGAACCACGTTAGGATCTATTGTTTTAGTGAGGCCTGATGGTTTTCAGTAAATAGATACTTCTAAAGAAGACAAAATTAACATTCACTTAAAAATAGCAGCTGCAAAATGCTTATTTATGTCTTTTCAGAGTCTTACTACATTGCTCTGGCTGCCTTGGAAATCACTAGGTAGCACCGGTTGGTCCTGAACTGAACCTAGGAGCAATCTTGCTTTAGCTTTTTGAATGCTGGGATCACAGACACACAACACCACACTCAACAAAACACACACTATTAAGCTCCACAATCTGTGAAACTGGGAAAGCTGAAAGCCTTTTATCACAGTTCCCAGGGTTAGCAATTAGCACGCAGGATGAGGGATGGGCTGATCAGAGAACTGTGGGGGACTAACAGTAGCTCGGGGCAAATCAGAATTCACCCTTGATATGAATATTCGCAACCACATCTCCCATTTCTATAGAGAAAAATTACTTGGATAATGCCAATGTTGTTGATAAGGAAACTCTAGCTTGGAGAGACAAATACATCTCTGGGCTGGGGTCCCACATCAGGACTCCTCTGCTGGACTCTCAGTCAGGAGACTCAACTACACCTACTGAGATAAAACACCCTAACAAAAGTAACTTAAGGGAGAGAGTTTATTGTAAGGTTATCATCATTCACTGCGGGGAGTTGAGGCAAAAGGAGCTTGGAGCAGCTGCTCACATTACCCATGCTTGGAAACCTGAACGCAAACTGCCGAGTTCTCTGTGACCATTTATACGGTCTAGGACGCACTTCCCAGAGAATAGCCAAATGCAAAATTAAGATGGGTTTTCCCATCTGAATGCCATCAAGATAATCCTCCATGGGCATGCCCAGAGGGTCCCCTCCCAGGCTAGCTCAGGTCCTGTTAAGTTGTCCATTAATACTGAATGTCATAGGCCTCGTCTTTCTTATCTAGAGAAGTCTGAGCCAGCTGACTGGTCCCCCAGATGCCTCTGGTCCCCACAGTGCCCCACTCAGAGTTCACAGAGCACTGGATAAAATGTCCTGGCCCAGTAGCCCTAGAACTGAGTCTCAAGCAAACTGCCTGGAAATTCACAACGACGACAAAAACCAAACAAAAATTCAAGTCGAAATCCCACACAGGCTTGCAAGCTCCTCAGCCTGCTCTGGGCTAACGCTTCCTCTCCACTTTCCCTACTAGGAGCAGCTGACACAGAGGCTCAGCACAATGACACACAGTGGAGATCAGGAGGCGAAAGAAACCAGTGGAGAGGAAGCACATTCATCCTCAGACCGCAGGACAATGTGGCCACTGTCTTCTCTCTGGATTCTCCTGTCTTGTCACATCTTTGAGACCACGGCAAAAGAGATTGGCTAAGCTCTCCTTTCGCTCTTGGCTCTGCGCTGGTCAGAGCATCCTACCTCACATGGCCTCACTCACTTCCTCCTCCCGCTAGCTTCTTGAGGCAATGAAAGTCCACTATTGTCAGCCCACATCGGAGAGAAGCACGGCGTGAGAGCCTGATTCTTCTCCCTGCAGAAGGAAACTGACTTCCAAATCTGCCTCTACCACCTAACAGATGTGTGGATCAGGACCCTTCGTCACCTAAGGCTTACCTTCTAAGTAAGAGTGAGAGAGTAACAGTAACTTTAGAATGCTCCTATGGGGACCAAGAATGACAATTCACAAAAACACTGTAAATTCCAAAGCCTGGCTTCTTGGTGTTTTTTTTTAAAGATACATACATACATATATACATTTTACATGTATGCATCTGTGTGGGTATATATGCAGGTACCTCCAGAGGCCAGAAGATCTACTCTCTGGAGCTGGAGTTAGAGGCAATTGTCAGCCACTGACTGAGGTGCTGAAAATATAACTCGGGTCCTCTGGAGGATCAGCAAAGGCTTGAGCCCTGAATCATTTCTTTAGGGTGTTCTTGGTGCATTTTCATCTGCTGGCAAAAGAAAAAAAAGAAAAGGGGTCATACTGATGCTACGGAGCTAGACGAGGAAGGAGATCCGGGTAAAGTTCTCTGGCAGCATCTGTCACCTCTTGGCAACCCTCAGAAATGAGGGGTCAAAGTTAATTGCTCATCTATGTGTCAGAGCACACCTCCTGAGAAGTGTTCTCTCTCTTTTTCTTCCTCTGTCTCTTGCACACACTCACATACAGACACATAAACACATGCACATAAATAAATGAATACTTTTTGCATGCCAACTCCTTGTTACAGATAATCTCTAGGATGTGAAATAGTAATATTTTTATTATTTAAAATATGTAATTACTTAATAGTCAAAACCAGTAAGACTTTAATACTGTCATGGCACAGATTAATAGGTTAACTAGTAAGGCTTCCACAAACAGCATCTGTCTTCTAGCTCACTAATTCTCCCTTTCAGAGCCAATAATTTTCAATTCGTCTAACTCTTTTCTCTATGTAATATTTTTTCAATTTTTAAAGTTAAAAATTTTAGATCAGGATACAAAGTAAAGGATTTTGTAGTGTTGTTTTCTTTTTTCTTTCTTTCTTGTTTGTTTTGGTTTTCGGTTTTTTGAAACAGAGTTTCTCTGTAGCTTTGGAGTCTGTCCTGGAACTTGCTCTGTAGACCAGGCTGACCTCGAACTCACTGAGGTACGCCTGCCTCTGCCTTCTGAGTGCTGTGATTAAAGGCGTGCGCCACCACTGTGCAGCATCATAGTGTCCTTTTCATAATGTGTATTATACTTTGCTCTCCTTCATTTCTCTCCCCTACTACTTCGTCTCTACACACTTACATTAATCGATTTTAATTTGTGTGGTTAAACTGATGCTTGTGTGTATCTGGAGGCCAGAGGTCAATGCTGGGGATTGACCTCCTTATCAGTCTTCACATTACTTTTGGAGCCAGAGTCTCTTGCTGATCCCCCATAGGCTCACAAGCTTAAACACTCGGTCCCGGCTGGTTGCACTGATGGGGGTGGGGTCCAGGAGGGAGCCTTGCTGGGCGGGATGGTTACCTTGACTGTTCATAGCTGGTTCCTAACAACTCCTTTCATGATCCTTCACCATTTGAGCATCCCAGCCATGTGCTTCAGTTCCATGAACTCTTCAGGAATTCTCTCACCTTATGGACTGTAATGATTTGAAAAATAATGGCCCCCATAGGTTCATATATTTAAATGTTTAAGGATTTAAATATATGTTTCACTATTTGAAAGGATTAGGAGGTGTGGCCTTGTCGGAGGAAGTGTGTCACTAGAGGTGGGCTTTGAGGTTCCGAAAGCCCAATCCAGGCCCAGTGGTTTCTCTTCCTGCTGCTTGCAGATCTGGATGTAGGACCCTCGGCTCCTTTTCTAGCACCATACCATGTTTCCCGCCAGGATGATAATGGGCTAAACCTCTGACCCTGTAAGCAAGCCCGATTCAATTCTTTCTTTGATAAGAGTTGCCATGGTCATGGTATCTCTTCACAGCAATAGAACACCGACTAAGACAAGGACCCTCTCAAACTGTGAGCCAGCCGAAGCCCTCCCTTGTTTAAGTTGCTTGTGTCAGGCATTGAGAAGAGTAACGAATGCTGTCCTGCTCCCCTGACACCTGAGATCTATGCAGGAGTCACAGAAGGCAGCTCACCTGGCCCACACCCAGTTCTTTTCACGGAGCAGGGGTTGGAGCACAGTGGTCTGCACATCTTCGTCATGCCACCCTAGGCTTTCCCGGCTCACAGCCCAGCCTCAGCCATCCGAGGGCATCTATCTCCGAAAGCCCTGGAGCTGCCAGAAGTTCCCATTGCAAACAAAGCTGAAAGTGATTTTTCAGCTGGTTCCTGCTAAGTAATCCTGGCAGAGGAATATCCCAGGGAGCACTTGGAATCAGCAGAAAATATATTTATTACACGTTTCTGATAGAAGTCGAAGTCACCGCACTCTTGTGGGAGTCACGAAAGCAAAAATAACTGTAGATGCAGGAGAAATTTCTCCTTTGAAATATGGTTCCAGCAGGCGTGGCGGTGCATGTCCTTACTCCCAGCGTTCAGGAGGCAGAGTCAGGCAGAACTCTGAGAGTTCAAGGCCAGCCTGGTCTACGAAGCGAGTTCTAGGACAGCCATGGTTGTTACATAGGGAAATCCTGTCTTGAAAAAACCATGCACAGACAAACACACACACAAAATACTGTTCTAGAGGCAGCCTCTAAATCTCTCAAGGTATAGCAAGCGGCATTGCCCGTCACTGAGGACAGGAAAGAAGGATATGGTGGTGACTTCAGAGATGTCTAAAAGCCCAGCGTCAGCTGCTGCTTATGATGCTTTCTCCGGCCACAGAAGGGCCACTGGAACACCTTGCTCGGGTAAGCCTGGTGCTTTCAGTTTCAACCCAGCCACCCTCTTGGACTGGAGCATAACAGTCACATTGCTTGTGTATATCTGATCAGCTTTGCTTTCCTGTTTGCATTTGACGGTTTGGTGCCCTGAATTCATTGGTCAGTTTGTCCCAGTATTGGAGAAGAGGGTCTTTAAGAGTTTTCCATTTCAAGTGTTTCATTATGGCAATGCAATGCAGAATGAGACATCTGCTGAGTAGCAAAGACCCTTTGCAATAGTGGCCATGTAGACTAAGAGAGCTTCCGGTTCTAACCCAGGAACTGTTTCTGGAGACAGCTGGGAAGGAGCCTGCAGAAGGCTATGCCTTCCTTTACTGCAGAACCGTCTCTGAAGAGACATCTGGGTAAATTACACCTCAGGGGTGGGGTGACTGACTGTCTAGTATTTATGGGGTTCTGGGTTCAATGCTCAAACATGACCAATAATGATGCTAAAAAAATTAATTAATTTTTTTTATTCTTCTCCCATATATCATATCCTGACAACAGCTTCCTCTCCCTCCACTCCTTCCAACCCCCTTCAGTCCCCCTCTCCCCCAGATCCACTCCTGCTCCACATCTCCTCAGGAAAAAAAAGAATAAGAAGCAGGCCTCCCAGGGATATCAACCAAACATGGCATTAAAAGTTACAATAAAGCTGGGCGGTGGTGGCGCACGCCTTTAATCCCAGTACTCAGGAGGCAGAGGCAGGCGAATCTCTGTGCGTTTGAGGCTAGCCTGGTCTACAAGAGCTAGTTCCAGGACAGGCTCCAAAGCTACAGAGAAACCCTGTCTTGAAAAAAAAGGTCACAATAAGACTAGTGAGAAACCCTCAGATCAAGGCTGGACTAGGCAATCCAGTAGGAGGAAAAAGCGTCAGAGACACCCCAGCTCCCACTGTTAGAGAAGTCCCGCGAGAACATCAAGCTACACAACCATGAGGTATCTGCAGAGGACCTAGCTCAGACCCATGCAGGCTCTGTGATTGCTGCTTCAGTCTCTGTGAGCCCCTAGAAGTCTTGCTTGGTTGATTCAGTGGGCAGTGTTCTCGTGGGATCCTTAACCCCTAGGGCTCCTACGATCTTCCCCCCTCTTCTGAGGGCCTCCTCTGACTCTGCCCGTTGTTTGGCCATGGGTCTCTACATCTGCTCCCATCAGCTGTTGGAAGACACTGCTCTGATGGCAATTGGGATAGACACTGATCTATGAGTATATCAGAATATCATTAGGAACCATTTCACTGACTTTTTAGAAATTGTTTGTTTGTTTGTTTATGCCAGTCATGTTTGGTTCAATCCTGGGTCTCTGGGCTCTCTAGTCTCTGGTTCCAGCCATCCAGGCAGTGTCAAAGGGTGGGCTCCTTCTAGCAGTGTGAGCTTGAGTTAGACCAGTTGCTGGTTGTAAAAAATTAAATTTCAAAAGGGAAATCAATTAAAAAGTAAAATACCATTTCACACAGGCAGCACCAAGTACGTTCCTATCATGCGTGTCTGAGAGGAAGGCCTTTGGGGACCAGGACACTGTGGAAAGAATGTGCTAGGCTCTTTAATGTTAAATGTGTAAGAGTCCATGTGAAATGCATAAAGCCCAGGTACATTCCGCTTCTCTTTGGCGGTCCTTCCCCTCATCCTCACCTTCATCGTCTTGGACTGCAGACCCCGACAGCAAAGGTCATTTGCTGTTTGTCTGCCCTCTTTCCCCATTCCCCTTCCTTTCCTTTCTCTATATGCTGGACTACGGACAGACAGAGCCGACAGCAGTGTGAAAAGAGCAAGGTAAGTAATACGAGAAGGTAGAAGACGCAGGGTGGGTGTTCACCTTTCCTTAAAGTTCTGCCTGGCTGGTAAGGTCACCTAGTGCTGTCCAGACACAGATGTGTCCTGAAGCAAAATATCCAGACTGTTTATTCCGGCCTAAACTAGCAATCAACCACTTACTTCTCTTTCCTCCTCCTTCCCACGCTCCCATCTCTTTCTCCCTCCCCCTTCTTAATTTTTTTTCTCCTTTGAAATTTAATTTTTTATCATTATTATTGGTCATACTTGGAAATTGAACCCAGAGCCTCAAATATACCTAACTTTCGAAGACCGTGCTTAAAAGTGTGGTTAGAGTCAGCTAGATCCAACTAGATTTAGTCAGATCCAGCTCAGCATGGTAGCTCATACCCACCAGCCCAGCTGGGAGAACCTGAGGAAGGAGCATTTCTGTGCATCTGAGGCCAGCCTGGGCTACCTAGGATGAGTTCCATGACAAAGGGAAACTCTGCCTAAGAAAAGAAAAAGAAGGAAAACAAACCAGGAATTGCAGTGAGATCGTAAATGAGGCACATTTACTTTTATTCCCAGATTTTTGGGGTGATATTTCAATAATAGTAGTAAGTGTTGTATATATACAGATATAAAAATATATACCCGTACTTATCATCACCTTTATTAGTATTATATATCATCACATTATATATAATATATAAATATATAACTGCATAATAGCATACATACTATATAAATATGTAAAGCATTAACACTTATATATAGAATTATGAATATGTATGTATTTTTAAGATTTGTTTTGTTTTTAATTATTTGTGTGTGTGTGTGTCTAAGTGTAGGTTTGTGCACAGAAGCCAGAAGAGGACATTGGGTCCCCTGGAGCCGCAGTAATAGAGAGTTGTGAGCCACCCAACGTGGATGCTGGGAACTGTAGTCTTCTGTAAGAACAGTATTGTACCTGCTGAGCCATCTTTCCAGGTCTTCTAGACATACATTTAGTGTAAAAACCTTTATGCAAATCCTGCAGAAACTGTCTTATCACTAAGAGTTCTAGATGTGTGGATTTTGTGTTATTTAAAACTTAGAGCAATTTGAAATGACAAATTCAATGACCCTGTTCACAGCATCAAACCAACTTTGAAAACATACAGCATTCTTTTAGCTTGGTGTCACAAAACTATGTCAATGCCAGGTCAGACTGAAGGATGAGCCTCCCTGCCACAGAGAGCTTTTGAAGTTGTGCCTGGAAAGCAGGGAAGGGCATATGGAACAGGAGAATTCCTTCTGAAAAACTGGACTATAGAGCGATTCTTTTGTGGAAAGGGTGATTGGGGGTGCGCATGTACACGGGGGAAATAAAGTGAACTTTAAAATACGGAACTTTGGTAACTAATGGTGCAATATTGACTACAGGAAAATCAAGACTTTTAACCAAGCCGGTGTTTTCTTTCTACACGTTTAACTTTATCAACAAATTGGTCTACCTACGAAAAATATTCTCACCCTGCCCATTTTTGGTGGTACACAAAACATTTTGCTACTCAAGTGGATGCCAGGTGCTGTTCCCAGAGCTGAGAGAGTGGCTGCCACGTCCATGGGGTTCCTAGGGTAGGAGGGGTTCAGAAACATGAAAGGAATAGCCAGGCACAGGACAAGCATCATGCAATCACACACACATGTGTAAAACATGAGAAAGCGGATTTCAGCCAGGTACACGCCTATAATCCCAGCACTCGAGAGGTAGAGGCTGGATGATGGTGCGTTCCAAGCCAGCTGGTTTTAAGATCACTCTTCTTCTTTTCCCCTTTTTTACTTAATCCAGGATTCCAGCTCATGGGATTGTGTCACCCACACCCTGTGGAGGGCAAACGGCTCAGTGGGCAAAGGTGCTTCCTGATGACCTGAGTTTGATCCCCAGAGTCTACACAAAGGAAGGAGAGAAGTAACCCTTGCAAGTTGTTCTCGGTCCCCTACCCACGTGTGCCGCGGCCTCCATACCCATTCCAGGGGCATTGCCCTTTCTCCCATCTTGCTCTGCCCTCAATAAACAAACAAACAAACAAACAAACAATTAAATGTTTTTAAATTTATGAAACAATACAACTCACTTATTCTCTTGCAAATAATGTGCTTGACTTTTCTGTTTGTTTGTTTGTTTTTCGAGACAAGGTTTCTCTGTGAAACAGCCCTGGCTGTCCTGGAACTCGCTTTGTAGACCAAGCTGGCCTGGTTGGTGTGCTCTTCCCTAGGGAAGACTATTTCTCCGGCTCTTAGCAGTCCTCGGTTACCTGTCGTTTTATGTAGGGGTGAAGCCTTCTAGTCTTCCTGCTCACTTTGGCATGTCTAGTGTTGTCCTCATTCAGCTCCTGTTTGGGAGGCTTGGTGAGATATTCCAGGAGACACAGTCTCACAGGAAACTCCCTGATCCGTTGACTCGTAAGCTCCTCCTGCTCTTCTGAAATGTTACCTGGATAGCTCATTAGTTAAGAGTCTCGGGGCTCTTCAGGTGGACCTGAGTTAGGTAGGTGGCTCTTAACCGCTTGTAACTCTAGCTTCAGGGAGTCCGACCTGATCTGGACTCCCCAGGAGCTTGCCCTCACGGACACACACACACAAACACGATGGCAGGGGGATATGCACATTATTAAAAATAAAAGCATGTCTTAAAAACAATTATTAAACTAACCTAAAAACTGGCACAAACACACTTATCCCTTGGGCATAAACACACATTTATTAAATTTTGTTTAAAACTTTGTTAAACTTCAGTTAAGGGGCTGGAGAGATGGCTCAGAGGTTAAGAGCATTGCCTGCTCTTCCAAAGGTCCTGAGTTCAATTCCCAGCAACCACATGGTGGCTCACAACCATCTGAAATGAGATCTGATGCCCTCTTCTGGCCTGCAGGCAGACACATAGACAAAATATTGTATACGTAATAAATAAATAAAATATTTAAAAAAAAAAAACTTCAGTTAAATTCTTACCATCGAAGAGATTCTTACAAACACCCAGAAGCACATGAGTGTAGGAAATATAAAAGTTCATCCTTTCTATTTTTTTTAATATTTATTTATTTATTATATATACAATATTCAGTCTGTGGATGCCTACAGTCAGGAAGAGGGCACCAGACCTCATTACAGATGGTTGTGAGCCACCATGTGGTTGCTGGGAATTGAACTCAGGACCTCTGGAAGAGCAGGCAATGCTCTTAACCACTGAGCCATCTCTCCAGCCCAAGTTCATTCTTTCTAAGAAGGGATTTTAACAAGCAATAAATGATGTCACAGCAATCTTCTTGTACTGGGGTTACAGGAATGAGCCGCTGCTCCCGGCTTCGTGCCCTACCTTTTGACACAAATATAAGACCTAGCCACTTTTGGTTGTTGGGGTACAAACACCTGCACAACTGCTGTGGAATAATCCTGGTGTACACTGTGAAAATGTGCTGTTCTCATTATTAAGAAAAAGCTGGTTGGCCAATAGCTGGCCAGGATTTTCAGGCAGAGAGAATGCTGGGAAGAAGGAGGGTAGAGTCTGAGGAGACATAAACCAGACATGGAAGAAATATCATGGGAAGTTCACAGATGAGGTAAAAAAGCCTAGGGGCAATGCACAGATGAATAGAAACGGGTTAATTTAAGTTGTAAGAACCAGCTAAGAGATTGATCAAGCACTTGTAATTAGTAACAAGTCTCTGTGTGATTATTTGGGAGCAACTACGGGGACACAGAGAAACTCAACCTACAAGCAACTAACCAACCAATCCCATCTCAGCAACACTCAGATCAGTCCATCTCTCTCCCCTCCTCCCTCTCTGCCTCTCTCTCACCCTCCTTTCTCATCTGATGGCTTATTATTATTATCGTAATCATGATTATTATTATTATTAATATAGCTGGGTGTTTTGCCTAAGTGTGTGTCTGTGCAACACATGTGTACACGTGTGTACCTGCTGCCTACAGAGGGCGTCAGATCCTCTGGAACTGGAGGTACTGATGGTTGTGAGCCACCCTGTGAGTGCTGGAAATTGAACTCAGGTCCTCTGGGAAAGCAGCCGGTGCTCTTGACCACTGAGCCATCATCTCTCCAGTTCTCCTTTGCTCATCTTACTCGGAGTAGCCCAGACTGGCTCAAATCCACTATGTAGTCCAGGCTGGCCTGGAACTCAGTGATTCTTCTGCATCAGGCTCCTGACTTCTGGGAGCATCTGCCGTCATGCCCAGGCCAGCTCTCTCATACCATGGTAAAGAACGCTGAGTGAGCGCATGTTACAGTGTTCCCACATCCACGCTGACTTCTGCAGCCTGCAGCGGTGAGAGGTACGGCTGCAGAAGTGCATGTGCATGAGTAGCGACCAGGTTCCATCTCCACAGAAATGAACCTTCTATTGAAAAGTGATGATTTCACTTTGAAGCCAGTGCCTATGACAAGGTCACTCCAATGTCCCTGATGTAAACACGCTGTGTTTTCAAAGCAGCTTTAGATGGTTTGCACCCAAACAACCTGAACCCTTCACAGCGGTTCCCCTTTGTAAGAAGCAAAGTTGCCTGGCCTTCAGACGTGCCTCCAGGGAAGCAGTAACAGTAGCTGGCTAGTGACCATTCCATAGACTTCTAGCTGTAAGACAAAGGAAACGAAGGACTCAAGATGCTCTCTGCATGCAGGGAATACCTTGGGGAAAGAAACCAAACAATACTTGTACACATTTCCCCAAGGTCACTGGGGTCCTTTTTGTTGTTCTGTTGGTTTTGCTTTGCTGCTTAAGCTTGAGGTGTGGTTGTCCAGTAGGTGGGACTTCTAGAACAGGAGAGACCCTTGTGAAACCACACTAGTGAACACATGTGCCATTGCACGATGGCAAAGTCTTTACAAAGACCTCCAGTCGCCATCTGTAGGGCTATGTGGGATTTACAGCTATGTTCTAGGTACCTGAAAGGCTTGAGTAAGTCTTCAGGAGACTTCTAAGAAGTTGGGACGCAAGCCTCCCCCCTTCCATATATACTGAAGATGACATTTTCACACGCCAAGTTTCAAGTCATTGATATCTACATTTTTAGATCAGCATTTGTATGAACGCACTAAGGAGTGCTTCCTTCAGTTTGCAAACTCTGCTTTGCCAAGCTTGGGCTTCAGTGCCAATTGGGTAATCCAGCTGACGATGGGCGGCCAGCCCGGCCTCCTCACGAAACGTGGTATTAAAAATCGAGAAATCATGATCCTGGGTCTGTAACAACTTAAAGGCTCTGGATTCCAGTGGATTTTCAGATTGTCCATGCGGAACAGCTGGGGAGGGGCATGTTCTCCTGTGCGAAATACTTTCCTACTCTTGCTCTTGTGTGGCATGATTTGTGTGTGTGCAGTGTGCATGGTTGAACAGATGCATGCATGGGGATTCGTGTGCACGTGTGTAGTATGTGCATGGAGGCCAGAGGACAATCTCTGCTCTCCCTTCTTCCATGGGTGCTGTCCGCTATGTTTTCTGAGGTGAGATCTCTCACTTGATTGTCTGGCAGCTCCAGGTGTCCACTTTCGGTGTCCTCAGGGCTGGGATTCCAAGCGCACACCACCATGCCTGGCTTTTCTGTGCATTCTGGATGCTGAGGGCTCAAGTTCTTGGGCTCGAAATCTATACCCAGATTATGCCCAGAGTAAGAGCATCTCAGTGAGAGACGCCAGAGTGAAGATGCAGGATTCGGTGGGAACTGATGGAGAGGCATCTCTGTCGAAGCCTATCAGCCACTGAGCTGCTCCCAGCTTCCTGCCACAGACTTGGGACCTCTGAATCGGGCATCTTCTTTCCTAACAATGCTACCACGCTAAGTTCAGTCCTGTTTCCTTCTTATTAAGTTTTGTTAAATTTCAGTGGGTTCTTCCAGGAGCTCAAATATGCCCCTTTCTAGTGAATTAATCATAAGGTCTTCTCTTGTAAGATGCCCATGGCCCAGTTGTCTTTCTACAGGATACTAGAAGTTCCAACCCCGCCCCTAATGCCCACAAGTTAATATTTAAGCCTAGAATTCTTTTTCTTTTTCTTTTCTTTTTTTTTTTTTTTTTTTTTGATTTTCGAGACAGGGTTTCTCCATAGCTTTTTGGTTCCTGTCCTGGAACTAGCTCTTTTAGACCAGGCTGGCCTCGAACTCACAGAGATCCACCTGCCTCTGCCTCCCGAGTGCTGGGATTAAAGGCATGCGCCACCACCACCCGGCTAAGCCTAGAATTCTTATTAGAAGGAAAAAAAAAACGCAAAAAACAATAACAACAACAAAAAACCCTCTCCATTGCTTTGTAGGGATAAAAAGCAGAACTTGGCACCTGAAAAATAGGAATATAGGAATGAACTGTTATCGGACGGGCTTACAAGTAGCTACAGTGCAGGAGTCAAAGAAGCAAACATGTAGCAGGGCAGGCATTTGGAAAGGACATTGTTTCTGGTGCCGTTCACCTTACCTAATACCGTGTGACTAAACAGCAGAAACCTGACATGCTTAGGATGATGCGTAGTTGATTATTGGTGTGGGCCAGTTAGATAACAGGAAATCTTCCTATCTCACGTGGGTCTTGTCTTATAACAGGCTTCATTACTAAGGAATAACTTCAGAAAAGTCTTCACATAATAGCAAAGTTATCTGCTCTACCCACTGGGCAAGTACTTATTTTTCCGCCCTCTGAGTGCCCCCCGCTGTGCCAGGCACCAGGGACTTCTCAGCAAACAGAGAAGATGCTGCTCTGGTTAACAGAACTGGACAGCACTGAGAAGAGAGGGCGCTTTCTTTCAGAGCTTGTCCTAAGTGAAAAGGCCACCCGGGGAAGAAAATGACAAGCACTTTCATTGTGTAACCCACGTCCAGCAACCCCTCCGATATGTTATGGAACAGGGAGGAAGCCATTTTCCAAACAAACGCTTTTCCACTGCAGGTACATAAGGAAAAATGACGCAGGCTCTCACCCATATGGAACTCCAAGTGCCGGACATGTCCTGCTTCATAAATGGCGTAATTCTGCCTTGATCAAACCCCAAAACCCAAACATACTCACCTAGACCAAACAGCACTCATGTGATGTAAAGGATGTTCATCATCTAGTATTAAAGTTGGCATTGCTCAGTAACAAATGTGTTCAGATGGAACCCTGTCTCTTCAGCTTTCTCTATGGCAAGTTACACAGTCTGAATGTTCAGCTGTGGTGAACGTCAGCCGCTCCGCTCGGTGAAGACCCCACCCCAAGTCACAGTGGCGCTCAGGTCTGGAGGCTCTCTCAAGTTGGTGTTTTGCTTTTGCTCCAAGCATGTGAGTAACTCTAAACCTTTTAGGAACCTGAAGAACAATCCAGTCTCCCTAAATTCAAAAGGTTCTCAAGTCTTAGACATCTTCAATGTTATCCTATAATCATCTGCAATGTATTTTTGTTTTCCAGTGTTAAGGAGCAAACCTGGGGCCTTTGCCCATGCTTGGGGAGCATCCTAGCAGTGGGCTGCAACCCCAGCCCTCCATCTACTGGATTTTTATTTAGCAGTATAAAATAACAGAAGCTGGCTCCACGATTAGTACCTTTCAGTTGCAATTTGATTCTATAGAAAAAAAAAAACAACCAAAACAAAAAAGAAAAACCCAAAAACCAAAAAAAAAAAAAAAAACCCACAGTGAACTTATTTAATATATTTATTTTCTCGACACTGCTCTCTTGTCTTCCTTTGTGCCTTAAAGTGGGGAGAGTCACTTAAAAACCAGAGTTTTGTGTTCTGGAATACCATATTTCCCTTTGTGCTCATCAAATAGTTTCTTTAGCTCCTCCATATAGGTCTGATGCAGCTGGTCAATCTGCTCTTGGGTCGGATGCGGAGTCCTCCGGACAGGGATGGGACGGCCAACTGAAAAACAGCGCACAATCACCCTCGAGGAAGAACCATTGCTCGGCCACAGCCGGCGTCTCCAGTGGGCGTCCGAGGCCTGGGCTGCCAATCCCCACCCCTCCAGTCCCCTGGCTCCAGTCCTCTCCGCAGCTCACTGGCTGCCTGCCTCAGTCACACCATCCCACTCGCCAGCAAATAAAGTTTCCCTTCTCAGCAGACACTGGGCTGTCACTCTTCTCCCGGTGGTTTGCCCCCTGAGTCCAACGCGCCGCTGCTGTGCGGGCAGCAGCTGAGAGCAGAGTGGTGTGGCTGTGTGCCACGTCACCCTCATTCTCCCCTGGGCACAGCTGACAGTCAGACCACAGTGTTCTTATTATGACTGACTCAGGTCGCGCGGCATCCCACACTTTCTGACTCTTTTTTTTTTTTTAAATATCTTTCAAAACAATCGAAAGTGTCACTTATCTTTACAGCGAAGCATTTGTGCGAAAGTCATAGAATCACAAAACCGAAAGCAACCGCAGCTCAGTAGGAAAACAGTTGCATAAGCTGAGCGACATTATTCACTGGAATCCTAGGCGGCTATCTCTTTTAAATAACAAATAATGTGGGACGCACAATATCTAAAACGTCAAAGAAAAGTTGCAAAATAAAGTGTGAGCCTATCTATGAAAAAAAATTATATTTTTAGGTGCATCAGCATTTTAAGTGCACAGGAAAAAAAATCTGCGAAGATCGACATTTCCCTCTGGGGAAGGAGACAGAGATAGATAAAGGTTCATCTACTCTGGGTCATATGAGTGTTCCACAAAGAAAAAAGCATTTACGTCATATGTATAATTACAAAAATGCCGACTAGATGTAAATAAATCTGTCGGTTTCTGTACTTTTTTGTGGGGAGGGCAGTTTGAGACAGGGTTTCTCTGTAGCTTTGGTACCTATCCTGGAACTAGCTCTCTTGTAGATCAGGCTGAACTTGTGATCTCGAACTCACAGAGGTCCGCCTGCCTCTGCCTCCCGAGTGCTGGGATTAAAGGCGTGCGCCACCACTGCCCGGCATTCTGTACATATTTTAAAAGATGTTTATATAATAAGCAACCTCAGAATTATAGAGAGTTCGAAAAGACAAGTCTTTGGCGTCCGTATACACTGCGCCATCTGCTGGCCATCTGCTGCTACTGCTGCAAGGCCAGGCGGTCGTTGCAAACAGCTTCTTCTAGAGTCATTAGCTTGGGCATGAGGCCTGTGCATGTGCTTGTAAGGGAGGACACATCCGGAGGGGCCCCCTTTGTCTTTCTCCAAGCTACAGACAGGGTGAAGCCGTGCCAGTAACAGACGGCGGTTATTTAAGAAAAAACTGAGCAAACATGAAGGAATAGAGCAGGCAGCAAGCGGTAATGAGCATGAATATGGGCGTTGAGGGGCACAGAAGGCGGAGCAACACACCCACACCCGGAATTGCTGAGTCTCCGGATGGGACGTCGGAACGCTCATGGATGGTTTTCTTTGATCATTCGGAAGTCAAATTTCTGCACGGTGGACATCAGTCCCTTGACAACACAGCAGAGAGAACCGGAGAAAATAAACCAGGCCAGCTGGCGCATGCCTTAGCTCCAGCACTCCGGTGGCAGAGGCAGGAGGATCAGGGGTTCCAGAGCAGCCTTGGAGTAGCCTGGATCTGTCTTAGCTTTCTGTCTGGCCGAAATTTTCCTTGGCGTGGGATGGGAGAGTAAAACTAAAGGTTCTCATAGCTTCCTCGCAGTTCTGAACTCTGGGGGTGGGGTGTACTAAAAAATCCATACCCAGATTGACCTGCAAATTAAATAGCTCCAGTCTCTAGTGAGAGCAGCTCAGTGAGAGCCGTCGGAGTGAAGGTGCGGGATGTGGAGGGTACTTCTGCGATGTGAGAAGGGCTTTATAGGCTTCCCCTTTCTTCCTGAGAGAAGGAACTAAAGCTGCCTTGTGAATGATGCTCTCCTAAGACCAGGAAGAAAGAAAGTCTTTTCAGCAGACAGGGGGGAGTTAGTCAGGAGAGACCCCTTCAAACCCTGTGACAAGAGCTCTTTCCTGTCTTTGGTCTCTGTGTACATTTGAGCTACTTTTCCCTAGCTGCTGTCTTTGGTAAACCCAGCATATAAATGTGTCCCCGGGTCACTTGTGTGATTCTTCATCCTTCGTGGGGCTCTGTCATACCTAGAAGGTCTGAACACTTTTCCCTGATGATCTGACTCACACCAGTGAAAGCATGGGCCCTGCTGGAAACCCTAACACCTCAGAGGCGGAGTCTTACCTCCTCTGCATTCATCCTCAGGACCTCATTCTCTCTTTTAATGTCTCCTGTTTTAGAAATAAAACCATCTGCAGGGGTGGGAGAGATGGCTCAGCGGTTAAGAGCACGGGCTGCTCTTCCAGAGGACCTGAGTTCAATTCCCAGCAACCACATGGTGGCTCACAACTATCTCTAGTGACATCTGGTGCCCTCTCTGGCCTGCAGGTGTACATGCAGCAGAACACTATATACATAATAAATAAATAAATAAATAATAAATAAATAAATCTTTTTAAAACAAACAACAAAACAAGCCCAAACTGCATTACCTTCCTTTCCTTCCATTTCAGAAGTTTCTTAGCCTGTGCTTCTCCCACTGGTATATGATGGGATGGAATCGGTTTTATTAAAATAAAACCTGCTTCCTTATCTTTTTTATCTTAAAAACGCAAGGATACCATGAGCACTTGCTCTCAGCTACATTCAACCATTGCTGGGTTGCTTTGCATGCATAAGCACACATATGTGCTTTTCGAGACAAGGTCTCATTTAGCTCCGTTGGCTTTGAACTCATTATGGAGCAGAGATTTCCTATGAACTTGGATCGTCTTGCTTCAAACTCCCAGTTGCTGGATTTACGGGTGTTCACTACCCTACCTGTTTTATGTTGGCTATCAAATCTAGCTTGGAGCTTCCTAGACAGGCATTCCACCAACCAAGTTACCTACCCAGTCTCTTATTAGGACTTTTTGTTGGTTGTTTATTTGTTTTTGAGGCAGGGTTTTGTATGTAGTTCTGGCTAGCCTTAAACTTGAAACAATCTCCCTGCCTCTGCCACCCAAATGCCAGGACTGTAGACATGTACCACAGTGCCAGCCTGCTTTTAATCTCTAACAGCCTCTGAAATTAGGGCATGGACGGCACTAACTCAGCCATATGAATCATTGCTGACTATTTTGTTGTCTAAGAACAAGAACAATAGCCTACACATGGCCCCATCACACCCCCGAAATATACCGTCATGTGACATTTTACACATAATCCACATTCAAACTCTGACAACGGCTTCATGAGCCCTGTTCGCATTTGCTTCCCCAACTCATGACAGCTGTGCATCCCTCGGTGTCTGCTCCTCTCTGTTCTTCCAGAAACTGAGATTGTTTTTAAAATGAGCCATTTGTCTACTTCCTCACACTTTGATGCTGGTTAACATGCTGGCAGGAATTCTTGCTCAGGGAAAGCTCAACGCACTTGAAACTCCTAGCAAGCTGGTCAGGAAGGCTCTGTCCTGTCCATCTGCCTCCCCATCCCTCCCTTCCTTGTTTCTTTCTTCTTCCTTCCCTCTCTCTTTCTTATCTGTCCTTGTGGTACCGGGAACTGACTGTGTCTTTCACATGTTAGACGGGTCCTCTACCACTAAACTATATAGAATCTAACCATGTGGCTTATGCCCAGGCTGCCCTTGAACTCACTCTGCAGCCCAGGTCGGCTTCGAACTTGTGATCGTCCTGCCACAACTACCTATGGATTGGGACTACAGGCCTATGTTTGGTCTGGTTCCCACAGGTCAGGCTGTTTGGAATCTTTGACCTCCCCTCTTTTGTCCTAAGATTGTGACCGCTGGACCTTTATGAAATATTCTTATTATTATCTTCATTTAAAGGTTTCAAAAAAAAATAACAGACTGCTGGAGATGCCATGGACTCAGAACCATTCAGAGTAGGTATGGGGTGAGCCAACAGAATGTACCCTTATTCTGCGTCCCCAAAAGAAGCACAGTATAGAGCAGGAATGAAAACGTCTTCACGGCAGTTCACATTCTGCAGCTCCATTTTCCTCTGACTTTGTCAGGAAAGGCACAATTTACCTGCCTCACATACCAAAGCCACGCTACTTAAAACAAGTTAATGCGAGGAGATAGTAACTGCAACCAACAGCCAGATGCCCCTTTTTCAGCATTTACAACTGCATGTGGGCGTATGCACTACCTCTAATTAAACTTATCCCCCAAATCATAGCTTGTAATTTCCATTATATCTCACCCTCAAATCAACAGCATAACATTACAGAACAAAAATGATTAGCTGATATGATACCAAAGAAATGAGCCACTTGGTCGTAAGAGAACAGTCGCACTCTGCAATTTATCTCAGTGTTCCCTGGAGCAACCAACAGGCTGCTGCATCCCATCTGAGTTAAATATGGCAGTTAAAAATAGCGTCACGTGACTGCATTTGAATTGCAAAGCTCATGTAAACTGACAGCAGAAAATGTCATGTGTGTACTCCTAGAGAAGGGGCTCCTGCGGCGGCAGGAGGATTCGAAGTTTAAGACCACGTGGCTATATAGTGAGTTTCAGGCTAGCCTGGGCTACACGAGACTCTGCTATGAAAAAGAAGGGAGGAGGGGGGAGAGGAGAAGAAGGAATCAAAGAAATCCTCTTCTAGTGAAACTAATCTAAAAAAAGAGAGAGTCATTAGATTCAGAGTTTAGTTATTGACTATTGTGGTAAAAGTGTTGACTATTGTGGTAAAAGTGTTATTTCCATTTCATATAAAATGAAAAACTATGGTTAAATTCATCATGATTCAGCACCTCCTCATCTTCATCCTCCCCATCTCTTCCAAGCCTCAGATGGAAAGTATCTTACTCCCGCCACTTATAGACTTGTTTACTTTTTGAGACTGCTTTGAATGTTGCTCAGGCTGGCCCTGACCCTGAGTCCCTCCTGCCTCAGTATCCCCGCTGGTGACACTACACGCACATCGCCAGGCTGGGCTCTGCCCCCCTTTTCATTTCTGCTCCCCGTCTCTAGTCATTCAAACACTCACCTTTTATAAATAAAAACATTCGCCACCAGAGCATCTACAAGCATAATTAGTGACACAAAGCGTGCTCTAGCGAGAACCTGATGCTGGCGTGTGTGTGTGGCTGTGAGCCTCTGAGGTGGCTCGTTTATCAGTCAATCCCTGTGCTCTAGGCAGGGACAGAGAAACAGGTGCACTAGGGGCACTAGAAACTTCATGTCTAAACTTGGACTCTAGTTCAGCAGTGGAGTTATACAAGGTAACCAACTCCCTCACAAATGTCAAGCAGAGGAAGTTCCTTAGATGTGCATACCGTGGTTAAAGTTCAGTTGGGGTGTAAGAGTGCTTCTCAGCCCACGGTCATGACCCCTTTGGGGGTCGAACAACCCTTTCACAGGGATCATCTATGACCACCAGGCAACACAGATGTTTGCTTTATGATCCACAATAGTAGCAAAATTACAGTTGTGAAATAGCAACAGAAATAACCTTATGGTTGGGGGTCACAACATGAGGAACTGTATTAAAGAGAAAAGTTGAAACGAATGAGCTAAGACATTAGCAGGTCCAAACCCAAGGCTACTTCTTTGGAATTATTAGCACCTAGACAGTAACAGCAAACACTGTATGAGGTAAGACCATTTTGTTTATTTCATGTACATACCAATGGTATAGATCGGTTTCCGATAGGGCACTAGGCCAAAGTTGTACTGGAATATTCCCCTGGCGTAACACAGTGGCAAGGTAAACCCAGTTGATTTCTTCAGTTTCTCTTGTGCAGTTCTAAGCCATGATCCTTCGGGATTGTTAATTTGTTTATAAAGTTCATTTTCACCGAAAGAAAACACTGGGACCAAGTAGGCACTGGTGGGACAGAAAGGAAGGACGCAGGTTTTAGGAGCAGATGGAAAATGTTGGGTTGCTTGTGTATGTAAGTGTGTGTACAGTTGTGTCTGCAGGTACACACCCGTGTGCATGCTTAGAGGTTGAGTGTGCATGCTTACAGGTTGAAAGAAAATGCCCCTCCCTCAGAGCTGGGGCCAAGTGTGTTTGCAGGATGCCTGGCTTGCTATATGGGAGTTGGGGTCAAAACTCCAGCCTTCAGAATTGTACTGTCCAATCGTTGATTCATTCATTAAATCTCTCCAGCCTCAAGGTTATAAATTTAAATAATTTACTTTCATCCAGACTTTTCAAGAAAGCCTCCCAAATTCTAAAGGTGCCAGTGTTAGTGACTCTTCATTGTCAATCAACTTGACTGGATTTGGAACCCTCTAGGAGACATGCCTCTGGGGGTCTGTGAAGCTGCTTCTGGAGAGGCTTTGTTTTATTTTATTTATATTTATTTGTTTGTTTATTTATTTTGATTTTTTTGAGATAAGGTTTCTCTGTGTAGCTTTGGAACCTGTCCTGGAACTCGCTCTGTAGACCAGGCTGGCCTCCAACTCACAGAGACCTGCCTACCTCTGCCTCTGGAGTTCTGGGATTAACAGCTCTGGAGAGGTTTTAAATGAAGAGGGGAATATGAACCCCTCAAAGGAACATCCCATGGGCCAGGGTCCTGGGTGGATTAAAGAGGGAGGAAAGAGAATGTGAGCTGAGTCCCA
The DNA here is from genome assembly GCF_950005125.1 of Chionomys nivalis. Taxonomy (NCBI): domain Eukaryota; kingdom Metazoa; phylum Chordata; class Mammalia; order Rodentia; family Cricetidae; genus Chionomys; species Chionomys nivalis. The sequence continues at coordinate 117,918,108 of NC_080087.1, forward strand.
CGGTTCATTGCTATCCGTCTGTAGACTGTGGGTGCAACATGAGCAGTGGCCTCCTGCTCCCCAAATGCCTTCCCCACAAAGACGGACTGTATCCCCTGAGACAGGGAGCCTGAGTAAACCCTTCCTTCCTCAAATTGCTCTAAGTTTATTTTATCTTATTTTATTTTATTTTATGTTCATTGGTATGTTGCCTGCATGCATGTCTGTGTAAGGGTGTCAGGAGCCATGGAAGTGGAGATACAGACAGGCATGAGCTGCCATGTGGGTGCTGGGAATTGAACCCAGGTCCTCTGAAAGAACAGTCAGTGCTCTTGCTCTTAACTGCTGAGCCATCTCTCCAGCCCCCTTCAAACTGCTTTAGTGGGGCATTTTTCAGCAATGGGGAAAGTAACTGCTACAGCAGCCCATGCTTCCTGTGCTGTAGCCACGTTTGGAACGCTGAGGCTGCATGAACTTCAAAACACTTCAAGCTGTGCTTGAAATCCTTACGAGGGGCTTCAGCAAGCTAGTCATGGCCAGAATCTTATTCTGTAGGAAGTCAAGCTTAGGGGAAACCACACTTTCCATTGGCTTCTGTTCATCTTGTTACAAATTTACACTGAGTATGTAAGATTTCGTGTCTACTGTTTTGTTTTGTTTTGTTTTTACTACTGAATGCTGTGACATTCCAGTTACCTTGTTATAAAGCTCATCCTCCATTCCGAAGACTCCCTCCCCCCCTACACCTGTCTTTATTGGAACATTGACTTGGAGAATGTTCTTTTGAGATCAGAAAAGTTAGTATCATTCTTTGTGCTCATTTAATGTCTTATCCTTTGAAAACATACTTACCCTAAACAAAATAGCCATTTAGCTAGGCCAGGCAGGGTGGCTCACACCTGTAAGCCCAGGACTTTGCAGCTTAATAGTACGATCACCACACCAGCCTGGGCTACAAGGTGAGTTCCAGGCCAGCCTAAGCTACATAATAAGACCCTGTCTCCAACAAAACTGAAAAAAAAAAAAAAAACCCACTTACCCATGGGTCAAAGCAAGCTTAACAAATCCTTTGCGATTGTGCATACATAGGGTATACTTTCCTGGGTGGGCGTCCAGCGATTCCCTAGCACCCCCAAGGAGAATGATGGAAATGTTCCCACCTCCATCTTTGCTCATCACGTGGGATATGCTCTTCTTAGAAACAGGAACCAAGCCTTAGTGAAGCAAAGAGAAACCATGACTAGCCATCCCTTCTGAAGGATTATTTTTTTTTTAAATAATATTCTACTGCAATAGTGATGCTTTATTCTGATCCCTGCTATTAGAGAACTATAAGGCTCTGAGTGAGATCCAGTCTCAAAAGATCCAGCGAATAAATTTGCCAATGATGGCACACAGCACACAGAGTGAATGTCAGTATAAACACTTGTTATACAACAGGAATGGCTGCGATCTGTAGCATGAATGAATTCTAACTGGTCTTAATAATAAAAACTCAGTGAACGCTGAAGGATCAGAGAAGCAGAGTAGCCAGCCACTGGAGTTCTTACCTCTACCAGTGCTCAGACCAAAGGGGCGATCCTGTCCTCAGACTGCTTCCCCAGACTGTTTCCTCAGACTGCACTGCTCCTCAGACTGCACTGAGCTCTCCTCCTGCCTTCTATTCTTCTCTCTGTCCAGCCATCACTTCTGTCTCCACCTCCCTACTGCTGAGGTCAAAGGCATGGGGTCCCAAGTGTTGGGATCACCTTTGTATGAGCTCTGTTTTTGTTTTAGACTGGATCAATTTCATGTAGCCCAGGGTAGCCTTGGGATAACAGAGATTTGTCTGTTTCCCGAGTCTTGAGTTTAAAGGTGTGTGCCACCATTGCCTGGCCTCTTGTGGCTTAACTCTGCACTCTGATCTTCAGGCAAGCTTCTTTTTTTTTTTTTTTTTTTTTTTTTTTTTTTTTTTTTTTTTTTTTTGTTAAAACACAAACAAAATATCACTACAGTGGTCACTGTATTAAGAAAAACTCTGAAGCTGTGTCTGACGTGGTCCCGGAGCAGAGAATGCCTGGCTGTCTCTGCCATACCTGTTCTCAACTGCACAAATTTACTGGTAATTATACTTTGAATCAGTAAAAAATAAATTTAAAATAAATTTCTGTGACTTTTTTGGAAATTAAAATTTTATCTTTAATTTTGTTCCTTTTATAAAACTCTAACCCAATGTCAACCACACAGGAATTTTCTTTGGTAGTTTGGGGTGTTAGTACGCCCTCTAGTGGCCATATGGTAGATCACGCAGTAGTTTAAGGGGTAGGGCGCCCTCTAGTGTGCCTTGCAGCACTCACTGGACTGAATTCTACTTTTTTTTTTTTTTTTTTTTTCTTTTTGGTTTTTCCAGACAGGGTTTCTCTGTAGCTTTGGAGCCTATCCTGGAACTAGCTCTTCTACTTTTGAGGCCACAAACTGGCACAGTTCTTGCAAAACCAGCAAGGATCCTAGTGCTCTGTATTGTGGTGATTTCCGAACAGATACATAATGACAGAAGTGACTATAAAGGAAGCCATGACAATCCGGACGGTCATAGAAACTCTTTCCTTAACTCTATCACTAATTGTTACTGAAGATATAATTTTTCCAAAAAGGCTGCTCATTTTTTTTTTATACCCAGGACCTGCAAAGGTAATTGCAACCAACCACCCTCCACAATTTTGACAAGTGTAAAACATTCTGCAAGTCACTAAAGTGCACTGTCAAAAAGCCAATCAAGTTAGAAAAACAAATAGAGTCTCTTGAGTTGAAATGAAGGCTACCGACACAAGCTGAGACACTTCATATGTTTATATAGCATCTCCGCAGCATTTCAGACTGATTCTGTTCTCATAACTGTGATCAGAGAGTATTCTGTTGACTCACAGGTGCAGCGGCACACACACACACCTACAATCTCAGAATTTGAGACATAAAAGTGATAGTGTCCGGAATTCAGGGCCAGAAGTGCGCAAAGTGACTCCCCAAAGTATAATTTATCATTTGTTTGACCCATAACTGTTTTCCACATTTGAATATACCAAATGCATTTACCAATATATTCTCCCACTTAATTAGTGTTTATTGACAATGCCTATGCTGCTATCACAAAGCTAAATATCTGGGTTGGACAGAAGAGCAGATGGAAGGATTAGGTGTCGGGAAAATCCACAGAGTGTAGGTTTGTAAGATAAGGTGGGTGTCACTGAAGTTGAGGCTCTGTCACTTACCCAAGCTCATCAGATATTCTCGGCAGATTGGGAACATGAACAAGCATGCAAGCGAATGGACATAAGGTGTAAAATCAGGAAACTGCTTCTTGAAGTCAGAGTAATTTAGGCAAAAATTTCCGAAGGCTCCAGTCCCGAATATTCCATGAGGGTGAAACCCAAATATATAATTTTGTCGTGGATCCAAATCCTGGGTTTTGATGAGCTACATACAGCACATTCACATTGAGATAAGGAAATGAAATGACCCCCATTAGTGAGAAGTGGAAGAGTTTCCCCTCTGTTCCTATTCAGCGGGACCTGACCATCACAATTCATCTTATTCCCCTGCGTTAGAGATATTCAGACATTTTCAAACCATTCACTAAGCCCAGGTCCCATACACATCCCCCTCCCTCCCAGTCTTTGTCAACTTGACGTAAGTCTCATTTATTAAATTGGACCAAAGTGCACACTTTCTCTGGAATGATTTGCATCTGTCTGTCAATCACCCACAAAACAAGGATAATTTGATCTCCAGTGCAACAGTGTAGGAATGCAAGGTCTCCTGAGAGGGGGCTAGTTCACGAGAGCACAGAGAGTAGAGACTAGCATTCTTACTGCCAGTGTGGATGGATTCTTCTTAAAAGGACAAGTTGGCTCCCCTCTTACTCTGCCTTCTCTATCTGCCATGAGATCATGGGGCAAGATGATACTGGTTGAATCTTGGAACCTTAATATTGGACCCCACCCATGCCAGACTTCAGAACTAGGAGAAATAAAATTTTTTATATGGATCTGAAGCTCTGGTGTTCATTATAAGAGCCCCAAATGGATTGAAGCACACACTGTCTGGAGAGGAATAAGGTAGAGACACACAAGATGAAACCACACTTCCACTGTCCTCCCAACTCAAAAGAATACTTTAGAAGACAGTTCTACTCACATGAAGTGGAAAATAGTCCTTAAAATGCCTCCACACAGTCCAGCTTTTGACCCAGTTAGATCTCCTGCCTCCTTGCTCTGGAGTTTTCCAGTCAAAGTAGAGCCAGATCAGATATGGGATGTAGATGTACCAGTAGTTGTATACAATCAGCATCACTGAGATCCCAATGCACACCTGAACTGTAAGAGAGGGGCAGGCCAGGTGGGATCGTCCACCAGTCACTTCTCCTGTAATTCACAACCACTGGCCATGGAAAGTAGAGGACTGGCTACCGTAGGGAACCTTACTGTTCTACTTTGACAGTACATCATAGTTTATGTACCCATGAAGCAGACATGTGTTGGCCACAGAGCCTCCATTTTCAAGAACTCTGTTGTCAGAAACAAAAATGGTATTGTATTAGCTACTTTTCTATTGCTATGCCAAAATGTCACAACCAAGTCAACTTATAAAAGACAGTATTTCATTTGCATCTTATTGAGGTCATGGTTGGGGAGCAAGGACATGGAGACAGGAACAGCTGAGAGCTCCTGTCCGCAAGCAGGAGGCAGAGAGGGTACACTAGACAGCACTTGGCTTTGAGAGCCTCAAAACCTGCTGGTAGCGACACACCTCCTCCAACAAGGCCACACCTCCTAGTCCTTCCCAAACAGTTCCACTAAGGACCAAGTATTTAAACAAATGAACCTATGGGGGCCATTCTCATTCAAACTATCACAAGCATAAAGGGGGCACTTCAGGTTATAGTGTCTATGAATTCTTGCTATGTTTATGAGTCATTCCAATCTTTTATGTACTTAACAATATTGCTTAAATATATAAGGGTGAGGGGGTGGAGAAAACTTGACTTGAATATTGACGACAGAAAAGATAACTTTACAATAATCCATTATGTTTAAGGTATAGTTTTGTTTTTTGAGACAGGGTCTTGCTGTGTATCTCTGACTGGCATGGAACTTACTATGTAGACAACACTGACCTCAAACTTACAGAGCTCTGCCTGGTTTTGCCCCCGAAGTGTTAGAATTAAAAGGTGTGCCCCACCACACTTGGCCCAAAGAATACAGTTCTAAATGTTTGACTTATATATTACACATGGACACACTTCTAATCTGGCTGTGGTGTTGCGTACCTGGGAGAACGAGGCAAGAAGACTGAATTCCAGGCCAGCCTAGACCACATAGTGAACCCCTGTTTTGAAATGAATGATAACAGAAAAGAGGGCAGACTAGAAGCTTAAAGCCTAGCAGATGATGAGTGCTCACTACTACAGGTCACTTTGTTATGACTTCATATGTGGGTTCGTAGCATAAAGAATCAGGCACACAGAAACTTCTGTTTGTTTCCACAAAGGTGGAGAAACTGACTTCAATAGCAAACTGACTTCATTTCAAGCGCAGGGTGATCCAGAAAGGGGTCAAGAAACAGAATCCTGTGCACACACACACAAACACCACCAGCAGCACAGGCTCCACTCGAATACACACAACGTGTCTCTTTAAATCTTTCACACATTTCACATGCATAGTTACTAAGTGGTGAGTCTGGAACTGGACCTCCTGTGACAGAATTCACTGTGGACCAAGCTGTCCAGCCTGGAGCAGGTTTCTTTGCCTCCCGAGTCTCAGTGCTTCTGCCCGGGAAGTGGGTATTCAAGCTAGAATGTGGGGTGTCCTCCATAGACTCATATGTCTTCACACTTGGTCCCCCATATGGTGGTGCTGCTTTGGAACGTTATGGACTTTTAGGAGATGGCGTCTACCTAGAGGAAGTGGGTTATAGCCCACCCTAGATGAGGCCCAAGCCTTCTCTGCTGTCTGATCCACCAGGATGTAAAAAGTCCTAGCCATATGCTCCTGCAATCGTGACTCAGCCATGGTGACCATACCGTCTCAAGCTGTGAGCCAAACAAGGGAAATCCTCCCTTAAGTCACTTCTGTTGGGTACTTTGTCTCAGTGCGGAGTACTTAATACACGGTCTAATGGTGTGTGGGGCAATGGTGGCAGTGGTGGCACACGCTTTTAATTCCAGCATTCGGGAGGCAAAAGGCAGGCAGATTTCTGTGAGTATGAAGCCAGCCTAGTCTACAGAGTGAGTTCTAGGACAGTCAAGGGTACACAGAGAGACCCTGTTTCAAAACAAACAAACAAACAAATAAATACAAATAAACATGGCTAATGACAGCATGTGTTTCCAGAGGCTGCTGAGGTCAAAGTGCCTGGCACAGAATAAATGACAGACAAATCTGAACCATTATTACAAAATGCTCCTTACCACCATACTTTGAAGAATGTGGGGGACAATAATAAGCAGAGAAGGCATCAGCCTTATTCCTGGTGGTGTATGCATGTATGCACTTATGCATGTACAGGTCTGTGTGCCTGTGCACATGCACAGAGGCCGGAGGAGGGTGTCAGGTGTCATCCTCTGCCACTCTCCACCTTATTCCCATGAGGCAGGGGCTCTCTCTGAACCTGAAGCTCTAGCTCTTTGGCTAAGCCAGCATCCAGGAAGCCCGAGTGACCCCCACATCTGCTCATCACATGTATACACAGGACTGCTGCCCAGGTTGTTATACAGGTAATAAACACGTGTTAGCCATTAAGCCACCATGTCTCCATCCCCATGTTATTTTTTAAGATAGAAGATCATACGTTATTGTTAATTCTAAATTTCAAGAATTAGGATATTCTTATACCATCTGTTTTGGTATTATGGGTCTGGTATTATAACTTCTTCACAAATGTTATATGAAATGAAAATCTAGCAATGATTGTCAGCACTAATGCAACCATTGTCTTGTTTCTGACCATTTGAATTTCTAATAAATTTTCCATATATGCATATCAATGTATTTCCCCACATTTTTACTTATTTCATGGGACCAAAAGTCACAACTAGATCACTGTGGAGAGACACCTTAGTTACATGATCTGCTCTGATGCTTTGCTGTAGAGAGACTGTCTCAGTTAAAGCCAATTCTTCATATTGCTTGAGCCCTTTATAGTTTATATCAGAAATAGAACACCGTAGTTTTTAAATATTCTACATATAATTGACTTGACAGAAGATAACACTACCCAAACTACATGACTAGGTAGTCTCTTTCTTAGTTTTAGCTAACGAAGCAACCCAGAGTGACTTGATTCTCTTAAATTGGAAGTCAAAGCAAGAGATGATCACTAAAGTTTACTTCAATGACTCTCAAAACAGATGCCTTTAAGCTGAAATTCACTGACTTCTATAAATTGATGGCCTGACTTTTAATTTAATTTTTACTTATCTACTTATTTTTTTTTTTTGATACGAGGTCTCACTATGAAGTTTTAGCTGTCTTAGAACTCAGTATGTGGAGCAGGCTGGCCTCAAACTCACAGATTCATTTGCCTCTGCCTCTCAAGTGCTAAGATTAAAGGTTGTGAGCCACCTGACTTTTAAGGGTTGATCTAAGGACATTTTGAATTGAAAGTCACAGGTCAATCACCATCTACTACTTAATTCCCATAGGTTCTATATTTTCTTTATTTTTAAAGGTAGTTCATCCAATTTTTTTTTACTGAGATGAAATTAAAATAACATCCACCAGTATAAAGAAAGCAATCCAGTTGCATGTAATACATTCATGTTTTGTAGCTGCTACAAGCAGAGTGTTCTTTACATGTAATGCCTGGATTTTGTCACACACAGATATCTGCTTATATATAATGACATAACTGGGGATGGGACAGATGTCTAATCACAATGTATTTATGTTTTTTTAATCTCCTTTAAAATATCTTGAAGCACGTGATGTGCTCGCATTCTGTCGGCACCAAACTCATGATTTTTTAAAGGGAGACTCAGCACTTAAGAGAAGGAAACAGCCAATTTGGCACATAAAATCCAATCAACGACAGTGGGTGCTGAAACATTATTTGAGAGAATTTGCACTGTTGAATGTATTAACTGGACTCTGTCGAGGGGTATGACAGATTGACTGATAGAATGTCTCTCCAGGAAGGTAATATGCATGCTATAAAGATTATGTCCAAGGATGAGACAATATCTTTACTGGACAGACTTCACACCTTGGAATCCTCAATGACAGGAGATCCAGACATTACAAAAGCCAGAGAAAAGAATGAGAAAATTATCGAATTTGATGACCAGGAACAAAAGGTAAAAAGGCAAAATTTAATTTCATTGTTACATAAAAACCTCTGGATAGCTTCCCCAGAGTTCTGCCTGCTTTTCCAGTAATAACATCAGAAAAAGTATCTGTCCCCAAGTATCCTAAGATTGTCAAAGAATGCATGTGGGAGCCAATAAGTATGACTGATCTGAAGGAAATTAAACAAGCAATTGTAGCTTATGGACTACATTCATCCTTTGTTAGGAAAATGGTCAGAACATGGGCATTCAGTAGCAAAGCCATGCCTCAAGATTGGACTCAGTTAATCTCATCACTCCTACCTAGAAAGTGGACTGCAATTACTTTGGAGATGTTTTTTAAAAGAGGAGGCAAAAATTTTAGAGCAATAAGAAAAAGCAAAAGGACTTGAGATTTCCTTAGATCAAATTCTAAACGAAGGACCTTACTCTAATCCTAAGGATTGAGCTCTTTATGATGACCACACCTTGTCCCTATGTAGCACAGCAGCTTTAAAGGCTTGGGACAGAATTCAGGAACCAGAAAAGAGAGTTGAATCATATCTTAGGGTTGAACAGGGTCAAAAAAACACCTTTTAGTGACTTTTTGCAAAGACTAACTAGGGCTGTACAAATAGGGATAACTGACCAAGAAGCTAGGCATATAATAATTGAATCTTTGGCTTATGAGAATGCCAGCATAGAGTATAAAAGGATCCTTGGGACTTTAAGATCAGATCAGCACCCATGGATGAATGGGTCTTGCATACGATGAATGTTGAGACACTTGACTATGGTACTGAAGCTTGAGTAGGAGAAGCAATTTCCAATGGTAAGAGAAGACATCAAAATACCAAAGGTTTTAATTGTGATAGAATGGAACATCTGAGAAAAGATTGTAGACAACGGATTCCTAGGAATAATGTCTCCTCTGGGAATGGCAGAAGTAGGAAGACTCAGCCTTCAGGTATATGTAGGAGATGTGGCAAAGGCTGGCATTGGACCAATGAATGTAGGTCAACAAAAGATAGATGAAGCAACCCGATACCATTGAGAAACACCATGAGGGGCCTCTACCAGGCCCCCATGATGAATGTGGTCCAGTCATTTCCAGTTACTGTGGAGAACATGTCTTGCCAGAAAAATTAAAAATTCCAATGCCTGCTGTAAAAAGTAATACTGGTCTGAATGATGAGTTAAATGTGGAGGATGAGTCAAAAACTCCAGTAGGAGAGAGGAAACGTATATTTTGGCAGACTTCTATAAATGATTAAAGACCAAAGCTGATGGAGGAAGGTCATTGGCTAATAAAGAAACTGCCTTGGCCCATCTGATTGGCCAGCCTTTAGGTGGGTGGAGTAAACAGCTAGGAGGAAGAGGAAGTGAGCTCAGATGCAGGGCAGCTCCTCTCAGAGCCAGAAGCAATGAAGCAAGCCGCCAGGTCAGACATGCTGAATCTTTCCTGGTAAGACTGATGCTACACAGATTATTAGAGATGGGTTGATCGGGATATGAGAATTAGCCAGTAAGGGCTAGAGCTAATGGGCCAAGCAGTGTTTAAAAGAATACAATGCATGTGTTGTTATTTCGTGTATAAAGCTAACCATGCGGGAGCCGGGCTGTGGGAAGAGGTCCGCAGCTCCCTCAACACAAAGCTAAGAGTGTATATAAATGGCATTTTTATTGAAGGCTTGCTAGACATGGATGTGGATGTAAGTATCATTACTCCAGAATCTTGGCATCCAAATTGACCTCTTCAAGAGGTAGATGTTCAGTTCCTGGGAACTGGAACCCTATCTTGGGTAAAACAAAGCATGAGATGGGTTGAATGAATAGGGCTAGAAGGGCAAATGGGAAGAATAAGGCCATATATAGCCAATATTGCAATGAATTTGTGGGGTTATGACCTATTGCAGCAATGGAATACCCAGATTAATATTCCTGCAGCCCCCAAAACTTATGTTTCTGAAGAAAATATTAGCAGATATTATAGACATGGACACCAGCCATTTGGGCTCTACAAGAACACAAAGCAATTGATAAACCTTCAGAGGTACTAACAGCCCTACATTTAAAATGGTTAACTGAGAAACCAATATGGGTTAAGCAGTGGCCTCTAGCTGAGGAAAAGTTGCAGGCGTTAGAAAAGTTGGTACAAGAGCAACTAGATGCTAAACATACAGAAGAATCTACAAGCCCCTGGAATTTTCCTGTATTTGTTGTTAAAAGAAATTTGAAAAATGGAGAATGGTGACAGATCTAAGGGTTATCAACAAGGTTATTCAACCTACGGGCCTTCTACAATATGGAATTCCTCTGCCTTCTCTGTTACCAAAGGGATGGCCTCTCATAGTTATTGATTTAAAGGATTGTTTCTTCACTAGACCATTACAAGAAAAAGATAGAGAAAAGTTTTCCTTCACAGTGCCTACTTATAATAATTCTCAGCCTACTAGAAGATATCAATGTTCTCGGTCATGCTTCATCAGGACGTACTAATACATCAATATCAGGAACTGTATTAGCCCTGTAAGGAGCTTTGTTTTGGTGCCAATTCAAGCTCTACCAGGGTATAGAAGAATTCACTCATGGTTCCCGCTTCTCCACTCTGTTATTCCCCAACTCACCCTTTACATAGAAGGAAAATTCTATACTTTCTTCCAAGTTTCACATAGGGATTGACAGGCCATAGCCCCCCATCCTCCCCTGCTCCCACGTTGCAATCAGAATTAGTTTGGCAGCCTCAGCCGCAAGTGCCTTGGGTCACAATCTGAACCCATCTCAACAGATATCCACCCAGCTAGCATATACCTTCCAGGAATCTACACTGACTATATGATTACTTCAAAACCAGTTCACTTCTCTGGCCTCAGGGATCCTAGAAAATCGAAGGGCTCTTGACTTACTAACACTGAAAGAGAGGCACTTGTCTCTTGTCTCTTTCTCAAAGAAGAATGCTGCTACTACATAAACCAGTCTGGCTGGGTGGAAGAAAGAATTGAAGCTGCCAACTCCTTTGTGGATCTCCCTTGGGCCCCTGGCTCTTGAATCTCTTTGGTCCACTGATTTCCATACTCCTTGTAATAATGATTACTTCCTGCCTCTTTAGGTTCTTTCAGGAAAGAATTAGAAAATTACCTGATGGTTGGTAAGCCAGATGCTCCTGACAGAATTTCCCCAAGACTCCTACCATCCCCACGACTCCTTTCCATCCTGAGCCACAGGCTGCTCCATTCGGTCTGCACTTTTCTAGCCACAGATAGTCCTGCAGAGCCGGGACAGTGAGTACAACAACCTGCTCTTCCCAGCCTTTGCCAGTATTCTGGGGGTTCCCCAACAACGCCCCAGTGTCATCAACAGGAAGTAATCATAGGAAAGGATACAAAAGGCTGGGATGTCTGGTCCCAAGAAATCCCTTTTCCCGAAATTTGGCATTTAGACAAAAGCCAGCATTCCCTCGGGAGCTTGAGAAAATAGTCTCTACCTGCTCAAAGGAGTCTTTCCTTCTTGTCTCTGGCAAACTGGACTTCTGTCTTCCATTAACGTATGCCTGTGGTACCTTTGAGCATAAAATGGTCTATGCTAGCTTCTAGGCTCCTTCAATCCCACTCACAAGTACCTGTAATACACTTCATAGCCCTCCACCCCAGCTCACAGGTTCCCCTCTTTTAAGGGAACAGATACCTATCTGTTCCTTTAAAACCCTGGAAACCTACCCCCCACTGCGACCCCCTCTCCCCAATCCACCTCTACTTTCCTGAGAAAGCTGGAAATCCCTGGCAGTTTGGAATGTCCTTTTCCCTTTTTACCCACTGAGCAGCACCCATTTCATTCAGGCACAACCTATGAAATACTGATAATTTAGGTCTGAGGGGATGGCTGGGTTTAGACCACTCTGAGTTTAGACCCCCAGAAGCAGCAGCATCGCAATCATCTCTCATTCTTGTCCTCCACAGCAAGATGGGAGGCAGAAACAAGAAACTTTCTCCAAGTTCTCAGGCCAGCAGCAAAGAGACCTCTTGCTAAGGCGGCAGAAAGGTAAAGACTGTCTTTTGTTCTCCACCTCATGTTGTGGCATGTTTGGGCCTGCACCCCCCCTACACAAATAAAGCTAAATAAGAGAAGAAGAAGAAGAAGAAGAAGAAGAAGAAGAAGAAGAAGAAGAAGAAGAAGAAGAAGAAGAAGAAGAAGAAGAAGAAGAAGAAGAAGAAAGAAGAAGAAGAAGCAGTAAGCAGTAAAACCAGGCAAATAAAAAGACACCAGGGTAGTCGGTTTGTGAGACTCCACTTCCTTCTCTCTGCCCTCTGCAACCAAAAACTGCAATCTACTTGCAGGTCGTTTAGGTGCCCTCTGACCAACAACTGAACCACATGACCCTGTGCAATAGTTTCCCCGGTGTGACATGAGGAAAGGGGACAATCCCACCCCTACCCTTACTGGATTGCTAAGGAGATGGCATGAGACATGTGGAGGGTGACAGGTGGAAACAATCCCGCAGCAAGTCCTCTTGGGTATCCTTCCCTGGTCGGGCAGCTGCTGGGTGCTCCTTCTCTGAGCCTGCACACTAGGGTGGCCACATAGACCTCTCCCAACCAGCAGCAGACATTTGCAGATGCCATCAGTGACAACTGCCATGGAGGAAAAGGAGAGTGGGCTCTCTGAGCTTTGCTGTGTGATGGATGGGTTAGAAAGCAAGACCATCAGAGCGGGCATCCAGTGGCTGGACCAGGGACTTTAGGCAGGAAAATTCTGCTAGCATTCAGCTTTTTCCACTTACTAGCTGCCTGACCTGGAGTAATTTATTTTGCCTCAGTTTCTTCTTTTATGCAGACAGCACGGAGTCCTGGCGTCACTGTAACTGTGAGGATGGTGTGGTTAATAGTGGAAGGGGCTTGGGGGCTCAGTGGCAGTACTGGATACTGGATACACTGTCCCTAGGGTGTCCAGAGCAGAACAGAATGCAGTGCTGCTAGCCAAGCCTCCAGGGTTTGGGCTGTGAGGACCTAAGGAGCTAGTTAATGCCTTGAACTGTCTATTCATTAGCTCTTGCTGTGCACTTGGAGAGTTTTGTTCCTGATTTTGTTTTTATAAGTCTCAGTGAAGGCTGCATTCCAAGACAAATGAGCTAGAAATACTAGGGCTGGAGCCTGGGCATCCCAGTGTTGAAGATCCTTTTAGCGGTCCTCATATGTAGTCACGGTGGAGATCTGTGAGTGCATGGAATGAATGAAACTACTTCTAACATGCAAAACTGTAATGCGTTGAATGTTGTTATTATTACTTAGCCCAACCAGCGTGCAGTTCATTGTCTTGGCCCATATGGACAATTTCTGCTTTTAGGGAAGTTTAGCCACAGAAGATCTTAGTTATTCCTTTTTTTTCTTCCCAAGAGCATGACACACAAAGGACAGGCTTCCTCCAAGAGCTGGCCACAGAGATCTGCTTCCTGTCCCGCCTTAGCCTGAGAATACTCTAGAACGCACCCAAGTGGATTATTTCCAAAAAGAAGACTCACAAACCCAACCCAACCATGTACTTGTTGGGTCTAGGCAGAAAAGCATGATTCCGCACCCAGGAGCAATCGGAAAACTTAACACTAAGCACGTAACTCTTTGTTTTAAGATTGAGGTGACAAAGGCTTCAGGTTTTAAACACCTAGAGGCATTACCCATTTATGAGTCAAGGGATCTAGAAACAAATTATCAGCCCTTGCAGAGCTAAACTGCAGCTTTCTCTAGCACCCTTTTCTAGATGGTTCATGACTACATTTGGGAGGGTATAGTTACCCAAATTTATGCAGGTGTATATTAAAAATCTGTGCCTTCCATTGTAGGTAAGACACACCTTACTTTAGAAATAAAATAGCAAAAGTCAGGCGTAGTGGTGCATGCCTTTAATCCTAGTACTTGGGAGGCAGAGGCAGGCAGAGTACTTCTGAGTCTGAGGCCAGTCTGGTCTACAGAGAGAGTTCTAGGACAGCCAGGGCTACACAGAGAAATCTCGTCTCGAAAAACCAAAAATGAAAGAAGAAAGCATAAAAGGAAGGAAGGAAGAGAAGAAAAAGAAAATACCAGAAGGGAAATAAAGTTGGCAAAGTTACTTGTCACAAGGGAGAAAGAATCCAAAGCATGGTAGGGGAAAGCCCTCTGGTTTGGCTGACCGGAGAACCAGTAGGGTGAGAATGGTACGTGAGTGTGGTTCAGCGGAGTTCTTACCTAACAAGATGAAAGACACGATCCATTGAAGCACGGCAACCGTCTGCAAGTGCCACGCCAGTGGGGTGTTCAGTGGTGCGAACTCGATCTTCATGGTGTCACCTGTGGATCGCACCTTCCACAAGGTCTGTGGTACTAGTACCGATCGACCGGGAGGCGAGTCCAGCGGGCGGGGACAAAACTTCTCCTGGGGCGGGGCTGAGGCAGGGTGCTGAGGTTCCTCGATTCCTCGGTTCCTCGTGTGTGGCGCGATGCAGGACCCTGGGGACCCGTGGAGAGGTCAACCCGCCTCCTACCCACTCGCTAGGACCTGGGTCTCCACCCGGGTTTGACCATTTGTTCATCCGATGGACCACCTTGCGCCCTTAACCCACCCCTTCCTTGGAACCCAGTAACTGGGGAATGGTTTGGTTAGTTAGAAAGGCAACCCCACACTACCCCCACGGTGTGTGTGTGTGTGTTTTCTTTTGTATCCTAAAATTCTTACACAAGTCTTGGGTAATTTCTTTTCGTTCATTCAATTCATATTTATTGAAAGCCCACCAAATCACCATTGTCTTGTTCTCAGAGAAAATGACTCTTGGGGAAAGGGCAGATCTAAGGAAAATAACCACACAAATGAGTAGTATATAATTTCAAGAGTCTATTAGGGGCACAAGACTGGACGATCTAGAATCTGAAGGAACTTGACTTGTCTGTCAGTCCTTCTCAGCCATTACCTGCCTAGTGTTCGTGAATGTGTTGGTGGCCAGAGGTCAACCTCAGATATGTTTCTCAAGAATACTATCTTACCCTTCCACTTTGATTTTTGAGATAGAGTCACTGGGACTTAGGGTTCACCCAGTTAGGTTATTCTGGCTATCTGACAACTCCCGGGAACTCCATTATCAACTCTCCAGCCTGATTTTTTTTTTTTTTAAACTTGATTCTGGGCACCAAACTTAGATCCTCACGCTTGCAAGCATTTTATCAGTTAAGCTATCTCTCCAGCCCTTGACCCGAATTTTAAACGAACAATCTGACGGAGGAGGTCTACCGAGCAAAGGGAAATGTGTGTGCAAACGTCTTCCTAAGAAAAGGGAGGGGAGACATTTATGACTTTTTGTTGGCAAAACCGCTTTTCTGCTTGTTTTGGTTCTGTTTTCCTGGTTGAAGAGTTACTTTCTTCTCTAGTAGATTTCCTTCTGAGCCATCTTTGATGCTAGGTGGGGATACTGTGGTTGTATACTATGTCGCACACTGTGAAGATCTCTTGCTGGGTATCACCTGGCTCCATAGCAACATTTCAAAGTATCCATTCCACTTTGCCACTAAGGAGATCAGGGCTCATAGTACAGGTCAGGCTGAGCTACACCAGACGTTGTCTCAAAAACAAAAACAACCTAAGCACACACACACACACACACACACAGAAAGTTATTGTAAGTTAAGTGCTGAGACCATGCTTTGCCCCGAACTGGAAGTTAGGCAGAACAGAGATGGATTGAAATATGGCTGAAAGATACAAATGATCAGAGAGGCTGAACACCTAAAACTCCGGGTCCCAATCAGTTAGAATGCTATTGGTGATGCGTTCACCATTATCCCACAGAAATCAGCTGGCAAAGAGCTATCAGATCTTTTGCTGGGTGTGGAAGACTAGCTTGAGACAGGGATTCACGTAGCTCAAGCACTCCAGGTGTTGATGGGCTTGAACTCCTGACCCACGTGCTCTGCCTCCCCGCTGCTGAAGCTACTGGCATGCGATACTGCAATCAGTAAGAACTGTCATATTTTTAAAAGACTTATTTTTATTTTATATGTATGAATGGATTTTTTTTTACATTTTGATTTTATGTACATGAGTGTTCTGCCTGCATGTCTGTCTGTCTGTCACATGTACACCTGATGCGCACAGAAGACAGAGGAGGGCATTGGATCCCCTGGAACTGGAGTTACAGCCAGTCAGCTGTGAAATGTCATATGGGTATTGGAAATAGGACCCAAATCCTCTGGTAGAGCAGAAGCTATTTTTAAACTCTCCAGCTCAGAAACATGTTATCACAGTCCACTGGAGCCATCCTCAGAGCCAAGAGGGCCAATCAGTTGATCAAGCTAGCATCACATTGTTGTTTTGGTGTTTTGAGACAGGGTCTCACTATATAGCCTTGGCAGGTTTGGAACTCACTATGTGGACTAGACTGACTTTGAACACACAGAAATCCACCTGCCTCTACCTCCTAAGTGCTGGGGTTAAAGGTGCGTACTACCACACCCAGCCCCATCTTCATTTAATCCACAATTAAACTATTTACTCAGGCTTTGGACATTCAGTGTGTGTCGTGTGCATGTACTGTGTGGGCACTGGACAAACTGGGGTGAAATGATGAGAAAGTTTTAGCTCCTCAAACAATTGCTGCTTTTAAGTTTCCTGGATCTCCAGAATTAAAACTAAAAGGCAGTTATGCATGGTGGTACATGCCTATAATGCCAGCACTTGGGAGGAAGGAAGATCAAAAGTTCAAGGTCATGCTTTGGCTATGTAGTAACTTTGAAGCCAGCTTGGACTTTATGAGATCCAGTCTCAAGAAAACCAAAACAAACTAAACCAAAAACAAACAAACACAAATATCAACCTTTGATATTATACTTCAACAGGAACCTTTGACATTATTCTTCGAAGCTACACATATCAAAGGAGAGGGAACCGAGAGCATAGAAACAGAATCATTTGCCCCAAACAGCCAGTTACTTATTGGTAATTGGTAAACCTAGATCTCTTTATAGCCCTTCAAGCAATCCCTGTCCTTGAGGGTTAGAACTGATGAGGAAAAGCAGTGTGGCGCAAGACCTTTTTCCCCTACAGAAATATTTTTTTTTTAACACTTGAAACCTTCCCGTTTATAACACAAAGTGGAGCAAAGAGGCGGGGCAGAGCTCAGCGGAGACACCGACTCCCACCGAATCCACATCTCCCTCCTTCTTTGGGAGACTGTATTTTTACTAAAAATGAAACATACATAAAATAAAGACCGACAGTTTCAGCTCTTCTGAGGCCAGCAAGAACCACTGCTTCCTTTGTCCTTTCTTGGGTGTTGATCTTATTTTGTGGGTGCCTCAATATTTGGAGAAATGTAGTTCAAAGAGGGGACTACACTTCCAAACCCAACACACGAACACCACTGAGTACGTACCCCTCTGTGTACGATGCTACAGATTTTAGGCTGCGTGTCTGACTTCAACCCTAGAGGGACCTTTCAGAGCAGATATTATTTCTTTTGTTAATGAAGAAATGGATTCTAAAATCTGAGGTTAGATAGGTTAAGATAGGAAAGAACAGAATCACGTTTCTACTTTTGAGAAATAACTTTGTTTTTCTAGCACCCAGGCAAGTAGCTACCATAGTAAAGCTTTTCTCAAACAAAAGAAGGAAGAGAACATTGTAGAACAAGGAACACATTGTTGAACTGTAGGTAGAAGAGTGTGTCCTCTCCTGCCACCAAGATCAACATACAGATACAAACACGTAATTTTTAAAATTTTAAAAGCTAGAGAGATAGCTCAATGGTTAAGAGTACTCACTGCTCTTCAGAGTACCTGGGTACAGTGCCCAGCACACACATGGTGGATCTAATGGGCACCAGCATATATGTGGTACATACCACTCATACACATAAAAAATAAAGTAAGTAACTAAAATAATTAAAGCTTTAGTGCAATATTCTTTCTAGGTGGAGATTTCCTAAAAGGGAAAACATAGGACAAAAGTCACAGTTTTGATTTCGTAAAAATTAATTGCTTATAAATAATCTTGTTTCTTGTTTACGTCCTTCTACACACCACCTGCTGTGCTTACTGTGATCCACTGAGAAAGACCATTTGGCTTACGGTCAAATGAGACCTTTTCACTGTAATAGTGTCAATGGAATGCCTTTCAGGAAACTATTTTCAAGACTTTTTTGGGAAAAGCTCAAGGAATTTGCCTTGCCTGGTTTTCTTCTTTTCGGATTCATTAGCTAGCTATTTTGTCAGGGTGATGGGGCTTGGGCATGGCCCATCTGGGGGATGGCCATGGGGTGGCATACAGGAGTGCTGCCTAGCAAACCTAGGCTGTGATGTCATCACCATGCAGCAATATGTCTTTCTGTCCACACACGAGGACTCAGATGCACACAGTACCAGTGCTGCTTTTCACTGCTCCTCTGAAAGCCCCAGAAATCTAGCTTCAGTTGTCTCTGCCCCCAAGTGTGGTGCTAATAAATAATAAATGATGGACACTTTACAAAACTCGTGCTTCCCCGGATGCTTTCTTTTTTGCAACAAAATCTCTCTATGTAGCCCTGGCTGTCCTGGAAATTATGTAGATCAGGATGCCCTCAAACCTGCAGAGATCCTCCTGCCTCTGCCTTCTGATTGCTAGGATTAAAGGCATGCACCACCATGCCTCATTCCTGGTTGCTTTTTTAAATTATATATGACACTATATAATATAATATATTAATATATATGTATATATATGTTGACACTATAAGCTATTACTCCTAGAGAATTTTACGGTCATTGCAGTCATGCACACTAAATCTGTGAATTTGGAGCACCATCAACCCAATCAAGTCAGGGGCAAGGAGAGTCTGGGGAAGCAAGGTGAAACTGTGTGTGGGCACGTTCCTGAGATGGGCAGCCAGAAACTAACCAGCCCTGGGACAAAGCAGTCACCATCATTTAGCTGCAGATTCTGAGACAGTTCGCTTCATGGTCTGAATATTTGCCTCTCCCTCAGAATTCACACAGAAATCCTGCTCACTAAGTTGATTGCCTTTAAGAAGTGAAGGTAGCTCTTTGTTTCTTTGCCTTTCTTGCCTCTCATCTCTTTTGCCACTCACTCCTCTTTGTCTCTTCTTTCCTCTCTTGCCTCTTCTTCCTCTTGTTTTCCTGCCTTTCTGAAGTCTTCACTCTGACAGGGCCTTTCAATCTTCCACTCTCTCCCTTTCCCAATAAACCTTTTGCACAAGAAGGAAAAGAAAAAGAAAAGAGGTGAAGGTAACTGGGAGGTGATTAGGTCTTTTTAATTGTTATTACATTTTTTTTCCGTGTATGTGTACACACATGCCATTGCTTGTGTTTGGAGGTCAAAGAGCAACTTGAAAGAAATGGTTCTTTTCTTCCACTATGTGGTTTCTGGGAACTGAATACTGGGGGTTGTCAGGGTTGGTGGCAGGTGCCTTTCCCTGTTGAGCAGTCTTACTGATTAGCAATTAGGGCAAGAGTGATTATGAATGGGGTATTGTCCCAAAGAAAGAGGCTCATTTCTCCTACCTGCTGTGAACCCTCATCCACAAGTCAGCTGTATGCAATACACCCATGGGCTTATCAGAATCCAACAATGGCACCTTGGTCTTGAGTTTTCCAGCCTCCAGAGCTGTGACAAATAAATGTTGTAGCAGCCAGAACCATCTGAGACAGTCCAACCCAGAAGGTGGGGCTTGAACTCAAGTGTGTGTCTTTTTTGGTTGTTTGTGCCTTCTTATATACAACATGTCACCTTCCCTGATACCCCTCCATCATCAATCATCATCATCATATGGTTGTTCCTTCTACACGTATTTTTCCCCGTCTTGGGCACAACCATGTCTCCATTATATTACTGCAACCTCCTAACTGGTCTCCTCATCATGAAATTTTCTTTCTCAACTGTTCCATGATTTATTTTCCATAGTATTCTCGCTTTGGTTTGGATGAATGTCCCCAGAGGTCCATGTTACAGGATTGGCTCCCGGTGAAGGGAGGGGATACTTAGGGGAAGTGCTTTGACCTTAAAGAAGTCAGGTCTGATATGTCTCAGAGTATTGTGGAATAAACTCCAGGAGGATTGTAAGATCTTTCGTATTTGTTGATTTTGGAGATGCGGTGACAAAATCCTTAACATAAACAACTTAAGGGAAGGAAGGTTAATTTTGGCACCCGTTAAGAGGTGTCTGTCAATCATGGCTGGGAAGGCATTGCAGCCAGAGCTTGTGTGGATGGCAGCTCAATGGCCCCAAAATAGAAAGCAGAAAACACAGGGTCTAACTAGGAGTGTATACCTTCAAAAGTCCTTTTCCAGGGACCTGTTTCACACCAGCCAGATTCCATCTCAGGAAGGCTCCACAGCTTTCAAACTAGTGCCATAAACTAGGGATCCACTGTTCAAAATATGAGCCTTTGGGTGACATTTCAAATTTTAAACAGTAGCTCCCTGTCTATTCTCTCACTGTCCTGACTCAAGATATAAACTATCACCTCAATGTAGACTCTACAATCTTTCCCATGAGTCACTACCCTCACCAGAAAACAAATGATGCTGCAGGATCTTGAGCTTGATGCTCTGGAGTTGTGAGCCAATGTAAACCCACATCAGCAACCATCTTAATTACTATTCTCTTTTTGTGAAGAGATGCCATGACCAAGGTAACTTGTACAAGAGTTATTTGGAACTCACAGTTTCAGAGGGTGAGTC
This sequence comes from Chionomys nivalis, assembly GCF_950005125.1. Classification (NCBI taxonomy): domain Eukaryota; kingdom Metazoa; phylum Chordata; class Mammalia; order Rodentia; family Cricetidae; genus Chionomys; species Chionomys nivalis. The sequence goes on from NC_080087.1 coordinate 117,939,079, forward strand.
CACGACCATCACGCCAGGAAGCATGGCAGCAGGCAGGCAGGAGCAGTAGCTGAGAGCTTACACACCTTGAAACACAAACACGAGGCAGAGAGAAAACAGGAATTGGCCTCGGAGTTTGAAACCTCAAAGCCCACTTTGGTAACATACCTCCTGAAGCAAGTCCATACCTTCTAACCCTTCCCAAACAGTTCCACCAAACAGGCCAAACACGAGCCTATGGGAGCCATTCCCATTTGAACACCACAAGGACTTTGCTAGAATGATGAGAAACTAAAACCACGACTACTATGAGTTTTTCAAAAATACCAAATTTTAATCTTGTCACTTACAAAAATCCCAGAATTTCTTCCATTTCTCTCAAAATGAAGCATCAACTTTTAAAAGAAGATTTATTTGGATTTATGTGTTTATGTGTGTTGTGCAAACCTCTGCAAGAAGACCCTGCCATAGCCCCTGGTTGTGAGCAGCACAACAGTGCTGGGAACCAAACTTGTGTCCTTTGAAAGGGCAGCAAGCCTTTATATCCTTTGAGCCATTGCTCCTGCTCTTCAACTTTTTAATATGGTTTTTGACCCCCACATTATAGGTCATCTATTTATTTCTTGACTCTAGACTGTAACTTTCCAGCTTGCAATGCTGGAACCCTTATCCCTCTGAACATCTTGTAGAAAGCACAGGTTTCAGGAAGCATAAAAGAATACAAGTACCTTTAAAACAACCAGGGATTTCAGCCCTTTAAAGAGGCTCGATTCATTTGCCATCCGTCTTGTTGTCAGCCATTCTCTCCCAGTGAGAACTAGTTTGGGGTTTGCTCTAAGGTCAGGGCCTCATTGTGGTGCCTAGGCTAACACTGAAATCACAGTCTTATGATATAGATATGAATAATTTGCATTGGTATGATTTTAAGGTCAATTTTGTTATAAGTATATGTATTTCTAATCTTGATTAAGGTATTGTGATTGTATAGTTCATTTAAAAATGTAATGTATATAGGTTGTTAATGGATAATCATCGATAATTGTCAAGCTTTTAGTCATGTTAGTTAGATTTTCTAGATGTGCATAGATATATTTCAGCTAGATAGGTATTCTTCATATCTTTCAAAGACTGCAGAATATGGCATTTAATGTTTTAATAACTTAGGGCTTTTCATGATAATGAGACACGTCTGCTCCTGGCAGCACCAATCTACTTCAAGAGGAAGATGGGCACCGAAGAGGCTCCTTAAGGAGTTTGATAGCCATTTGGGCAAGAAACTGCTCTTGCCTGGACTGTTGCATAAGCTGGACACAGAGAACCTGCAGGGAGAGGACTGCTGAACTTGCCTGAAGGTGAGATGGTCTTTTGGGGTTCCTGACTCATGAAAGAGTCTGCGAGACATTCTGCAGGACACAGCAGAAAGTGACTGAATTGTCTTTGGAATTTCCTGCTTCATGGAAATGTCTGCTGAATACTATGGGCCTGAAGGCTGAAGATGGATGCCCCAACAGTACAAAAGAACTTTGGGTGATTGTCCAGGCAGTGAGATGTCTCTGTCATTTCTAGAGTTTTGGATCTCTTGTTTGCTTAGGTAATATTATATCCTTCTGGAGTCTTTGATGGAGTTGAAGAATGGTTAGTTATAGTTATAGTTTTCCTTAGTTATGATAAAAGATAAAATAGATATAAATATTATAACTGTAATTCTTGCTTGATAACTGTTTTGCTATATGTAATCTTACTATGTTAAAGTGAAAGCCTTTCTTTTTTGTTTAAACAGAAAAAGGGGAAATGATGGAGGTGGTTCTTGTATCTTATCTGTTGCTTTCATTGGTTAACTAATAAAGAAAACTGCCTTAGCCCATTTGATAGGCCAACCCTTAGGTGGGTGGAGTAAACAGAAGAGAATGCTGGGAGAAAGAAGCTGAGTCAGGAGTCGCCATGATTCTCCCACTCCAGACAGATGCAGGTTAAGATCTTTCCTGGTAAGCCAGCTCATGGTACTACACAAAATATTAAAAATGGGTTAGATCAATATGTAAGAGCTAGCCAATAAGAGGCTGAAACTAATGGGCCAGGCAGTGTTCAAAAGAATACAGTTTCCGTGTAATTATTTCGGGGCATAAGCTAGCCATGCGGGCGGCCGGGTGGCGGAACACAGCTCCACCGCTCTTATTACAACAGTCTTCTTGTAGCTTCCTCAGTGAGTAGCTGCAGTTAAGGGAATGTGCACAGGTTGTTTTTAACACTCAGAATGGAATGGGGCTCACACTTGCTGGGAAGGTAAGTGCTCTACCACTAGATACATCCACAGAAAACAGAAAAAGGATGTGAGATTTTGATTACAAGCAAGTAAAGACACACAATAGTACAGACTAGACAATCATAGTAAATTGTGTATCTGCATGCACCATCCCACTCCTGGAGACATAGATCCAGTTCCACTTGACTTAACTTTAGAGAGTTTATAACAGTCCCTGGGACTGTTAGTGTCAGAGTAAGTATCTGAGATTCAAATAGCACTTTGCAGCTTTGAAATTGTTTCTACAAACTTTATTTTGACTATCATCAGCGGAAATGGAGGCTGGCAATGACAGCATACACGTGAAAACATGTACGATATCTGTGTCATGTTAATGTCCTCCCGCTCTAATTTCAAAGGTACTATGTTCTCAGTCCCATGCAGAAAGAATTTCACACCTGACAGTATCACTTTCCCAATTACTTCCTGAGCCACAAACATTGTGTGAGAGTTACGCAGTCCTCTCAGCCATGTTCTCTGTGCGTACTAAAGCTTTGACAGGCAAAAACAATCAGTCCCTGGCCCTGCGTGGCGATGAGAGAGACATCTACCAGTGATCAGGCATGGGAAAGAACTGAGCATGATTGTGTTGTGTTTCATATTGACACTTTTACTCAAAATAAAAGCAGTAACTATTAATTATAGCTCTGTAAACTATAAAATATATAATGAAGAAAATAATTACACCTCCCACAGAGAGCTATTAATAACAGGTGCACATCATGCACTCATCTATTTCACTCATATTTACACATTCATACATTTAGACAAAATTAATCATTTAAGTATGGTATTTAATAACTTTTTTTACTATTTGTTGAAGAATTTTTTCATGTTAAAAATGTCACAGCGTACATCAGAATGTGTTGGCACATGCCTTTGATCCTAGCATTTGGGAGTCAGAGGCAGGTGAATATCTATGAGTTCCAGGCCACCTGGTCTATCATATCAAGTTTCAGGACAGCCAGTGCTACATAGAGTGACCCTTTCTCTAAAAATAAACTCACAGCACTATATAGATACAGTGTGTGACAGCAGATAGTTATCTTAGTTTTTTCCCTGTTGCTGTGATAAAATATTCTGAAAAGTGTTTATTTTAGTTCATTGTTCAAGATCCATCCAAGAAAGGAAGTCAAACTAGCAAGAGCTTGAAGCAGCTGGTCACACTGGATCCCTAATCAACAACTAGAGGGGTGGCTGGAGAGATGGCTCAGAGGTTAAAAGCACTGGCTGCTCTTTCAGAGGTCCAGAGTTCAATCCCCAACAACCACAGGGTGGCTTACAACCATCTATCATGAGATCTGGTGTCCTCTTCTGGTGTGCAGGCCTACATGCAGACACTGTATACATAATCAATAAATATTTTTAAAAATGAGCTACGAGGGATGAATGCAGTGCTCACCCTGTTTTCTCCACTTTATATAATCCAGGATCCCCTGCCCAGGAAATAGTCCCCTCCACAGTTAAAATGGGTCTTTCTGCATCATAATCAGCAACCCTCACAGGCGTTCTCTGGGGTCCAGCTCCCAGGTGATGCTAGAGTCTGTCAACTGGCCATCACAACAGTCAACATTATTTTTACTTCTATTTTAGTTTGGGGCGTTGGGCATCAAACCAAGGGCGTGACACACACTGGGCAAACACTCTACCACTGAGCTGAATCCCTGGCCTTCTACATTCTTTTTAATGTCTTCATATTATGTCATACTGCAATACTTTAATCAAGCCATGTTGGGAGATGTTTCAGCTGTTCCAGTTTTTTTCCTAATATTACAAAGACATGATAACAGTTTTTTTTTCTTCAGAATAATTCCAAGCGTGAAATTTCATGATGAAAGAGAAGCATACTTATGGATGTTGTTATGCATGCTGACTTGACTGGAACACCTAGGAGATGGAAAGGTACACCTCTGGCCGTGCTTGTGAAGGCTGATTCCAGAGAGGGAAGGATCTGTTTTGCATGTTTTGCACCATTCTATGGGCTAGAGTGGAAGAGAGGAAGCTAAGAGAGCACCCGCATTTCCCTCCCTACTTCTTGGGCCTCCATAGTGAGAACGGAACCCCCTTGCCATGCCTTTCCCACCATGACGAACGGAACTCTCTGAAAGCATGCCAAAACTAAATTTTCCTCCCTTGAATTACTTCTGTTGGGTATTTTTGGTCACAGCAATGTGAAAAGTAACTAGAGAAGGAGGGTCGTTCGTGTAACTAAATGACAATGTGATTCTTTGGCCTTCGGAATTGGTTTCCAGGAGGGATTTGGAAAATGACACCATAATCATTAAAATAGCTTGGTACTGGCATTGAAAGAGACAGTTTGGCAGGAGATCCAATATATGTGGAAATTTAATATACAGTATTACAAACTGGAGAGGGAAAAGAAGCTTTTTAATAAGTGGTATTGGCATTTCTGTTTGAAAAGAAAATAAAACTGGCTTGGTCATTAACTCTAAAAACCAAAACAAATTTCAAAAAAGATCTGAGATTTCAATGGAAAAGAATTCTACTGATGTACTCAAAGAGGAAAATGTGATCTAAAAAAAGATTGTGTAGTGGAAGACTTTCAGAAATACAACCTAAAATCCAGAATCAATAGAAAATTAATTTCACTTGATTGAAACTTTATAAATAACTCTCTAGAGAAACAAACCTTAAAAGTAAAATATCAAGAATTATTCCTCTTTGACTTCCAAATAGCATTATTTACAACCTTTGTTTCCAATATCCATCTATAATTTTTAAAAATATACCTATGATAATGTATCAGGTAAAACAAAGCAGCATTTTTAAACCTCTAATGAATCATGATGGTTAATTTTGGCTGTGAGCCTATCCTTTAACCGTTGAGCAATCTCTGCATCCCAAGGGTAAACTATATGGTCACATGGCCAAGTTAAAAAATCCCCAGATAAGTAGTCAAATACTTAGTTGTGTGCTTCTGAGAGATAAGCATTAGAGCTGGTGAACTAAGTTAGGCAGATTCTCTGTCTAATGTGAGTGGGTACCATCCAGCTCGTCAAGGGCTTCCGTAGAGCATAAGGTCGAGGGAATGGGAAATCACTGTCTTCGAGACTGATCTAAGACATTGATCTTTTCCTGCCCTCAGTGTTCCTGGGCCTCAGGTGCTCAAATGAGGACCTCAGACCCTCAGAGGTGTTCTTCGCTTTCAAACCTTCAAGCCAGCTTACTCATTTCCCTGGGTGTGCAGTCTGCGGACACCAGATTGTAGAACTTCTCAGCCTCCTGATTTGTGTGGGCCACTACTTTGCTACCTGTCTGTCTATCTGCTCACGCTGTTTCTCTGTGGGAAAACTAATGCTCACTTTCCCTGGCCTCCCTTCTTCCAACACACTCAGAACGAACTGGTTTGCATTTGTTGCTGTGGTCTTTTATTTTCTCTTACAGTCCCCCACTTACATATGCCCGAAAATACATCTTTAGGTTAGCGCATTGACTGCCGGATACTCTAACCCCAGTCCAGCTTTCAGGTTGGCCCCAAACTTCGACATCTATTTGCATTTTGTGATGCGCTACTTCATCTTTTCTATCAGTTAGGGCTATTATTTGTGATGAGCATTCACATCCTACTTCTGTTTACTCCTCCCCAGTCCTCTCCCAGCTGTTTTTTGTGACCAAGAAGGCACACAGAGATTGTATGTAATGAGAAAGAAGCATGACGTATTTCTGGGGAGAGATGACAGGTGGAAGCAATGTGTCACGGGCGTTCAAGAGCAGGCGACTGATGAAGAAAGACAAGAATGGTAATGCCTGCCCTAATGCCAGGATCGGTGACATAAGATCTGTGCTAGTTCATTAAGAGAATCATTTCAAACCCTCGCATTAATTTTCTAAGGTGTGTATAGTCAGCTCTGTTTTATAGATAAGAAAACCGAGGTTCTGGCCATGGAAAATCCTGTAGTGTGTGCCCCAAAGGGCACATTAACATGCAGTAATTTGGGGTCAGGAAGCTACATATGGCCTCGCGGTAAGTGGAAATCAGGACAGAAAAACTCTTTGATTAACTGCCAAGATGGCCTCGATCTGACCCTGCTTCTGCTTCCTCAAGTGACAGACAGCAGAGGCCCTTGCTGCGCGGTGGAAAGGACAGAGTTCTCTTGAAGAACCGATGTTTCTGCTCTGCCTTACAGGTTGGGTGGGTCCCACAGTCCGTGCCTGTTTATTTCTTAAAGGGGGAGGAGTATTATTAGTACTTTGCTTTGGTGTCTATTTGTTTTTTCATGGCTGCTGAGACAAAGTAGCACAAACTTTTGATTTCAAACAGAAACTCGAGCGGGGCGAGGTGACTCATACTGCTGTCTCACGACAGGCTCGAGCAGCGCGAGAATCTGAAAATTTCAGGCTAGCCAGGGGTACAGGGTGAGTTTCAGGTTGGCTTGAGCTACGGAGTTGAGACTCTATTTCAAAATGAAAACCCAAAAGCAATGTCAAAGGTGGAATTTTTTTGTGTGTGACCTTACACCTACTGCCTTCCACTCAACAACGTTACGCTATTTGCGTTTAGGACTCATCTTAACAACCCTGGCCAAGCATCATCTCAAAACCCGTAACTTACTCCACACAGAGGCTGATACCACACAAAGCATCATTTACAGGCTCCAGGGATTAGGTAAGTCCTGACATCTCTGTGGACCACTGTCTGACCTGCTCTCACTCAGGCTTGCTCTAAGGATGAAATCTGCTCATGCCGGCATTAGGCTGAGTACGGCATTTGATAGATACTTGACAGTTCTGAGGTCTCTAACACCGTCTATCTATACGATTTCTGTTGTGTTCAAACAAAATTAGGGCATAAAATCTGCAGAGTTTCAAGCTTAAAGAAGTAAAAACTGGCCCGTTAACAGACTTTGCCATTAGTACTTGCACATTCTTCCTTCCAGGCAGCCTTGCACCAGCTCAACCCGCTTTCCTCAACACTTCAGCGAGGGACTCTCTACCTGAAAGCCCTTCCCACCTCCATACCCGCCCCTCCAGCGCCCCGCCCACCCAGTTGGCAACTTCCCTAGGACTTTGGGAGCATCCGGGCCTCTGGGGACTGTCCGAATCCTTGCCTGTCATAATAGAGAGAATTTCACCCAATTATATCGACTTTCCAAACTTTCAGTCAGCATCACAATATGTTTATATTAAATGATCCAGAAAGTGGCATTTTTCTTGTGTTCGGTTAAAAAACGGGAGTGCAAATTGTTGGATTTACACAGGCATAACGTGAGACAGCTCGGAAGGAGCGGCGGGTCCTTCGCGCTACCGCGGCAGAGGCCCCGCACGTGGCGCAGGCGCAGTGTCCGCGATTCGCCATGCCGACTGTCAGCGTGAAGCGAGACCTGCTCTTCCAAGCTTTGGGCCGGACCTACAGTGAGTGCCCGCCCCGTGGCCTGGGCTCGGTGCCTGGGGGAGCCTGCCTCGCCCGGCAGAAGGGCGTGCTGGCGGCGTTCGTGCAACCACGCGGGGTTTGGCCTTGCGCGGCGGGAGTCTGCAGGGGTGCGCTGAAGCCGGGCTGGGCTGAGGTCGCTTCTCAGAACCAGCTCTGCGGCGGCTGCCGTTGCATCATCCGCCGGGGTCGGGACCTCCGTGTCATTCATTCAGGGACAGCTCCTTCTGCCTGCTTAGCGCCGACTTTGGTGTCGGGACACAGACCAGGAAGGGCAGCTCTGGGGAACCAGATTGACAGCGAAAGGGAGACGCTTGAGAACGATGTGGGTTCGCTGTGCAGCCCAGGCTGCCTTCGAACCCGCCGTCTTCAGCTTGTTGAGTGCTGGGATAGTAAGCGTTGGCCACCAAGCCCGGCATTCGCTTTACTTAGTGTTGACTGGGTTCCGGTTGCGTGTCAGGCACTGTGAGAGAGTGAAACTGTCCACATGACACGGAAGATCTCATTTTGGTGAGACAGTAACCAACCAGTACGATAAGAAGACGATTTATTAAAATGCTGAGTGTTTTCTAGGAAAGGAAGCCAGGTGGTGTGCGGGAGCAGCATTTGATAGGTGACATTAATTTGAGAACCGAACAGAAGTGTCTCTTCTATGGACTTAGTATTCACGATACACTTAATTACTTCCTCAGTTCTAAAAACTAAGCCGTTGCGAGGAAAGGGAGGTAAATATTAAGCAAACTATCATTTTCTGCACAGATGTAGTAGTTGAAATGATATCTTCCGCACCCTGTAATTATCAACTTGTATAAAGGTCATAACAAATGATTTAGGGGAGCCCTTTTTTGGGGTATCAGATGTATTTAGTAAGAGGTACAGGTGTTCATAAGAACGTAGTACTGACATTGCAAAGAAACATTTTAAATTTTTTTCTGAGGGTGTACTCATAGATATAACCCATTTCCTGTTAATTTATGTTTAGTTGTTAGTAGATTTTTGTTATTGTTTTTGTGAGACAGAACTTATTCTGTAGTACAGGCTGACCGTAAACTTGTGGCCATCCTTCTGACTCAGTCTCCCAAGGGATACAATTGTTGTGAGCAGGAACTGTCCCAAGTCCTTAGAAATAGAGGAAATAGCGTTACCTTTGGAATATGGCCCTAATTTCTTAGTGCTTCCAACATATACTATGCTTATTTCTGTTCCTCACCTGCCCTCCACCGTGTTCTCTGTAGTTTCTGTGTCTGAACTACACAGGGTGGTGGGTGGTAAATTTAACATGTTTATAATCAGTTCCCATCCAGGGCCTTCGCTCTTCAAAAGTAAGAAATTATCTGAATTTTAAAAGATAAAGGCCTTTATAACCTGTTTGCTATTATCAGCTAATATTTTAATAAATTCTGTCTCCTTTTCTCCCACTTTCAAGTGGTGAGTGATTTTGTATTTTAAAATAACCTTGATTTTCCTCACAGATCGTTAACTATAGGATCTTTTGAAAGTCTTTACCCTTAATATTGGTGTTGAGATTACACCAGATGAGTTAGTAATACTCTTCATTGTGCTCGAGATCTTGAAACCCTTCAAGTGTCATCTGAATGGCGGTTGAAGTTGGAAAAGCCTGTTCACCACAGCATCTAGTTTCCAAATGAAGTGTAAATCCCTCCTGTTTCTTTCTCATTTTTCTTTTCTTTCTTGTTTTCCAACAATGTGCTCTTACATTCCACTTTCTTATTTAGACCCTTTTATGGCCTGCTGTCCATCTGAAACTCCATTGCTCTTTCCAGTTGCCACCATCACCTTCCATGTCTTGGTAGGGAGCACATTTCTCTCTCATTTTTGTTAGTCAGGGAATTTGTTTTCTCTACCTTCCTGGGAGCAGCTCTGTCTTCTTAGTCTCCCTTTTGATCGCCTTTCTCTTCAGTTTTCTTTGCTACTCATTTTCTTGTGAACTGGTTTCTTTCATTGCTCTTTAGTTTGGGCCGTGTTCTAGTTTGGTATAGTTAAGTACTGCTGGGGCCACCTGTGTGCCACTCAGGCAGATCGTGTTTCAGGGTTACCGTTTTCTGGAGGAAATTGCTCATGATTTTATTTTTGGTTCTTTCGGTTGTCTAAATTAAAAGAATGTAGAGCTTAAAGGGATTGGGCATATTAGGATTTCATATATTTTTGTAGATCCATACAATTTATTTAATTGCTGTTTAGCTGACAAAAGTTTTGCATATTGTAACAATAATTGTTATTTAGTTTCTGAAAGTCAAGAATCAAGGTTTGATGGTGCTGGTCTGAATTTACTCCAGGTTGCAGAGCTGTAGTCAGTTTAAGAGCTCATTGGGACTGTAGAAACTGTTTCTAAGTTGTTGCTTGTTTGTTTTTTTTCTTTTTTTGGGGGGTGGGGGACTTGTGGAAACAGGATTTGTCTGTGTAGACCTGGCTGTCCTGTAACTCCCTCTGCAGACCAGGCTGGCCCTCTAATTCTAAGAGATCCTCCTGTCTCTGCCTCCTGAGTGTTGGGATTAAAGGCATGTGCCTCACTCCACCACCCAGCTAAATTATTTTTAAAATTATTGTTATTGTTTAGACTTAAACGTTTTATTTTATGTGTGCAAGTGTTTTGCTGTGCATCACACTTGGTGCCTGCCGATGCAAGAAGAAGGCATTAGGTCCCCTGGAACTTGACTTACAGTTAGTTGTACGCTACTACACGAGTTCTGGAAACTGAATCTGGGTCCTCTGCAAGACAGTGTGTGCTTTCAACAGCTGAGCCATCTCTCCCACCCCTACGTTTATAAGCAGGCCTTGTTAATCTGCTGGCTTTTGGCCAGAGGCTTGAGGCTTCAATTCCTTCTACCTTGCCTTTTGCCAGTTTGTCCCAGAAGGAGAACTCTGAGAGATCAGGTGAATGGGAGAGCTCAAGTAGTATCCTCAGTGATTGATAATTGCTCAGAAGTGCTAGTCCATCCTTTTCCATATTTCTTGGTCACACAGACCAATCCTGACCTGTATACAAGGGGCCTAGATAAGCAGTTAGGTAACATTGGTGTCATAGTCTCTCTCTCAGCCACCTAATGGTTCATGTTCATCCACATGCAAAATGCACTTGACCCAGAAGTGTGGCCTTACAGCAGCAGCTCAAGTCCACAGTCACTCCATCCGAATCTGGGTCTGAGGTGGGCGAGGGTCTGAGACTGTAGTTCTCTGTGTTTAGTTAGCACCTTGTGAGGAGTTAACTAGCAACCTGAGATGCTCAAGCACTGAGGTAGGTGTCTCTCATCTAAGAGACACAGAGGGACAGACCTAGGGCAACTACTAAAGGGAAGAAGTGGAACTCACAAAGGAGCCGCTGGTCCATGGCAGTTCTGAAGTGGAATGGCAGATGCTGGATGGTCTTGATTAGGTCCCAGGCCTGGGATAATTCTCCATGGCTCTGTGCCTTGCCCTCTAGGCTCTGGTTCCACCCTCAGAGTGATCCCCAGAAAGCATGTGCTTCACAGCTGATTAGTTTTCTCAGTCTACTTCCTGTTAATAGAATTTTAGGGCCTCAAAGATTTCCTTTTGTCTTGTTTCCGCCCCTTTTAGTTCAAGCTGGCTATGTCTGCCTAAGTGTTTTTTCTAAAAACTTTCTGGGTCTTTGGTGAATTTTTGCTAGATTCTTTTTCATTAGTTAAAAACCACAGACTCCAAAAACCTCTGAAATTAGCTGTTTCAGTACTTTGGGCATTTTTATACATTGCTCTTACTTAAGCTTTATTGTTTTATTAATTGAGTTTGTGAGGCACACCCTTAATTTCTTTATTACACCTTTTGTTTGGTTGAATTGTGCCTTTGATCTGCCCGAAGGTTTCAGTCAGACCCTTGATTCTGCCTAGGATTTGATCTCTGCCCAGAACTTACTTGAGTTTAGCTTTGCTTTACATTAGGAAGGCCAAACTTTTTACCCATCAACATCCTGGCTCTTTTTTCTTGAATAGCTCTTCCTATGCTAATCTCTTCTTACATAAGTGGGAAATACCAGACTAGTCAACAGACAAGTTGCTCTCTGAGCACTACTCTGAGTCTTAGTTACTCCAGGTGAGTGCGTTTTCTTCAGTCCGTGTACCTGCAGGAATGGTGCTGGTCACCTTCCTCCCTTATGTAACCAGGGTGCCCTGCCCCTTCTGCAGCACTACCTCACTTTCCTCCTGCTTCCCCTGCAGCCTGACTCAAGACCATGAGGCTTCATCTAATAGTATTTCAGAGGCTCTTGGGTTTTCTCATGTAGTAGTCCTCGGAGTCTGCTGTCTGACTCCAAAGCCGTTCCCACCGTTTTGGTTCTGCTACCTCTCCCATTACAGAGGCTGAGCCCAAGCATCTGTTTCCTAGCTCACTCACGTGACTGCACCATATGTAAGTTCACACAGAGGCAAGGCTCTTGCACAAGTCAGTGGTGGCATCACTCTTCACCCAAGCCAGAGAGCTGGGAGCCATCCTAGTCATGCTCCCTCGCTCGCTGGTCCTGTAATTAGGCAGCCATTGAGCCTCATGTCTTCTGCGTCTAACATTTCTCATGTCCCTCCTTCCCCGTATGCTGTTGGCGTAAGTGAACACCTCTGTGCTTCATTGTAGGAGGCTCCCTCAGTCACCTCGATGCTGCCACCAGTCTTACGAGTGCAGATGCAGGGAACCAAGCTTAGTGCCTCGTGACAGTGATAGAAACACATGGGATTTTGAGGCAGGAGGATCTAGAGCTAGAGGGCAGCCCTGCTATGTCTAAGCTTCAGGCTGGCCTGGTCTACTTATGAGGCCTTGTTTGAGACAAATACTGAAACAAAACAGAATGAAGATTGAGAGCGGAGGATGAAAAAGGAAAAGAGCAAAAAGCAAAAGACAAATCTAATCTTGTTTTGCGTAGCTGCAAAGCTCCGGAGTGCAACTCCCATTGCCTGCAGGTAGGACAGAGGGCAAGTCCCTTGGCATGGCATGAGCTTCCCTTTTTCTAGTTCTTGTATCCTATTTCTCCTAACACAGACTTTATTCTTTATCCATATCAAACTGCTTAGGAGTTCCCAGCTTTGCCAAGCACTTGATTCACTCCCTCCAATCTTGACTAATAAAGGCATCCTTTATGTAGCTTTAAGTGACCCTAAGAGGAGCTCTGTGCCGCCCTGCCTTGTACTGGGCACATTTATTTATATTTATTTATATAATCACACTTGTGATTACTTTGCTAGAGAAGGAAGTAGTTCAGGCAGGAATTGTAATTTATTTGTCTTTGTAGCCCTGGCATCAAATACTGTTGCTTGGCACATAATAGAAGTAAATATTTGCTAAATTGAATTCAAGTTTGATATCTAGATCAGACAAGTCTTTGTTGTTTTATTTTGATGTTGGGAATAGAACCTATGGCCTTTGACATACTAAGCATGCATTCTGCCACCGAGGCCAACTCCTCGTCCTGAATCAGGAAACCTAAGATATCTAGTTCTTCACTAGAATATAGTGGTAATTGTGGTGCTTGTTCAAGGTTTGATGAATGAAGGCCTTGAGAATGCTGTATTAGTGACACTGCAGAGTGAAACGGGCAGAGAAGTACTGGTTATTGTAGAAGTACTAGATATTGCAGACTTGCTGTGTCAGGGTACAGGGCTGCTTACATCTTTTTAAGGTTCCATAAAAAAAATGGAGGCAAAAGGTTGTTTTACGGATGAGGAGGGTGTTGTGAAGTTTACATGAGGGAATGAATGAGATAGAAGTCAGAACCTTGGTTGGTGTGGTTCCAAAACCAAGAATCAGGCTGCCTGAGGTACCAAGATTAGTGACATTCCTTTGTATATATGGTCCTTTGATTTTTGAGCCTGCTTTCTCATTTGATCTCTACTTAATGATTCTTTTTCATCCTGAGTCTGAACAGCACTGGAAACCAGATTCTATAGTTATTATATACCACTAGTCTAGAGTAATCAGCCCTTCAATTGTTTTGTTTGGTGTTTGCATCAGGCAAATCTTTTCTTGTTTTGATGCTAGAGAGTAGGCTTTGACATACTAAGTCCCACTCTTTTTTTTACTTTGAGGCAGGGTTTCTCTGTAGCTTTGGAGTCTGTCCTGGAATTACCTCTTGTAGACCAGGCTGGCCTTGAACTCACAGAGATCCACCTGCCTCTGCCTCCCAAGTGCTGAGTTTAAAGGCGTGCGCCATCACCACCCGGCTCTAAGT